>NC_059181.1:89145227-89482941 GCF_019923935.1 Bubalus bubalis
TGCGCCCCCTCCCCCACGTTGCACCACCCCCCCTCCCCCCCAGTCAGCCCAACTCCCCTGGTGGCTCTGACGGTAAAGTGTCTGTCTACAGTGCGGGAGACCTGGGTTCGATCCCTGGGTCGGGAAGATTCCATGGCGAAGGAAAGGGCAACCCACTCCAGTACGCTTGCCTAGAAAATCCCATGGACGGCAGAGCCTGGTGTCCATGTGGTCACAAAGAGTCTGACACGACTGAGCGACTTCACTTTCCCTTTTCACTTTCATGTAGTGGAGAAGAAAATGGCAACCCACTCCAGCGTTCTTGCCTGGAGAATCCCAGGGACGGGGGAGCCTGGTGGGCTGCCGTCTATGGGGGTCGCACAGAGTCGGACACGCCTGAAGTGACTTACCATAACATAGCATAGCATACCCCACGACCCAGAGGGATGGAATGGGGAGGGAGGAGGGAGGAGGGTTCAGGATGGGGAACACATGTATACCTGTGGCGGATTCATTTTGACATTTGGCAAAACTAAAACAGTTATGTAAAGTTTAAAAATAAAATAAATTAGAAAAAATAAATCTCTGGATGATACCTAAATATAGATGGGAGAATGAAAATGGAAAAGGCCAATGAAACTTGTAGGGAGAGAATTTTGACCATAAAGATGCCTATACTTACGGAGAAACCACGAATAGAAATAACCATTTAGGAAAGTGACGAGTTGCGAAAAGTACAGGGTTTTCCATCGAACATATGACACAACCGACACATATTGAAGCAAAGGTCAGGAGGTTCTTAATGTTTTCGTTGAGGTAGAAATGTTTTAAAGATTGAATGTAGGGCCTAAGGGGAGAACCCTTAAGTCTGGTTTGCGATGGTCAGACAGTCCTGAGGCAGTTCATCTGCACGTGTGGTATCTGATGAGCGACTTGGTGGCCTCGGTTATGGCATGCTTGCGGAGCTCCCCAGGCAACAGAAGACGCACAGCTGCCTCGATGTCTTCGTGCGTGATGGTGCGGCGCTTGTTGTAGCGGGCCAGGCGCCCGGCCTCCTCGGCAATCCGCTCAAACATATCTTTCACGAACGAATCCAGGATGTTCACGGAGTCGTGGGAAAGACTCAGGCCTTTATGCATTTGCCTCAGCACCCCGGGGAAATAGGTAGCAAAACTTGAGAAATTGTCCTTACGGCAGTGCCGGCGACGGCGACGGCGGCCATTAGCTGTCTTCTGCTTTGCCTGTTTTGGTTCCGCATCATACGGCTCTGGTTTGGAGGTCTCCGCTTTCGCCATCTCCGTTTCAGAGGGTTCAGTTTCCGAGGATGGTTGGGACACGACAGCGCCACCCCTCCCCGTAGCCCATCCCAGAAGACCGGTGGGGGGGGGTTGAAGGCCGTTGGCTGGATTTATAGGCCCTCCGTTCCCGGACGTCACAGACACTGTCCATATCTGATTGGATGCAAGGCAGGGAGACGTGTTACTATGGCAGCCCATGTCACGTGACACTGGACGTCCCACTTCCCAACTCCTGATGCGCCCCTCCCCCACGTTGCACCACCCCCCCTCCCCCCCAGTCAGCCCAACTCCCCTGGTGGCTCTGACGGTAAAGTGTCTGTCTACAGTGCGGGAGACCTGGGTTCGATCCCTGGGTCGGGAAGATTCCATGGCGAAGGAAAGGGCAACCCACTCCAGTACGCTTGCCTAGAAAATTCCATGGACGGCGGAGCCTGGTGTCCATGTTGTCAGAAAGAGTTAATTGAACATTAAATAATTGTTACATTAAATAATGTGTACCCTATTGTTTACTTTTTGGCAAAAATTACTAGAAGCATATATTTACCAAACCTATTAATTTTCACCAGTGTTTGTCTCAAATAGAAACTCCCCATGATTTACTTACCTTTGATGGAGGAAGGCTTTTTTTTAAGTATTAGTTTTCTTCAGTTTTGTCCTGTCAGACTTCTCTACTTCAGACAAGTCTGACTTATCACTCATGTTGACCAAAAGATAGAAAAGAAATATTTAAAAAAGTGCCCTGGTAGAACTATTATCATACTAAGGAGTAAGAGTCAAAATTGTCATATTTAATGTCAGTATGTATTTTACCTGCTGATTTTCAAAAGGCAAACAGCAACAGATCTTAGAAGAGTTATGTCTTCTAAGATCTTAGAAGAGTTATGTCTTCTAAGATCTTAGAAGAGTCATCAGAAAATAGCAATTAGTTGCCTTTTTACTTATATTATATAAGTAGTCGTTGCAAAATAGGCCTGCATTCCTGTACACTAACAATGAGAAAACAAAGAGAAATTAGAGAAACAATTCAATTAACCATTGCAATGAAAAGAATAAAATACTTAAGAATAAATCTACCTAAAGAAGTGAAAGACCTATATATATAAAACTATAACACACTGATAAAAGAAATCAAAGAGGACACAAATAGATGGAGAAATATACCATGTTCATGGATCAGAAAAATAGTGAAAATGAGTATACTACCCAAAGCAATCTATAGATTCAGTGAAAACCCTATCAAGTTTCTATTTGAGAAAATGGTATTTTTCTATTTTCTATGGTATTATCCTATTAATGGTATTTTTCTATAATAATGATATTTTCACAGAACTAGAACTAATAATTTCACAATTTGTATGGAAATACAAAAAAACTCGAATAGCCAAAGCAATTTTGAGAAAGAAGAATGGACCTGGAGGAATCAACCTGCCTGACTCCAGGATATACTACAAAGCCACAGTCATCAAGACAGTATGGTACTGGCACAAAGACAGAAATATAGATCAATGGAATAAAATAGAAAGCCCAGAGATAAATCCATGCACCTATGGACACATTATCTTTGACAAAGGAGGCAAGAATATACAATGGAGAAAAGATAATCTCTTTAACAAGTGATACTGGGAAAACTGGTCAACCACCTGTAAAAGAATGAAACTAGAACACTTTCTAACACCATACAAAAGATAAACTCCCACTGCTGGGCATACACACCCAGGAAACCAGAATTGAAAGAGACACGTGTACCCCAATGTTCATCTAAGCACTGTTTATAATAGCCAGGACATGGAAGCAACCTAGATGTCCATCAGCAGACGAATGGATAATAAAGCTGTGGTACATATACACAATGGAGTATTACTCAGCCATTAAAAAGAATACATTTGAATCCGTTCTAATGAAGTGGATGATACTGGAGCCGATTCTACAGAGTGAAGTAAGGCAGACCGAAAAACACCAGTACAGTATACTAATGCATATATATGGAATTTAGAAAGATGGTAACGATAACCCTGTATGCAACACAGCAAAAGGGACACAGATGTATAGAACAGTCTTTTGGATTCCGTGGGAGAGGGCGAGGGTGGGATGATTTGGAGGAATGGCATTGAAGCATGTATATATTATATGTGAAATGAATCGCCAGACTAGGTTTGATGCATGATACAGAATGCTCGGGGCTGGTGCACTGGGATGACCCAGAGGGATGGTATGGGAAGGGAGATGGGAGGGGGGTTCAGGATGGGGAACATATGTATACCCGTGGCAGATTCATGTTGATGTATGGCAAAACCAATAGAATATTGTAAAGTAATTAGCCTCCAATTAAAATAAATAAATTTATATTAAAAAAGAAAAAGAAAATAATAATAAACTCAAAATGGATTAAAGATCTAAATGTAAGACCAGAAACTATAAAACTCCTAGAGGAAAACATAGGCAAAACACTCTCTGACATAAATCACAGAAGGATCCTCTATGACGCACCTCCCAGAATAATGGAAATAAAAGTAAAAATAAACAAATGGGGCCTAATTAAACTTAAAAGCTTTTGCCCAACGAAGGAAACTATAAGCAAGATGAAAAGACAGCCTTCAGAATGGGAGAAGATAATAGCAAATGAAGCAACTGACAAATAATTAATCTGAAAAATATACAAGCAGCCCATGCAGCTCAATACCAGAAAAATTAATGACCCAATCAAAAAATGGGCCAAAGAACTAAGCAGACATTTCTCCAAAGAAGACATACAGATGGCTAACAAACACATGAAAAGATGCTCAACATCACTCATTATCAGAAAATGCAAATCAAATCCACAATGAGGTACCATCTCATGCTGGTTAGAATGGCTGCTATTGGGATGAGATGGGGAGGGAGGTGGGAGGGGGCGTTCAGGATGCGGAACACATGTACACTCATGGCTGATTCATGTCGATGTATGGCCAAAACCACTACAATATTGTAAAGTAATTAGCCTCCAGTTAAAATAAATTAATTAATTTTAAAATATAGGCCTTAGTAGTAATGAGGGAATATAAAAACTGATTTTTTGTTAGAATATTACTAAGAATCACATTAAAACCAATCTCAAAATACTGGACATAACATTAGAACTATAAGAGTTTTGTCCAATTTTGGCTATTTGTCATTTTTCTGCATCTAGTGTTTTGGGTCTTTTATCTCATCCCTAACGAGCCATGCAAGCTATGGATTTGGCCTTCCCTACCTAACGACAGGATAAGGTGAGATAATCAGTTTAGATATTGGGTATACTCAAGTTTCCCAGGGATCAGGGGATCAGTTTGGCCCTCCTCACTTACAGCCTGCTGGAGAAACTCCGAGCCAAAAGAAACGTTTTGTCATGTAGTTTTATCTGAAAGTTTCAAAGTTAGTCAAGATTGTCTGAAAAGGCATTCCTTTCTAATTGTATAGTGATAGATCATTCTGAAGAAAATGCTTCGGTTGTCCCACAGTCTCAGAGCAACCTGTGGAAAAAATGAAAATAGCATATATCTACCTCTCAAATGGGGAAAAAAAAACTACAGTTGAGTCTAACAAACGTTCTGTTCATTACATTGCGCACACACACATACCTCACTGAGGATTTGTGGTTAGTGCCTTGGCATTCTAAATTTAAAGAAGGTATGGCAGCCTCCCTGGTGGCTCAGACAGTAAAGAAACCTCCTGCAATGAGGAGACTCAGGTTCGATCCCTGGTTTGGGAGGATCCCCTGGAGAAGGAAATGGCAATTCACTCCAGTATTCTTGCCTGGGAAATCCCATGGACAGAAGAGCCTGGAGAGCTACAGGTCATGGGATTGCAGAGTTGAACATGGCTGAGCAACTAACACTTTCTTTCTTATGGCAGCCTCCAGTGATTTGGCAAAGAGCTCTTTTGGAAGAAATTGAACTTAATGTTAGGAAAATATCCTCATAATAATTTTTGTGGGTGTGTATTTGTTTTTTTCCCCAGCTATTCAGCAGGAGAAAGAGTGTGCTGAAATGTAAAATGGGGACCTCCTTGCAAGAGCAAATTCCAGCATTGCTTGAGTGTTTTGCTTTTGGCAAATCTTTGTAGAGATTTTAGGTATCTTCTGATGTCTTTTCACCCATAGCCCCTGGCTAAGAGGTCAGGGGTAGCCAAAGTCCACGCATCTTAAAACTTCCATTGGTGCATAAATTCCAGCAGGCAGATGCTGTCAATAATCTCACAATTGATGATCTTTATGTGTAGTCTTTGAACTCCCATAGGATAAGCTGCTTTTCACTTTCTACAATGATTCCCTCTATCGCTTCATAATCCTTAGGTTCCATGGTTTCGCACCTTCTCACAATTTTTTTTTTCATTTCTAATGAAGCAGTAAAATAATAAATACGACCAATAGGTTTAGCACGGGCTCCTGTGGTTCATTTCTGGTGGTCTTCTAAGGAATGAAAGTACACAAGGCTACTTTTCAGCCGAATAAAATGAGTGCAGGAAAGCTATTTTAGCAGATTTGGCACACGGGAGAGGCCGCTTCTGTCCAGAGCACGTGGGTCCTGATTGGGGGATTGTGTGGCTGAACCACATCCACTCCATTTTGTCAGTTCCATCTTAATTTGCACAGTCCTAGGTTCCCCTCTTTTCACATGATTGAGCTTTAGCCTAATTTACAAGAAGTGAGTCCAAGCCAGATGAGTACCCTATCAACTTTTGCCTTTGCTTTCATCTGATATGAAACCTGCAAAGTGGTTTCTGCTGACATAGATAGTTAATGGTCATGAGACCCCTGGAGGGAGGAACCCCGATTCCAGTTGGTACACATGTGCTTCTCTCTTGGTAGTCAGATTCTACTTTTAGCTTTGGCCCCTTTAAATTCTCTTGTACCCTTTTTGGCAGTCAGTGTGCAGTGCAGCTGTGAATGTCTCTGGATTATCTGTCGACTCTGTCTTTGTGCCTTATGTTAGTTACCCACAGTGAACTTCATAATTGCACTTTATGGCATCGCTCACTTCGTTCTTTTGGTGTCAAATTCCTTCTCAGTTTGCAGGATATTATTCAATATGTGTGCCCTCCTACATGGATACTAAGTGCTCTTCCTGGAAGTTGGAATCATAGAGATAGAGAGCCTTGGAAGAAGAGGTCATGTATACTAGCCCCTTTGTCTCAGAAATGAAGAAATGAAAACAAAGGGTCTGATTTGATCTTCTAAGGTGTGTAAGGGCTAGAATTTTAGGGGGACTCTTCTTGCTTTTTGGAAAGTGCTTTTCAGCTGAAGTCAGGGGACATGAAAGGCTGGGGTTGGTTGGAGAGAGGCAAGAGGCTCTTGCTAACACCCGCTTTGCTAAGCACATCACATCTTTCATTGGGCATCAGCTCAGATATCTAATACCTGTGAATGAGCTGCAGCACAGAACTTCTGGTCTGGTTCTTGTCCTGAACAGAATTCACTGTTTTATGAACCAAGTATTTTTGGTGTTTGTGGTGAGCACAGGTGCTATGAACCGAATTGGCTCCCCTCCAAAAAATTAATATGTTGAAGCCCTAACCTCAAGTGTGACTGGATCTGGAGATAGGTATTTAGGTAATTAATTGAGATGGGAGCAGGGGCATACTTGGATAGGACTGTGGCCATACAGAAGAGGAAGAGATACCAGATCTTTCCCCTACATGTGAGGACCCAACAAGAAGATGACCACTAGCAAGACAGAAAGAGAGCTTTCACCAGAAACTGACAGTACTAGATCTTCATTCTCAGATTTCCATCCTCCAGAACTGTGAGAAAATGAACTTCTGTTGTTTATGCCACCTAGTCTACAGTATTTTGTTATGGCAAGCCTAGCTGACTAATATAATCAACAAAACAAATAAATAGATGAGTCCGGATGGCTGCCCTAAAATGATACATTTATCACTTGAAATTTATAAGAACCAATCACCTATAATCCTACCAATTAGCCATGTTAGCATTTAAGTGCCTAAGCATCCGGACTGTGGTCTATTAATATTCATATATTTTCTGACTAAAGGGTATTATGCTGTTGCTTTTTGCAACCTTGAGTATTACCTTACCACTCCCTTCTAAGAGATGACATTCTGAAATAATCACTGGGTTTACAGGAAGTGAAAACTATGGTCTCTGCAATAGCATAAACGTTCCTAAGCAAAACTTTTGCTGAAATATCAATGAGGTGACACAATCACAGGGCTTAGAGTTGTTCAGTTGCTAAGTCAAATCTGATTCTTTTTGACCCCACGGTCTATAGCATGGTAGGCTCCTTTGTCCTCTACTATCTCCTAGATTTTGCTCAAATTCATGTCCAATGAGTCGGTGACGCTAACTAACCATCTCCATCCTTTGCGACTTCCTTCTCCTTTTGCCTTCTCTCCTTCCCAGCTCAGGGTCTTTACCCATGACTTGGCTCTTCGGATCAGGTGGCCAAAGTATTGGGTCTTCAGCTTCAGCACCAGTCCTTCTAATGAACATTCAGTGTTGATTCCCTTTAGGAATGACTGGCTTAATCTTACAGTCCAAAGGACTCTCAAGTGTTTTCTCCAGCAGCACAGTTCAAAAGCATCAATTCTTTGGTGCTCAGCCTTCTTTATAGTCCAAATCTAACATCTGTACATGACTACTGGAGAAAGCATAGTTTTGACAAGACTGACCTTTGTTGACAAAGTGACATCTCTGCTTTTTAATGTGCTGTATAGGTTTGTGAAAGCTTTTCTTCCAAGGAGCAAGCATCTTTTAATTTCATGGCTGCAGTCACTGTTCACAATGATTTTGGAGCCCAAGAAAATAAAGTCTCTCACGGTTTTCATTGTTTTCCCATCTATTTGCCACAGTGATGGGACCAGATGCCACAATCTTAGATTTTTGAATGTTGAGTTTTAAGCCAGCTTTTCCAGTCTCTTCTTTCACCTTCACCAAGAGGCTCTTTACTTCTTTGTCACTTTCTGCCATTAGAGTAGTGTCATATGCATATCTGTTTTTATTGTTATTTTTCCTGGCAATCTTGATTCCAGTTTGTGATTCATCTAGCCTGGCATTTCACATGATGTATTCTGCATAGAAATTAGAAAATCATGGTGACACTATACAGCCTTGACTTACTCTTTTCCAACTTTGAACCAGTCCATTGTTCCATGTCCAGTTCTAACTGTTGCTTCTTGAACCTGTATACAGATTTCTCAGGAGGCAGTTAAGGTGGTCTGGTCTTGCCATCACTTTAAGAATTTTCCACACTTTATTGTGATCCACACATTCAAAGGCTTTAGTGTAGTCAATGATGCAGAAATAGAAGCTTTTTTTTTTATTCCCTTGCTTTTTCTGTCTTCTTGATGGCTCAGATGGTAAAGAATTTGTCTGCAGTGTGGGAGATTTAGGTTTGATCCCTCAGTTGGGAAGATTCCCTGGAGAAGGAAATGGCAACCTACTCCAGTATTCTTGCCTGGAAACTCCCGTGGATAGAGGAGCCTGGTGGCTACAGTCTATAGAGGCAGAAAGAGTTACAGATGACTGAACGACTAACACTTTCACTTTTTCTATTATCGGATAGATGTTGGCAATTTGATCTCTGGTTCGTCTGCCTTTTCTAAATCCAGGTGATACACCTGGAAATTCTCAGTTCATGGCTGGTGCCATCCCCAGGACCCCAGGGATACTTTGGGCTGCTCAGTCATTGGCCCTAGAATTTGGCCCGACCTACCTATGGGCTGACACCAGCTTCAGGATACCCCGAGGCCAAGGCTCCTCCCATCAGCAAGTGAATACTGCACCTAGTGTTTCTAGGCCTACAGCTACACACTTCAGATCTCCTTGGGATCATTGGAGTACAGATTTATATTAAATGAGTCCCCTTATCAGGGTTATTATTCATTATGTTTGTGGAATATTAGAAAATCATTTTTTATTAATTTATTTCACTGCAGCAGTTCTTCGTTGCAGCATGCACAATCTAGTTCCCCAACCCAGGATTGAAATTGGGACCCCTCCTTGGGAGTGCAGAGTCTCAGCCACTGGAAAACCAGGGAAACCCTCTAGAAAAATCTTAAGAAAGAATTAGAAAAAGTGATATGGTTCCCAAGGATTATCAGGAAAAACTTCCACCAAATCACCTGCAATTAAATTTCTCTGGATGGGACCTTGACATGGTCTTATACAACCAGGATACAGTTTTGGAAGTGAAAAGCTCACTGAAGAGCCATCAAGTTTCAAAACAGAACTGTGGACCCATAAGAAAAATAGTGTTTATCTTTCAATAACAAATAAATTAATTAAAAAATTAGTGTTTTCCAAAATGACATAATTTCTGTTGTGTTCATTGTTTGCTGCTTCAGTATCTCAATGTCTGGCCATATGATATACAAATGTTTTTCAGAACTTTTCTCGCATGCTAGTCAGAAAGATATATTATGTATGAATTCCTGTGAATGAACTAGGATGATTTTTATTGTGTTAGGTGTATTTTACATTTAGTGAATCCAATAATCAAATACAGGCATTAATAAACGAGTGTTACAACTGCACCATACGGGCCATGAAGCAGAAATGCAAGGGTGAGTGACACACATGACCTCTAGGAAGGAGGGAGGGAAAATGGGGTTCAATGTTAAAGACCTGGATGGGAAATGAGAATATGTTGTTTTTCACTTTAGAGGGTGATTGAGGAACGCAGACACCTAAAGTGTAAACATGATCTAACAGTGTTAGCTTGAAAATACAAATTACAGCAAGGACTTTACAGCTTAAATAACAAACTATCAATTCCCACCTTAGGAAAATAGTATTAAGTTGACAAGCATACCCATTTCAACTTTTTTCAACATTGTCTGTATTACAGAATTCATTGTAAAACATAAGCGTAAACTGAAATATGTTGCAGAAATAGCTGAATTTAAAAGTTCAAGAAATAATTCCTGTTTCAGCCTTTCTGGTGATCTCTAGGGTCATTATCAGTTTTCTAAACATTTTATTTGCTTCTTTTATTCTGTAAGTGTCTAAGAAATAGGGTACAGTAATCCAGAATATTTTATGTGGGAAATGACAAAAAAGTAAAGTGAAGAAACTGATAAGAAAAGTCAAAGTTACCACATACCCCATATTCAGAATTATTTAAGATACATAAGTGAGAAACAAAAAATAGTACAAAAATATCAGTTTACTTCTCCAGGTCTCTGAATTATGAAGTTAGTATTCCATACTCCATTATTGGTATGTTCAGACTTACCAAATTCTAATTTTTTACCTACTATTTCTTACCACATTCCAAAGAAAAGTTTTGTGACCCACAATTATGTATCACAGGATAACAAGAGTGCCCAATGAGAGTAGCTCAAGCACCAGTGTCCAGTGGAACAGCCAATGAGGGTCCTACAGCCTGTGAGCCACAGGCATTGTCCCAAAATGTGTGGGGAGGTGACCTGGGATAAACCTGTGTGTGCTTCCTTGAGGTTTGTTTTCAAACATGGTTATTTGATGATATGAATTCACAGCTGAAAGAGGAACATGTCTTTTGACCTTTGCATTAAGTTAAGAGAAAATGGTGAGCAGTAAAAAAAAACAAAAAACAAAAAACTGAGATGACCTTGTCTTTGCAGTGTTTCAATATTAATATTAATATTAATGGTATTGTTAATATAATCTAATTTCCTCTGTGTTTTCCTCTTAGCCCATTGGTGTTCTGTGTTTCTGTAAGTTATTATTTAACTCAGAGGCAGATGGTGATTTTCTCGTTACTTTTAATAGATTTATAACCTCCCATTTCTATGGAGAAACAACATGTTCTGTCATTTCAACTTTGGGAATTTATTATGAAATTCATATATATTATATATTATCAAATTCATTATTAGAACTCAATTTTTGGTTAACTGTGTCAAGTTTTCTATTTGTATTCTTAAATTGTTTGAAAATTCTCCTTTGGATTAGGATGTATAAACTTGTAAGGAATCACTCTCAGCCAAACAATGAGACAAACACAAAAATATACAAAAAATATAACTTTTCTCGAGCCCATCCAGAAAGTATAAAACCCTTTTGTAGAGACCAAATACATACAGGATTTCACCCTCAGTGGAAGCCTGTGAGCTAAAGAGAAAGAATGAGCCAGAACAGGACACTCCTGCTAAGTCGCTTCAGTCGTGTCTGACTCTGTGCGACCCCAGAGACGGCAGCCCACCAGGCTCCCCTGTCCCTGGGATTCTCCAGGCAAGAACACTGGAGTGGGTTGCCATTGCCTTCTCCTAGAGGGTAGGACACTAGAGGGAGCTTCACTGAATAGTGCAGACATAAAGGGGACAATGCCTGAGCAAGGAGGGGGCAGAAAGTTCTGGTATTTCCAGCCCCGTTTGGAAGCAGTCTGGTAGCTCATCATACCTCAAGTGCTTACCTTGGGAAAAGGAGAGCCAGGACTGAGGGCCAATGAGCCCGTTATTAGTATCATTACACATTACTGTAACTGAGCAGGACACTATGTAGAATTCGAGGAGACTCCCTCCCCATATGTCTTCCACCTGCCTCTTGTTTGCAGAAAATGTTTAGCATGCTATATCTAGTTTAGCATGCTATATCTTCTCTGAATTCCAAAGAGTAAAACTGAATCAGAGAAGCAAGAAAATACAGAGACAAAGGAAAACAGTCAAGCAAGACAAAATAATAATAGTTTGGCCATTACACGAAATCAAGGACCTCAGTTTCTCCTGAAGGGCTATAGATAATATTCTGAGCCATATACTTTGAGCTGTTTGCAGATACTGAAACCCACATCAGGTGAAAGAAGTTAACTCTATGCTGACCACAAGCATTGGGATCATAGACCCCAAACTAGCTGGAACTAGTAGGTTGATGATGCTCACTCCCATTATACTTCATCACCAACCAATCAGAAGAATATGTGTGTGCTGGTCACACACCCTGTTACCCTCTCCCTCACTCTGTTTTAAAAAACCCTTCCCTGAAGGCCACTAGAGAGTTCAGATCTTTTGAGTATTAGCTGCCCATGCTCCTTGCTTGATGCTTGCCATAAGCAGTGTACTTTCCTTCGCCACAACCTGGTGTCAGTAGATTGGCTTTACTCTGTGCTGGCTAGTGGGTCCAAGTTTGGTTTGGTAACAATTTTAGTAACCCAGATTAGACAGTAACACTGACTGTGCATCTCGTCCTTGGCACATCAACATCTGTTCAATGACAAGCACTTTGGGCTTTCTCACAGACAAAGATGTTGAAGCAGCTGCTGGACAGTATCCAAGAGCAGCCTAGATCTAGTTTCCACCTTCTGTTGGATGGGACCCATTCCAGATAGAGCTGGCTGCAAGCTCTAGTGTATCCAAAACCTAACACTGGTTCACTGGTGAGTGGGGCTGTGTCCTGGCACAGCTGGCTGAGGAGTCCAAGGTATCTCAGAGCTGGTGCTGACCTGCTGGTGGGTGGGACTGAGGCCCAGGCTGTCCTAGGGCTACTAGCAGCTCCATGGTGGGCAGAGCTGGGTCCTGGGGCTCTGGCTGCAGGACCCTGGGTGTCCCAGGTCTAGTGCCTGTGCTCTCATGTGTGGGACAGATTCTAGGCACTCTGGTGGACAGGCTTGTGTCCAGTGGCACCTGTGGGCTCAGGGCATCATAAGGCACGCTGGATGCTGGTGGATGGGCCTGTGTCTCTGCCTGGCCAGTTACTTGACCTGAGACATCCAATCCTGGTGCCCATGGGCTTGTGGTCAGGAGCAAGGCTTGGTCCTGAGACTTATAGGCCAGGGGGAAGATGTCAAAATGATACTTGCCAGCACCAGTGTCCATGTGGCAGAAAAAGCTTTCTAAAATTGCGTCCACCAGTATCTATGTCCCCAGAGTGAGCTCCAGATTTCTCCTACCTCTCCAAGAGACACTCCAAGATCAGTAGGTGGGTCTGACCTAGGCTCCTTTCAAATTACTGCTTCTCTCCTGTCTCTATTTTATTGATTTCTTCTCTGATCTTTATTATTTCCTTCCTTCTGCTGACCTTGGGCTTGGCTTGTTCTTTTTCTAATTCCTTTAGATGGTAGGTTAGGTTCTTTATTGGAGATGTTCCTTGGTTTTTGAGGTAGACCTGCGTGGCTATAAGCTTTCCTCTTAGAACTGCTTTTGCTGCATCCCATAGGTTTTGGAAACATGTGTGTTTGTTTTCATTTGTCTCCAGGTATTTTCTAACTTCTTCTTTGATTTCTTCACTGATGCACTGTTTTTTTTTTTCCCATCATATTCTTTTGTCTCCATGTGTTTGTGGTTTTTGCATTTTCTTTATGTAATTATTTTCTAATTTCATACAGTGTGGTTAGAGAAAATGCTTGGTACAATTACTGCTCTTTTAAGTTTGTTGAGTCTTGGGTTTTTTGTGGCATAGCATGGGGTCTATCCTGGACAATGTTCCACGTGTACTTGAAAAGAATGTATGTTCCACGTGTACTTGAAAAGAATGTATATTCTGCTATTTTGGATGGAATATTCTATAAATATTTATTCCATCCAACTGGACTAACATGTCATTGAAGGCCACTGCTGTCTCCTTATTGATTTTCTATCTAAATTATCTGTCTATTGCTGTAAGTGTGGTGTTAAACTTCCCTAACATTACTGTATTCTTATAAATATCTTCCAAGAAATTTTAAACAGCAGAAGATACACAGCTGGATGAAGAATTGTTGATTTAGAATATAGATGAAAGAAATTATATAGACTACCTCATAGAAAGACACATGAAGTAAAAGATTAAACAGATGGCAAGAGACTTAAGAAATGGACTTAATACTAAGGAGGTATTAAGTACATCTTGTAGGCATGCCAAAAGTGGTAACTGGGCTAAATTTTAGAATAATAATATTCACAGAGAAACAGTTGATACTTTCCAGAATTTAGGGAGGCTATGTTTCCATAGATTCAGGAAGCACACCTGGACACATCGTTGTAAAGCTACAGATAAAGTTAGCATATAGATCATACTAGCAAACAAAAAGACACATTGTCTACAGAGCCATGCCAAAGACTATGACAGTAAATCTCCTTTCATAAACAAATGGAAGCAGAAAGCAAGTAGTGAGAGTAAGCAAACACACAGATAGTGTTGCATTCCTAGCCTAAGTATCATGATAAGGCTTTGATAGACTCAAAGATGGACCACTCAGAACACCACAACAAGGACAGACTTACTGCTGTTCCTTAGTCATAAGCCACTTCAGGTGTACCTCAGCTGCACAGAGCTGCATTGAACTTCTCAAGTCAGCCCAATTCTAAGGACTGATCAAGGAGGTGGTATAAAGTTCTGACTCTGCTGGGCCAGTATGAAGTGATTTTAATGGCTCATTTTACCTTCAGATTCAGTATGGGATCAGAAAATAATTTTGGAGAGTCAGCATTAGATATGCGCTTCTTCCTCTGCCCACACCTGTCTTCATCCCATCCCTTTCTCGGGCAATGAGAGTGCATAAATGTCCTGCACACGAAAGACCACATCATTCTTAGAACTTAATTTGTAAAAAAAAAATTGGAGACAACATGAAAAATCATGATATTTACAACAATAGACACTATTGTTAGGGAAATTACATTAAGTCTTGTTTAGGCTTCAGAGACAAAGCAGAACAGGCCTCTGACCTTGCTTCTGACCTACCAGGACACTGCCCTGACTACTGCTGTGGGTGTCAGCCACACCTGCTGTGAGTGTGGAAGAGAATCTATTATCTATTGTGTAATAGATAGATAAGAAGAGGATCTTGGAATTTATGTCCCTGGAGGAGGTCTGGCCAACCACTCCCTGGATTTAGCAACATTCCAAGATTTGTAGAACAAAGCAAACAGTACTGGAAAATATTTGCAAAATACCAGAGCTGTAGTTTTGCTCACATATTGATGATGATTTGATTTAGGTCATACCTGAATGGTCTAGTGGTTTTCCCTACTTTCTTCAATTTCAGTCTGAATTTGGCAATAAGGAGTTCATGATCTGAGCCACAGTCAGCTCCCAATACATAATAAAATTAATGTATTGTTTTTGCTGACTATATAGAGCTTCTCCATCTTTACCATCTTTCTAAATTCCATATATATGGGTTAGTATACTGTATTGGTGTTTTTCTTTCTGCCCTCACTCTGTATAATCGGCTCCAGTTTCATCCACCTCATTAGAACTGATTCAAATGCATTCTTTTTAATGGCTGAGTAATATTTCATTGTGTATATGTACTACAGCTTTCTTATCCATTCGTCTGCTGATGGACATCTAGGTTGCTTCCATGTCCTGGCTGTTATAAACAGTGCTTCAATGAACATTGGGATACACGTGTCTCTTTCAATTCTGGTTTCCTCAGTGTGTATGCCCAGCAGTGGGATTGCTGGGTCGTATGACAGTTCTATTTCCAGTTTTTTAAGGAATCTCCACACTGTTCTCCGTAGTGGCTGTACTAGTTTGCATTCCCAACAGTGTAAGAGGGTTCCCTTTTCTCCACACCCTCTCCAGCATTTATTGCTTGTAGACTTTTGGGTAGCAGCCATTCTGACTGGCATGAAATGAGGAACTCAATTCTTTTTCTTTATCTCATGAGGTTCTGCCAGTTTAAAGAAAGTCTTCTGTTTTTTCTGTCCTGTAGAGCCCTGTCCCTTTCCTGAAGTGCTCAGGAAAAGTTTGATTTCGTGGATTATCAGGATTTTATCTCAATGTCTGGCTGAGAGTGGTGTACTTTACGGGCTCTTATATCCTATACAATAGGAAGCAATTACAACTGTAGGTGTAAAGAATACTTTCTAACAATTGAGAATGACAGACTATCTTCTCCCTCACAGAGGGAAGATGAAATAAAATACTAAAATGAAATTACTGAACATTCACAGAATTGTGAAAAGGACTGTGGTGGGGCCACCTTGTTTCTCATAAGTGGTCACTAGTGTTCTCTTAATAAGATGGAAGAGGCAGGAGATATGCCCACAAGTAGTTCAAAATGCGTATCTCCTATGGGTTGATTTTGTGCCTCTAAAATTAATGTATCTATGCCATAAACACTCATATGTGATCATATTTGGAGATAGAAAATTTACCAAGTAATCAAGTTAAAATATGTTCATTAGAGTAGGTCTTAATCCAAATGAGTTATATCCATATGAAAAGGGAAGAGCCTCTTGATGAAAGTGAACGAGGAGAGTGAAAAAGTTGGCTTAAAGCTCAACATTCAGGAAACTAAGATCATGGCATCCAGTTCCATCACTTCATGGCATATAGATGGGGAAACAGTGGCTGACTTTATTTTCTTGGGCTCCAAAATCACTGAAGATGGTGACTGCAGCCATGAAATTAAAAGACGCTTGCTCGTTGGAAGGAAAGTTATGACCAACCTAGACAGCATATCAAAAAGAAGAGACATTACTTTGCTAACAAATGTCTGTCTAGTCAAGGCTACAGTTTTTCCATTAGTCATGCATGGATGTGAGAGCTGGACTATAAAGAAAGCTGAGCGCTGAAGAATTGATGATTTTGAACTGTGGTGTTGGAGAAGACTCTTGAGAGTCCCTTGGACTGCAAGGAGATCCAGTCCATCCTAAAGGAGATCAGTCCTGGGTATTCATTGGAGGGACTGATGTTGAAGCTGAAACTCCAGTACTTTGGCCACCTGATGCGGAGAGCTGACTCATTTGAAAAGACCCTGATGCTGGGAAAGATTGAGGGCAGGAGGAGAAGGGGATGACAGAGGATGAGATGGTTGGATGGCCTCACCAACACAATGGATATGGGTTTGGGTGGACTCTGGGAGTTGGTGACAGACAGGGAGGCCTGGCGTGCCGTGGTTCATAGGGTTGCAAAGAGTCGGAAACGACTGAGCAACTGAAATGAACTGAACTGAACAAGGGAAAATCAGACATAGATACATACATATAGAGAAGAAAATGTGGGGAGGTATAGGGAGATTTCAGCTATTTACAAGCCAAGGAAAATGGCCAGGAATGGAGGCCCCTTATGCATTCACACCTTGCATAAGATCCAACTCAGATGAAACCTTGATTTGGACTTAGAGCCTCCACAAGTATGAGACAATAAATGAATGTGTTTAATTGACCCAATCACTAGCATTTTGTACAGGAGATCTAGAATACTTGAAAGTGTTCAAAGTATTAGTCGCTCAGTCGTGTCTGACTCTTTGTGACTCCATGGACTGTAACCTGCCTCGCTCTTCTGTCCATGGAATTTTCCAGGCAAGAACACTGGAGTGGGATTCCATTTCCTCCTCCAGGGGATCTTCCGGACCCAGGGATTGGACCTGAGTCTCCTGCATTGCAAGTGGATTCTTTACTATTTGGCCATTTTCTAATACTTATATAATATTTAAATGATCTTAATTAGTTTTATAAAATGAACAATAAAATAAATAATCATACTTCTTACACTACTGTCACCAGACCCAAACACCCCAGGAAGACCATTATTGGTTTAGTTAGGATAACCTCGCTGTAGGGTGGCTCTGTGACTGTGGCTACCAGTTTGAGTCCCTCCTTGGCTGACATGGAGTCAACATGAACTTTTTAGCTTCTCTGATGAATGCCCTCGTCATCCCTAGGATGTTAAGCTGAAAACCATGAAGGTTTTCCACTTCAAAAACAAGAGATTAAGGGCTGGAAAAGAACGACATTAGATCATCTGAATGAGTTAGGGTAGAAACTTCTGATTCTAGGGAGTGTGAAATGAGTTTTTTTTTCCCTGATTTTTTTGTTGCACTTAACTTCTATGCTGTGTTGGGGTCCTCTTTATAAGTGAATCCAGAAACAATGGTAATGTTGAAAAGGTTTCTGAATGGGGTATGCCTATCCTATCAACACCATCATCCGTGAGTTGAGACTTGCAAATTGTTAACTCAGCCGTGAAGCCATTTCCCTTATTTTGCCTTTACAGTGAACTACAACATTGCAAGGTGACAGCCCACTAGGCTCTTTTATTTCCTCAATCATCAACTGAAGTGAACAATTACTAGCGTTACTCCCCGTTCCATTCTTCAACATCAAACTGCTTTTCCCTTCTCTGTGCTACATTTCTTGTGTATCAGAGACCTTTGAGGTCCCAGTTATCTCTTTACAACCCAGTTGTTTTGTATTTTTAATGTTTTTTTATGACTAATATGTTCATTTAATTTCTGAATTTACAAATGTGAAAGAAACACAGCTCATTAAAATAATGGATTCTGTTTCTTAAAATTACTTCCTACATACTATATGTATTATATTTAGGTCTTTAGTCCATTTTAAGTTTATTTTTGTATATGCTGTTAGAGAATGTTCTAATTTTACTTTATTGCATGTAGCTATCCAGTTATGCCAGCACCACTTATGGAAGAGATTGTCTTCTCTCCACTGTATATTCTTGTCTTTTTTATTACAGATTAATTGACCATAAGCACATAGGTTTATTTCTGGGCTCTCTCTTCGGTTCCATATGTCTGTTTTTGTGCCAATACTATACTGATTGGATTAATGTAGTTTTCTGATATAGTTCAAAGTCAGGGAACCTGATTCCTCCAGTTCTGATCTTCTTCCTTAAGATGGTTTTGGCAATTCAGGGTCTTACCTTTGCTACACAAAATTTAAAATTGTCTGTGGTAGTTTTGTGGGAAATGCCCTGGTATGTTCATAGCAATTGCATTGAGTATGTGGATTGCCTTGGGTAGCATGTTTATTTTAACAATATCAATTTTTCCAATCCATAAACAAGGTAAACCTTTCCCTCTTTTTGTATTATCTTCACTTTCTTTGATGAGGGTCTTATTTTTTCTAAGTACACGTCTTTCACCACCTTAGGTACGTTTATTTCTAGGTGGTTTATTTCTCTCTTTTTTTATTCGCTTTCTCTCATCCTAGTGGCTTCTCAGCAATAAGAGTAATAATTTTTTGAGAAATAACCACTATAAATAATCAATTCCAGTATGTGTGGTATTTGGGGGGCCTAAATAATGTTTAAGAAAAGAATTTATAATTTTCAAAATGTTAAATATTTTTAGTGTGTATGTGTAAGTATTCCTATTTCTGTTTGTGTTCTGTATTTGGAGAATGGGATTTTGTCATTCTCTTCATACTGATCATTGCTTTTGATAAATTTTGGAGATAATAGCTGTTCATTTAATTCCTATTATTTTCAGGAGCACTCTGCTGAGGAAGCAAGGACATTTTGCACATGCCACTGTAGATCAGACTGGGTTCGAGTAAAATGTACACGAAGTGACCTGAGTCACACTGATGCCTGAAAGAGCTTGAGGAATGCAGGTCTGTCATACTCTTTCAGGAAACTCTAATTGATTATTTCATTTTTCAACTTAGGTGAATTTCACTGGGTTTGGCTGAAAGTGAAAGTGAAGTCGCTCAGTCGTGTCCGACTCTTTGTGACCACATGGACACCAGGCTCCGCCGCCCATGGGATTTTCTAGGCAAGCGTACTGGAGTGGGTTGCCTTTTCCTTCGCCATGGAATCTTCCCGACCCAGGGATCGAACCCAGGTCTCCCGCACTGTAGACAGACACTTTACCGTCAGAGCTACCAGGGGAGTTGCGCTGACTGGGGGGGAGGGGGGGTGGTGCAACGTGGGGGAAGGGCGCATTAGGAGTTGGGAAGTGGGACGTCCAGTGTCACGTGACATGGGCTGCCATAGTAACACGTCTCCCTGCCTTGCATCCAATCAGATATGGACAGTGTCTGTGACGTCAGGGAAAGCAGGGCCTATAAATCCAGCCAACGGCCTTCAACCCCCCCCCCCACCGGTCTTCTGGGATGGGCTACGGGGAGGGGTGGCGCTGTCGTGTCCCAACCATCCTCGGAAACTGAACCCTCTGAAACGGAGATGGCGAAAGCGGAGACCTCCAAACCAGAGCCGTATGATGCGGAACCAAAACAGGCAAAGCAGAAGACAGCTAATGGCCGCCGTCGCCGTCGCCGGCACTGCCGTAAGGACAATTTCTCAAGTTTTGCTACCTATTTCCCCGGGGTGCTGAGGCAAATGCATAAAGGCCTGAGTCTTTCCCACGACTCCGTGAACATCCTGGATTCGTTCGTGAAAGATATGTTTGAGCGGATTGCCGAGGAGGCCGGGCGCCTGGCCCGCTACAACAAGCGCCGCACCATCACGCACGAAGACATCGAGGCAGCTGTGCGTCTTCTGTTGCCTGGGGAGCTCCGCAAGCATGCCATAACCGAGGCCACCAAGTCGCTCATCAGATACCACACCTGCAGATGAACTGCCTCAGGACTGTCTGACCATCGCAAACCAGACTTAAGGGTTCTCCCCTTAGGCCCTACATTCAATCTTTAAAACATTTCTACCTCAACGAAAACATTAAGAACCTCCTGACCTTTGCTTCAATATGTGTCGGTTGTGTCATATGTTCGATGGAAAACCCTGTACTTTTCGCAACTCGTCACTTTCCTAAATGGTTATTTCTATTCGTGGTTTCTCCGTAATTATAGGCATCTTTATGGTCAAAATTCTCTCCCTACAAGTTTCATTGGCCTTTTCCATTTTCATTCTCCCATCTATATTTAGGTATCGTCCAGAGATTTTTTTTTTCTTTTTTTTTAAATTTATTTTATTTTTAAACTTTACATAACTGTATTAGTTTTGCCAAATGTCAAAATGAATCCGCCACAGGTATACATGTGTTCCCCATCCTGAACCCTCCTCCCTCCTCCCTCCCCATTCCATCCCTCTGGGTCGTGGGGTATGCTATGCTATGCTATGCTAAGTCACTTCAGGCGTGTCCGACTCTGTGCGACCCCCATAGACGGCAGCCCACCAGGCTCCCCCGTCCCTGGGATTCTCCAGGCAAGAACGCTGGAGTGGGTTGCCATTTTCTTCTCCACTACATGAAAGTGAAAAGGGAAAGTGAAGTTCTCAGTCGTGTCCGACTCTTTGTGACCACATGGACACCAGGCTCCGCCGCCCATGGGATTTTCTAGGCAAGCGTACTGGAGTGGGTTGCCTTTTCCTTCGCCATGGAATCTTCCCGACCCAGGGATCGAACCCAGGTCTCCCGCACTGTAGACAGACACTTTACCGTCAGAGCTACCAGGGGAGTTGCGCTGACTGGGGGGGAGGGGGGGTGGTGCAACGTGGGGGAAGGGCGCATTAGGAGTTGGGAAGTGGGACGTCCAGTGTCACGTGACATGGGCTGCCATAGTAACACGTCTCCCTGCCTTGCATCCAATCAGATATGGACAGTGTCTGTGACGTCAGGGAAAGCAGGGCCTATAAATCCAGCCAACGGCCTTCAACCCCCCCCCCCACCGGTCTTCTGGGATGGGCTACGGGGAGGGGTGGCGCTGTCGTGTCCCAACCATCCTCGGAAACTGAACCCTCTGAAACGGAGATGGCGAAAGCGGAGACCTCCAAACCAGAGCCGTATGATGCGGAACCAAAACAGGCAAAGCAGAAGACAGCTAATGGCCGCCGTCGCCGTCGCCGGCACTGCCGTAAGGACAATTTCTCAAGTTTTGCTACCTATTTCCCCGGGGTGCTGAGGCAAATGCATAAAGGCCTGAGTCTTTCCCACGACTCCGTGAACATCCTGGATTCGTTCGTGAAAGATATGTTTGAGCGGATTGCCGAGGAGGCCGGGCGCCTGGCCCGCTACAACAAGCGCCGCACCATCACGCACGAAGACATCGAGGCAGCTGTGCGTCTTCTGTTGCCTGTGGAGCTCCGCAAGTATGCCTTTCTAATCCCAAAGAAAGGCAATATCAAAGAATGCTCAAACTAGCGCACAATTGCACTCATCTCACACACTAGCAAAGTAATGCTCAAAATTCTGCAATCCAGGCTTCAAAAGTACATGGACCTTGAACTTCCAGATATTCAAGTTGGATTTAGAAAAGGCAGAGGAACCAGAGATCTAATTGCCAACATCTGTTTGATCATCGAAAAAGCAAGACAGTTCCAGAAAAGCATTGATTTCTGCTTTATCAACTATGCCAAAGCCTTTGACTGTGTGGATCACAAGAAACTGTGGAAAATTCTGAAAGAGATGGGAATACCAGACCACCTGATCTGCCTCTTGAGAAATCTGTATGCAGGTCAGGAAGCAACAGTTAGAACTGGACATGGAACAACAGACTGGTTCGAAATTGGGAAAGGAGTACTTCAAGGCTGTATATTGTCACCCTGCTTATTTAACTTATATGCAGAGTACATCATGAGAAACGCTGGTGTGGATGAAGCACAAGCTGGAAACAAGATTGCTAGGAGAAATATCAATAACCTCAGATACGCAGATAACACCCTCATGGCAGAAAGCAAAGAGGAACTAAAGAGCCTCTGGATGAAAGTGACAGAGAAGAGTGAAAAAGTTGGTTTAAAACTCAAAATTCAGAAAACGAAGATCATGGCATCTATCCCATCATTTCACAGCAAGTAGATGGGGAAACAGTGGGGACAGTGAGGGAGTTTTCTTGGTGGGAGGGGTGTGGATCCAAAATCACTGCAGATGGTGACTACAACCATAAAATTAAAGACAATTGCTCCTTGGAAGAAAAGCTATGACCAAGCTGGACAGCATATTAAAAAGCAGAGACATTACTTTGCCAACAAAGGTCTGTCTAGTCAAAGCTATGGTCTTTCCAGTAATCATGTATGGATGTGAGAGTTGGACTATCAAGAAGGCTGAGCAACCCCAGTGACTGCAGCACTCCAGCCCCTCCTGTCCATCACCTACTCCAGGAGCTTACTCAAACTCATGGCCATTGAGTCAGTGAAGCCATCCAACCATCTCATCCTCTGTTGTTCCCTTCGCTTCCCACCTTCAATCTTCCCCAGCATCAGGGTCTTTTCAAATGACTCAGTTCTTCACATCAGGTGGCCAAAGTATTGGAATTTCAGCTTCAGCATCTGTCCTTCCAATGAATGTTCAGGTCTGATTTCCATTAGGATGGACTGGTTGGATCTCCTCGCTGTAGAAGGGACTCTCAAGAGTCTTCTCTAACGCCACAGTTCAAAAGCATCAGTTTTTTTTGGCGCTCAGCTTTCTTTTAAAGTGTGACTCTCACATCCATACGTGACTACTGGAAGTACCATAGCCTTGACTAGACGGACGTTTGTTGGCAAAGTAATGTCTCTGCTTTATAATATGCTGTCTAGATTGGTCATAACTTTCCTTCCAAGGAGTAAGCATCTTTTAAATTCATGGCTGCAGTCACCATCTGCAGTGATTTTGGAGCCCCCCAAAATAAAGTCTGCCACTGTTTCCACTTTTTCTCCATCTATTTGCCATGAAGTGATGGGACCGGATGCCATGATCTTCATTTTTTGAATGTTGAGTCTCAATCCAACCTTTTAACTCTTTCTCTTTCACTTTCATCAAGAGGCTCTTTAGTTTCTCTTCATTTTCTGCCATAAGGGTGGTGTCATCTACCTATCTGAGGTTTTTGGTATTTATCCCAGCAGTCTTGATTCCAACCTGTGCTTCTTCCAGTCCAGCGTTTCTCATGATGTACTCTGCATATAAGTTAAATAAACAGGGTGACAATACACAGCCTTGAGGTACTCCTTTCCCTATTTGGAACCAGTCTGTTGTTCATGTCCATTTCTATCTGTTGTTTCTTGACCTGCATACAGGTTTCTCAGGAGGCGGGCAAGGGGTTCTGGTATTTCCATCTCTTGAAGAATTCTCCACAGTCTGCTGTGATCCACATAGTCAAAGACTTTGGCATAGTCAATAAAGCAGAAGTAGATTTTTTTCTGGAATTCTCTTACTTTTTTGATGATCCAACAGATGTTGGCAATATGATCTGTTGTTCCTCTGCCTTTTCTAAATCTACCTTGGTAATGCATTCCTGACTCATAGGAAGAAAAACTGATGTTTGGAAGCAGCAACTATTAGCAACATAGACATTAAGGTGTTTTCTGAAGTCACTCTTTTCAAATGGTTCACATTTGTTTCTCAGAGAAGGCACCTGGATCTGCACAGAGTTTCCACTTCTGAATTTTTTTCCCAGTGGCTATTCCAATTTCTAATTGCTGCAACAGTAAGGTATGCACTGGATTTCATGGTTGATTTTAATGTAGCTTGCATAATAAGCTCCTTTTCCTCTTCAAAATCCTTAATTTTCAACATTACAGAATAATAATAAGAAATGAATTTCTTGAGGGGGCTTATTGCCTAAATTCTTTTTCTATTGATCTCAAAGAGAGGTCTGGAGGTGATACTGGCCCCATTCATATTTGCTATAGTCCATTAACTCTCTCTGGAATCAAATCTTGCCCCCATTTTACTCTTCAGGAGGTGGTGCTCTGTCTGAGGTATAATAATTTGTTTTTGATCTCTGTGAAGAATGCTGCTGCTGCTGCTTAGTCGCTTCAGTTGTGTCCAACTCTGTGTGACCCCACCTGGCTCCCGCGTCCCTGGGATTCTCCAGGCAAGAACACTTGCTGTGAAGAATGAGCACTGAAATTTTTGAATTTTGTAGTTTATATCACTTTAATCTCATTGTTTGCATAACAGAGATATCCTCCACACGTGTCACCATCCTAGTCAAAAGGGTTACTTACAGCTTATTTTAAATATTCAAATGAAATATTTCACAATAGGATGTAATAAGCTTCAAAGAAAATCATAATAAATTGTAAAGGACTGAAATTCCACAGATTGTTCTCTCTCAACAGATGTCATAAGCTAGAAACTTGTTTATCAAGGAAACTAATAGAAAATTAGCAACACCATTAAAATTCATCACTCCATATATAGGAAATTTACACAAATGAAATTAAAAGAAAAATCTTCCTGGACCACAAAGAAAAGGGAATGGACAAGAAAAGCCGTGAACTTCAACATGAAGCTGGCCATTCAAACATTTTGAGGTAAAAGGAGATACTGTAGGTTTTATTGCTGATAATTATCCTCTACATTACTGTAAGGGCCCAAAGACATGACCCGCTCTGGATTCATGTCCTTAAATCTCCATAGCTAAATATAAATAAAGAACCAAAAAGAACTGGCCAAGTACCACAGTTCTTTCCCCCTAATCTCCAGCCTGATTTTCATAGAAAGGGTATTATCTCTTGAGCTCTGGTCATTCAACCACACTTTGAGTCAACAGCTGTGACTCACAGGCTGGCTGTACCAGTGGAGATAGATGTTTGAAATGCCTTCCCTGGACACCCCTAATGGACACAAAATTGCAGGTCATGAAAGTTATTGTTTTAAAGATCAAAAGATTCTCTGTTAGAAGATAACTAATTAGATACATCTGTATGAAATTTTTTTTCTTTTTAATTATTTTATTGAAGGATAATTGCCTTCCAAAATTTTGTTGCTTTCTGTCAAACCCCAACATGAATCAGCCATAGGTATACACATATCCTCTCCCTTTTGAACCCCAGTCCCACCTCCTTCCCCATCCCACCCCTCTAGGTTGATTGTTTGAGTTTCCTGAGCCATACAGTAAATTCCCATTGCCTATGATAGTGGAAACAGTGGCTGACTTTATTTTTCTGCACTCCAAAATCACTGCAGAAGGTGACTGCAGCCATGAAATTAAAAGACACTTGCTCCTTGGGAGGAAATTTATGACCAATCTAGACAGCATATTAAAAAGCAGAGACATTACTTTGCTAACAAAGTTTCATCTAGTCAAGGCTATGGTTTTTCCATTGGTCATGAATGGATGTGAGAGTTGGACTATGAAGAAAGCTGAGTGCCAAAGAATTGATGCTTTTGAACTGCGCTGTTGGAGAAGACTCTTGAGACTCCCTTGGACTGCAAGGAGATCCAACCAGTCCATTCTAAAGGACATCAGTCCTGGGTGTTCTTTGGAAGGAATGATGCTAAAGCTGAAACTCCAGTACTTTGGCCACCTCATGCGAAGAGTTGACTCATTGGAAAAGACTCGGATGCAGGGAGGGATTGGGGGCAGGAGGAGAAGGGGACGACAGAGGATGAGATGGCTGGATGGCATCACCGACTTGATGGACGTGAGTCTGAGTGAACTCCGGGAGTTGGTGATGGACAGGGAGGCCTGGCGTGCTGCGATTCATGGGGTCGCAAATAGTCGGACATGACTGAGCGACTGAACTGAACTGAACTGAATGTTACATTAGGCTTCCCTGGTGGATCAGAAGGTATAGAATCTGTCTGCAGTGCAGGAGGCACGGGTTCAATCTCTGAGTCAAGAAGATCCCCTGGAATAGAAATGGCAATTCACTCCAGTATTCTTGCCTGGAGAAGCCAATGGGGAGAAAAGCCTCAGGAGCTACAGTTCATGGGGTTACAAACAGTCAGACATGACTGAATGATGAACATAATGTTACATTAAATAATTGGTACCCTATTGTTTACTTTGTGGCAAAAATTACTAGAAGCATGTATTTACCAAACCTATTAATTTTCACCATTGTTTGTCTCAAATAGAAACTCCCCATGACCTACTTACCTTTGAGGGAAGAAGGCTTTTTTTTTTAGTATTAGTTTTCTTCCGTTTGGGCCTGTCAGACTTCTCTACTTCAGACAAGTCTGACTTATCACTCATGTTGACCAAAAGATAGAAAAGAAATATTTAAAAAACTGCCCTGGTAGAACTATTATCATACTAAGGAGTAAGAGTCAAAATTGTCATATTTAATGTCAATATGTATTTTACCTGCTGATTTTCAAAAGGCAAACAGCAACAGATCTTAGAAGAGTCATGTCTTTATTAGAATACGTTTTATTCCACATCATTATCCCGTTTCTGAAGACAGTAAATGCCATTGCATCAAGTGCACTAGAAACCAAGATGTTCTAGAAGCCAGGAGCCAATATGTCTGACTCTTTTAAAATCACAGCAAAGGTAAAATGGAGGTGATACAAACACATGAGAAGATAAGGATAGAATAAAAATTAAGGGCTGGGTTTCACCAACTAATGAATTTGTAGCAGGAGATAGCACTATTTGAGCACCTTCAATTTGTTTTCAATTATTAGAGAGGGGGACATTTTTCTCGGGGGGTTAGGAAGCAGCATACAAATGTAGCATTAATTGGACTAGTTTCTTTCTATTTCATCTGCCTGAAGACAGTAGACTAAGGGGCTACAATAAAAGGAGGGATTAATCCAGTCAAAACTAATTACATATCTCACAATACCTCCTTGTGGGACTGGTTTGTAAATGCTGTAAGATGGCACAGCGATTATGATCAAACCAAGAACTTTAGCAGAATGGGATAAACCAAACAGAGTCAATTTTTATTTTACCATGTTTTCTCCTCAAGAGGAGAGAGGAAGAGATGAAGCTAGGAGGTGAGGTGCTCAGTGATCATTCTGGGTTTGTCCAGAGGTGATAATAGGAGACCTCTGAGCCCAGAAAGCAGACCTCTCCTGCCCATGCCTGGTCTCAGCCTGGTGGAGTTAAAAACTTCTAGTGCCCAGACAAGAATGGAGAGGCCCCCAAGCAACCAGATTTCCCGAATACGCCTCCCCTCCGTCGTGGTCACCCTAGGACCCTCCTGGAGAAGCGATCAGCTGCCAAAATCCAGAGGTGGGGAAACAGGGACTTTAAATAAAAAACAACCGGGCTGGCCTCATAAGCCACGTTGTTAGTAGCAATTTGCTTACATTTTAAAATAACTATCATCATTGTTGGTAGCCCAGTCCAACCTAGTAGTCACAGCAGGGGAGCGAGAGAAGGGCCAGTCCCAGAGGGCCCATTCCGAGCCCCAGACTCTTCGTCCCCTCAGCATCAGACCTACAGCCGCAGTGGATGGCCGCTCCTGGGGCTCCCGCCTCGGACCTGCCAGGGACCAACCCGGGAAGGATCCGAATCCCGCTCAGAAGGCCGCTCTGTGAAGACAAAGGCATTGACTTGCCAGGAGGCGCCGCTACAAATCGCCCATCCTAATCTCCGCCCCTCCAATTCCTGCAGGCCCAATTCGTCTGCCCCGCAGCCGCCACGCCTTCCTGTCCCCATAGTCCTCTGGCTCCGGCGGGGACACACGTCCTCACTTGAAGGCTGGAAGATCAGAGAAAGGTAGAGGGCTGCACTGACACCACTTAGCACTCTACACGAGGTTAGCCTTCCTGCGAGGAACCCCTCAATTATATGGTGTCAGGCTCCGCCCCACTTCTCTTCGATTGGCCAAAGAATCCTAGACCCACCTCCTCGCCCCTCCCACTGCTTTAGCCTTGCTGGCCTGAGTCCACTATCCTCTACTCAGGACTTCACCCCTGCAACTGGGTGTTAGTAACCTCATACCAGATTCACCTCCCCAGACTCCATCCAAACACACTCTGATTCCTCCAGGGACTGATGGCTGGCCTACCTGCCCTGCTTCTCCCACTACTTTCGTCCTGAGGGTCCACTTCCCTTCCTCCCAAGTATACTCACTCCTCCACAATAACAGGGGCCTCTACAACAAACAGACACATCTTACCCAGTTAGCTTGGAACATCTGAAGCTCTGAGATTCAAGATGAAGAAGCCATATTCAGGTACTCTCAGCATTTTATATCCAAAGGAGCCAAAGCTTGTGGTGATGACCAGCGATGCTCACTGTTGTCTGTTGTAATCCTTGACCAGCTGGTGGGGGAGGGGGTGCTCATAGAAAGTGTGGGTCGTGCGGGGTCTTTCACTCCCACAACTGGGCATGTCTGTGACAGTGGTGCTCTCCTATGTAAAAGTCACATTTTCTAATTTCTTAGCCACTGAAGCTGGTAGCAGTGTAATCAGAGGAGAATCTGCTGAGGCTATTCATCTTTATATCTCTAATCCCAAGCACTTTGCTTGGTCGACGGTAGTGTGAAAGCATGCTTAGTCACTTCCGATGTGTCCGACTCTTTGCGTCCTTATGGACTGTAGCTCGCCAGGCTCCTCTGTCCATGGGATTCTCCAGGCAAGAATACTGGAGTGGGTTGCCATGAAGTCCTCCAGGAGATCTTCCCCACTCAGGGAGCAAACTCATATCTCTTATGTCTCCTGTATTGGCAGGTGGTTTCTTTACCACTAGTGCCATCTGGGAAGGCCGGCCTACAGTAGTTGCTTAGATGAATCCCCTTCTGTAGATTGAAGCAACAACCCCAGGATCGAGCAGAATTTTTGGACAGCAGCACCACCCAGTGTCTCTGTTGGGGAGAAGAGTGAGGATCTGGTTGTTATTTGGAAGAACTCAGTCTTCCAAGGTCGTTTTCTGGATACTCACCCAGAACCTTAGAGTATTAAAGTAAAATGGAGATAGGACTGTCTTCAGCTTACACTCCATATTTTCGATATGACTCGTGTATGGTGGTAGAGCTCTACATAGATCACTGATCACTCTCTCCTCAAGCATTTCTCACACCTCCCCCACTTCTCTTCATTTATTTTTCTATGCTCTTGTAGCACAGTGTTCTAACTTTAGAGTTTTGCGTGTTTGTAGGAGGAACTTTTAAAACAGAAAAGCATGCTCAAAAAATAGCTTTCACTGTGTGCCAACAATGTCCCAGGCATTAAATATAATGAACACCAGTGTTTCTACCGCCAGAGTTAGATGTTGTTAATATTTAGGTATATTTACTTTGCCCATTTTAAGGAATATAAATATTATATAAAAATTGAAGTTTCCTTAACTTTCATCCCGTTTCCATTCTCCTCTCACTTTCCAAGGGATACTCCTACCCTGAATGTGGTATGTAGTTTCTAGCCACGTTTTCCATCATTACAGATTTATATGATCTGTCTCCAGGAGCAACATGGAGCAAAGACTGAACTTCCACATCTCTTGGGGTTGAAGGAAGCCCCAGACAGGCACCTCCCCACTCCTGTCCCAACTTCAACGTCTATCTTGAATCGATCTGCCTCAAATCCATCAGAACCCACCTCATCATAATGTCCATCCCCATTTGTGCCAGTCACCACAAGAATCCCCAAATCTCCATGATACTCCTAAACATCTACATTCTAAATTCCATAAGGCTGTGACCACATTCTCTCTTTACTTCACTTCTCACACCCCTTTCCTACTCTTAAAATGCAATGCAACCTCAATAATTCCTTCATATCATCATCCTCTTCTCTGAATGTGCCCTTCATTTTCTTGCCCTAACAGAAACCAGGCTCTTCCTTGAGGATTCTGTGTCCCCTGACGTCCACTCAAGAGAAGCAGATGATTTTTTTCTCCCACGGCCATTGTTCCACAGAGCCTGAAGCTCTGGTAAATGTCTTTCATGTTTCTCATTGCCTCCTTTAGAACATTCCTCTCCCACATCCTCCAAAACCTCCAGCTTTGACAGCTTGTGTCACCAATTAGCCTGCATTGTGATCATCAACCAAACTTCAGGACTCCTCTCCTTTATTTCTGAAAGATTTTAGCTCCTACAGTAGGTCACTCCCAACAGTAGTTCTGTCTTAATTCTTGGTGAACTCAAGAATGATCATTCTGATATACCTCCTCTTTTTCCAGTTCATTCCCTTTGTTACCCACACCCCATTACCCTTTAACCTCACCAGAATCTCTAGTCCATTGGTCTTACCAGATTTCACCATCTCTCTCTCCCTTACTGTTTTCTCTCCCCTCCTTCTCTAGCTCAGATGTCATGCTCATCTTTGTGATCACTCACTGACATATACCCTCCACTCTCCTGCCCCTCTCTCGCTTTGTATTGTTGCTTCCCTGGCAAAATCATATCTCTAGCTAAGTCAAGATACACCTCAATGAGCCTGTACTCACACAGCTAAACCTGTCCAGAAGAAAAATACACAACCACAAGCTTTTGAATTTTAATGTTTTCCCTGGCCAGCGATATGTGGTAGGATACTCTGTCAACATGCTGGGCAGCGGCAGAGATCTACAGCTCCCAGTCAGCTGAGTGATCACAAGGTAAACAACTGATCCTGATATGCTTCCACTCATTCTGTACCTGTTCAACCACCCTGTTTTTCACTTTCAGTACAGTATTCAGTAACTTACATGAGATACTGAACATTTTATTATAAAAAAGAGGATTTGTGTTAAATGACTTTGCCCAGATGTAAGCTAATAAATGTAAGTGGTTTAGCACCTTTCAGATCAGATCAGATCAGATCAGTCACTCAGTCGTGTCCGACTCTTTGCGACCCCATGAATCGCAGCACGCCAGGCCTCCCTGTCTATCACCAACTCCCGAAGTTCACTCAGACTCACGTCCATCGAGTTGGTGATGCCATCCAGCCATCTCATCCTCTGTCGTCCCCTTCTCCTCCTGCCCCCAATCCCTCCCAGCATCAGTCTTTTCCAATGACTCAACTCTTCGCATGAGGTGGCCAAAGTACTGGAGTTTCAGCTTCAGCATCATTCCTTCCAAAGAAACCCCAGGGCTGATTTCCTTCAGAATGCGATGGTTGGATCTCCTTGCAGTCCAAGGGACTCTCAAGAGTCTTCTCCAACACCACAGTTCAAAAGCATCAATTCTTCGGCACTCAGCTTTCTTCACAGTCCAACTCTCACATCCATACATGACCACAGGAAAAACCATAGCCTTGACTAGATGAAACTTTTTTGGCAAAGTAATGTCTCTGCTTTTGAATATGCTATCTAGGTTGGTCATAACTTTCCTTCCAAGGAGTAAGCGTCTTTTAATTTCATGGCTGCAGTCACCATCTGCAGTGATTTTGGAGCCCAGAAAAATAAAGTCTGACACTGTTTTCCCATCTATTTCCCATGAAGTGATGGGACTGGATGCCATGATCCTTAGGGCAGGTTAATCTAAGCAATGATGTTGGGTAGGTTATGAGTATTTAATGCATTTTCCTTTTTAAAATTTACTTTTGGTTGAAGGAAAATAGCTTTATGATATTATGTTGGTCTGCCATACATCATCATGAATCAGTCATAGATATACGTATGGCCCCTCCCTCTTGAACTTCCCTTCCACCCCATCCCATCCTCTATGTTGTCACAGAGCACCGGTTTAAGCTCCCTGAGTCATACAGCAAATTCCCAGTAGCTATCTATTTTACATACAGTACTGTATGTTTTCACGCTAGCTATCTATTTTACATACAGTACTGTGTGTTTTCACGCTACTCTCTCAATTCATCCTACCATCTTCTTCCCCCACTATGTCCACAAATCTGTTCTCTATGTCTGTGTTTCCCCTGCTGTCTTGGAAATAGGTTTATCAGCATCATCTGTTTGGTTTTCAGTTGTCAAGTCATGTCTGACTCTTTGCAACCCCATGGACTGCAGCACACCAGGCCTACTTGTCCATCACCATCTCCCAGAGTTTGCCCAAGTTCATGTCCATTGAATTGGTGATGTCATCCAACCTTCTCATCCTCTATTGCCCTATTCTTCTGCCTTCAGTCTTTCCCAGCATCAGACTCTTTTCTAGTGATTGGGGTCTTCATGTCAGATGGCCAAGTTATTGGAGCTTCAGCTTCAGCATCAGCCTTTCCAATGAGTATTCAGGGTTTATTTCCTTTGGGATTGACTGCTTTGATGATCTGTATAGATTCTATATATATGCATTAATATACAATATTTGTTTTTCTCTTTCTAACTTCACTCTGTATAATAAGCTCTAGGTTCATCCACCTCATTAAATCAACTCAAATGTGTTCCTTTTTATGGCTGAGTAATAATCCATTGTACTAATATACATGTACCACAGCTTCTTTATCCATTCATCTGTTGATGGACATCTAGGTTGGTTCCATGTCCTAACTATTGTAAAGTGTTAGTTACCCAGTCGTGTCCAATTTTTTGCAACCCCATGGACTGTAGCCTGCCAGGCTCCTCTGTCTATGGAATTCTCCAGGTAAGAATACTGGAATGGGTAGATATTTCTTTCTTCAAAAGATCTTCCCAACCCAGGGATTGAACCCGGGTCTCCTGCATTGCAGATGGATGCTTTACTGTCTGAGCTACCAGGGAAGCTATTGCAAATAGTGCTGCAATGAACATCGGGGTACATGTGATTTTTTCAATTATGGTTTCAGGGTATATGCCCAGTAGTGGGACAGTTGGGTCATTTGTAGTTTTATTCCTAGTTTTTTAAGGATTCTCCATACTGTTCTCCATAGTGGCTGTATTAATATACATTTCCACTGATAATGCAAAAGGGTTCCCTTTTTTACACACCCTCTTTGAAATTTATCGTTTGTAGATTTTTTAACGATGACTATTATCACCATTCTGAGGTGATACCTCATTGTAGTTTTGATTTGCATTTCTTTGAGAGTCAGCAATGTTGAGCATCTTTTCATGTTTGTTAACCATGTATATGTCTTCTTTTGAAAAATGTCTGTTTAGGTTTTCTGCCCACTTTCTCATTGGGTTGTTTGTTTTTCTGGTATTGAGCTTCATGAGCTGCTTGTATATTTTGGAGATTAATCCTTTGTCCATGTTATCCAATTATTTACACTCCTTCACCTTCTTTAAGGCTCAAATCCCACCATTTCAATGAAGCCTATCTGAACTAGCTTATTTAATACTGCAACCTGCACAGCCCTACTCTATCTGCCTTACTCTGTTCTGCTTTCATCATTCTCTAATACAATATTCAACTTATTTACTTAGTATGCTTATTGCTTTATTTCAGTATTCCTCCATTGAGATGTAAAGTCCTCGAGGGCAGATATCTCTGTTTTGTTCACTGAGTCTAAGTACCTAGAATTGCACAAGATATGGGGTTTTTTAAATGAATTTTATCATAATTTTTGTTTTACAATGTTATATCACACTGCATGTAATTGCCCACAACTTGATTTTTTCACCCAACATTATAATCTTTTAAATTTATCCATGTTCATGCTATAACATATGTACATTCATTTTAACTGGTATATAATATTCCATTTTTGAATATTTGAATAGTTTCCTTATGCATTTCATTCTTGTGGACATTTTTGAGTAGCTACTCTTTTTTCTATTACAAAGAATGCTGCAATGAATTCTCTTGTTATAGCCTCTTATTACTCTATAAATTTGTTTCCTAGAACTGGAATTGCTAAATGACAGAGTACGTGCATCTTGAACCTCACTGTGTGTGCATGCTCAGTTGCTTCATTCGTGTCTGACTCTTTGTGACCTCATGGACTGTAACCTTCCAGGCTCCTCTGTCCATGGGATTCTCCAGGCAAGAATACTGGAGTGGGTTGCCATGCCCTCCTCCAGGGAATCTTCCCAACCCAGGGATCGAACCTCCATCTCTATACCTCTTGCATCAGCAAGCAGGTTCTTTACCACTAGTGCTACCTGGAAAGCCCATTCAGCCTCATGCAGTTCAGTTCAGTTGCTCAGCTGTGTCCTACTCTGTGACCCCATGGACTGCAGCATGCCAGGCTTCCCTGTCCATAACCAACTCCCAGAGTTTACCCCAACTCATGTCCATTGAGTCAGAGATGCCATCCAACCATCTCATTCTCTGTCAGCCCCTTCTCCTCCCACCTTCAATCTTTCCCAGCATCAGGGTCTTTTCAAATGAGTCAGTTCTTTGCATCAGGTGGCCAAACTATTGGAGTTTCAGCTTCAACATCAGTCCTTCCAATGAACACTCAGTACTGATCTCCTTTAGGATGGACTAGTTGTATCTCCTTGCAGTCCAAGGGACTCTCAAGAGTCTTCTCCAACACCACAGTTCAAAAGCATCAATTCTTCGGCACTCACCTTTCTTTACAGTCCAACTCTCACATCCATACATGACTACTGGAAAAACCATAGCCTTGACTAGACAGATCTTTGTTGGCAAAGAAATGTCTCTGCTTTTTAAAATGCTGTCTAGGTTGGTCATAACGTTCCTTCCAAGGAGTAAACATCTTTTAATTTCATGGCTACAGTCACCATCTGCAGTGATTTTGAAGCCCCCTAAAATAAAGTCTGCCACTGTTTCCCCATCTATTTGCCATGAAGTGTTGGGACCAGATGACATGATCTTAGTTTTCTGAATGTTGAACTTTAAACCAACTTTTTCACTCTCCTCTTTCATTTTCATCAAGAGGCTCTTTAGTGCTTCTTCACTTTCTGCCATAAGGCTGGTGTCATCTGCATATCTGAGGTTATTGATATTTCTCCCGGCAATCTTGATTCCAGCTTGTGCTTCATCCAGCTCAGTGTTTCTCATGTACTCTGCATATAAGTTAACTAAGCAGGGTGACAATATACAGCCTTGATGTACACCTTTCCCGATTTGGAACCAGTCTATTGTTCCATGTCCAGTTCTAACTGTTGCTTCCTGGCCTGCACACAGATTTCTCAAGAGGCAAGTCAGGTGGTCTGGTATTCCCATCGCTTTCAGAATTTTCCACAGTTTATTGTGATCCACACACTTAAAGGCTTTGGCATAGTCAATAAAGCAGAAATAGATGTTTTCCTGGAACTCTTGCTTTTTCAATGATCCAGCAATTTGGTGGATGTTGGTAATTTGATCTCTGGTTCCTCTGCCTTTTCTAAATCCAGCTTGAACATCTGGAAGTTCACAGTTCACATATTGTTGAAGCATGGCTTGGACAATTTTGAGAGTTACTTTACTAGCGTGTGAGATGAGTACAATTGTACAGTAGTTTGAGCATTCTTTGGCATCGCCTTTCTTAGAGATTGGAATGAAAACTGACCTTTTCCAGTCCTGTGGTCACTGCTGAATTTTCCAAATTTGCTGACATATTGAGTGCAGCACTTTCAACCTCACTAGACACTGCCAAATGCTAATTACATCAATTTACACACACATCAGCTGTAGAAGTGTACCCATTTCCCCCACATTCTTGCAGATAAGTATCTTTAAATTTCTTTTTTTACCAGTCTAAGAAATGAAAATTAGCATCTCCCTAATGTTGAACCTGCCTTTCCCATACCATTTCTTTGGGTGAGCATCTCATTGTAGGTTTTTCTGAGCAAACATACTTCCTCTTCTTTGACTTATCTTTTGATATCCTTTACCCATTTTTCTTTTGTCTTCTTTTTAAAAATAATTTTATTTGTTTATTTTTGTATTTATTTGGAGGGCTGCACTGGGTTTTAGTTGCTGCACACAGGTTTTTCTCTCGTTGAGGCAAACAGGGCCTACTCTCTAGTTGCAGGGCATGGACTTCTCATTGCAGTGGGTTCTCTTGTGGAGCACAGGCTCTAGAGCCCACGGGCTTCAGTAATTTCAGTTTCCTGGCTTTAGAGCACAGGCTCAGTAGTTGTGGCACATGGGCTTAGTTGCTCCGCAGCATGTAAGGATCTTTCTGGACCAAGCATTGAACATGTGTCTCCTGAATTTAGGCAGATTCTTTACCACTGAGCCACCAGGGAAACCCCTGTTTGTCTTCTTAATATTGCTTCTCATGGGTACTTTACGTATTTTATATTCTAATTATTGGTCTGTAACATATTTTGAAAAATTTCTCTGTATTCCAAGAATTTTTTTTCTGCATTCCTATTTTGTTGGTTTGGTTTATAAGCCATCCTTATTTGGTTTAAAATAAGTGTAGCTTAAACAAACTTGTTTGAGTTTCTCTACTCAAACATGCAACTCTACTGGTGAGAAAATATACTATTAAGCAGGTTTTCAAAAGGTTTTTACTTAAGTATAGCACACATACAGAAAATGGACATATCTTAACTGTACATCTTGATGAATATTCACAAAATGAAGACACACATAAAATCAGCCCTCAGATCAAGACCATTCTTTATCAGTCCTTTCTCCACTCGTTTGCAGTGCAACATCCTTCATAAATCAATTTTCTGTATAAAGAAGGTGAAAGTGAAAGTCGCTCAGTTGTGTCCAACTCTTTGTGACCCAATGGACTATAAAGTCCATGGAATTCTCCAGGCCAGAATACTGGAGTGGGTAGCCTTTCCCTTCTCCAGGGTATCTTCCCAACCCAGGAATTGAACCCAGGTCTCCCGCATTGCAGGCAGGTTCTTTACCAGCTAAGCCACAAGGGAAGCCCAAGAATACTAGAGTGGGTAGCTTATCCCTTCTCCAGCAGATCTTCCTGACCCAGGAGTAGAACTGGCATCTCCTGCATTGCAGGTGGATTCTTTACAACTGAGCTGTCAGGGAAACCAAGTTTTCTGCATATGCCTTTTCCAATTTTGTAATCAATTTTCAAGTTCCACAAAAAAATGGTCTTGTTAATATTAATATTTTGATTGGAGTGTTACTGGACTTATGGATTAATTTGAGGTGAATTGCTAACTTTTGGGGGGTTTCCCAGGTCATACTAGTGGTAAAGAACCTGCCTGCCAATGCAGGAGACATAGAGACTTGGGTTTGATCCCTGGGTGGGGAAGATCCCCTGAAGGAGGGCATGGCAATCCAGTCCATTATTCTTGCCTGGAGAATCCCATGGACAGAGGTGGGTTACATTCCATAGGATCACAAAGAGTCGGACAGGACTGAACCGACTTAGCACACATGCATGCTAACTTATTGACATGAAGTCTTCCCGTGTATAAATGCAATAGTGTTTGGGAGAAACAATCCTCCGTGGTCCCTTTGTATCCCTGTATTTTCTTGCTGAGTATGCCAAAATGCAATCCTTGAAGCCTGTTTTTCTGAGCCATTTCCCAGGGTCATGTTTGCAATGAAGGGTGAGGAAATATCTACCCATAGAAAAAGAGCAGGCTTGCTTTTACTTTCTATAAAATCAGTGGAACCTCCAAACTCATTGTCCCTCTCCTGTAATGCAATCCAGTATGTGTTCAGTGTCCTTCATATCATCCTTGTGGGACTTGGTTAGGAGGGTGGGGGGTATTAAGGATAGACACAAATCATCATAAGCTCTGGTTACTGCTTTTATTGTCAATAACAAAGTGTAAACCCGTGGCGGATTCATGTTGATGTATGGCAAAACCAATACAATATTGTAAAGTAATTAGCCTCCAATTAAAATAAATAAATTTATATCAAAAAATTATAATAAAGTCCTTTGTCTCTCACCCAAGATTCTCATGCCTTATGCCAGAATCCATGGAACTAGAGCAGCCTAATATCTTAGATTGTGTATAGGTAAAATCTCACACTCTGTATAGTTCTTACTAAGTTTATTTCTTTACTTTCAGATATTTTTGAAATGTCCTTTAGCACAATTTTATGCTTTTATGTGTAATGGTGTATTCATGTTTGTTAGCTATCTTTTTAGCTACCTTTTAGATTTGGGGGCTACTGTGAAAGGGTTATTTTTATACTGAATTTTCTAATCGGTTGTTGAATTCTACATCTTTTTTTATATGTCACTAGTGTAGCTATTCATACTGCTGCTGTTCAGTCACTAAGTCCTGTCCGACTCTCTGTGACCCCATGGACTGCAGCATGCCACGCTTCTCTATCCTTCACTATGTCCCAGAGTTTGCTCAAACTTATGTCCATTGAATTGGTGATGCCATCTAACCATCTCATCCTCTGTTGCCCCCTTCTCCTCCTGTCCTCAGTTTTTCCTAGCATCAGGGTCTTTTCCAAGAAGTCAGATCTTTGCATCAGGTGGCCAAAATATTGGAGCTTCAGCTTCAGCATCAGTCCTTCCAATGAATATTCAGGGTTGGTTTCCTTTAGGATTGACTGGTTTGATCTCCTTCCTGTCCAAGGGACTCTCAAGAGTTTTCTTCAGCACCACAGTTCAAAAGCATCAATTCTTTAGTGCTAAGCCTTCTTTATGGTCCAACTCTCACATCTGTACATGATTTTATAAATATATAATAAAGAGGAAATGAGGAAAATATATGCACACATTCCCATATATTCTGGTAAAATAGGGTGCCTGCTGTCAAAGAATTTACAAAATGTGAAGAAGATAGACACATCCACAGACTATTACCATTAAGAAAGTAATATTATGCATCAAGGCAGAGATGTAAACAAAGTACTATGGAAGTAGGGGCAATTCAATGTGATTTGGAGGACTGTGGAAGTTCTCATATCATATCAGGTGTTTATGTTGGGCCTCAGAAGGTAATCAGCATCTAGACTGGTGCAGATGGAAATCAGGGAAAGGCAGATGACTTCTCATGCCATACCTGGCATTCAAAGACATCCACAATTTAGCCCCAATCTAGCTTTCTAAACCCAGATGCTAAGTCTTCCAGGAAATAAGAGCTAGTCTCTCATCTGTTAACCCTCTTCCAAACTCAAAATGTTTGAGTTCCCACCATGTTGCTTTGCATTATAACACACTGATTAAAGCAGAAGATTTAGAGTCAGATGATTCTGCCCCAGGCTCTAACTTACTGACTATGAAATCTTGGGCAAATAAAAACTAGAAATGGTGCTTATCTCATGGGAGTGTGTGATAGATTAAATAATTATTGTAAAGCTTTGGTATAGTACCTGGCACAGAGTATGCATTCAATTTACATTAATTCTTATGAATGATAACTCTATTTTATCCATCCCTCTGGTATTAGCTATCAGGTTAACCAAAACACACTTATTGTGTATCTACAATGTGTAATAGATTGTATTCGGTATCATGGATAACACAAAGATGAAAAAGACCCTTTCTCTGCCTCCAGTGACCTGTCAAGTAAAGGATATAAAATACGTAAAAATAATCATGAGGCAAGGCAATTTAGAAAAAATGGAAACAGTACCAGATTTTATTTTCCTGGGCTCCAAAATCACTGCAGCTGGTGACTGCAGCCATGAAGTTAAAAGGTGCTTGTTCCTTGGAAGGAAAACTATGACAAATCTACAGTATGAAAAACTATGACAGCATATTAAAAAGAAGAGATATCACTTTGCCAAAAAAGGTCTGTATAGTCAAAGCTATGGTTTTTCCAATAGTCATGTACTGATGTGAGAGTTGGCCCATAAAGAAGGCTCAGTGCCAAAGAATTGATGCTTTTGAACTGTGGTGTTGGAGAAGACTCTCGAGTCCCTTGGACTGCAAGGAGATCAAATCAGTCAATCTTAAAGGAAATCAACCCTGAATATTCATTGAAAGTGTTGATACTGAAGCTCCAATGCTTTGGCCACCTGATACGAAGAGTTGTCCCATCTGAAAAGACCCTGATGCTGGGAAAGATTGGGGGCAGGAGGAGAAGGGGACGACAGAGGATGAGATGGTTGGATGGCATCACTGACTCAATGGACATGAGTTTGGGTAAACTCTGTGAGTTGGTAATGGACAGGGAGGCCTGGCGTGCTGCAGTCCATGGGGTAGCAAAGAGTCGGACGTGACTGAGCGACTGAACTGAACTGAACTGAAAGTAAATTTATTTTACAAAAATGAAGTAACTAGAACTACTTGCAGCAGTGTGGATGAATCTCACATATAATATGAAAGGTGTGCATTTATGCTTAGTCTTGTCCGTCTCTTTGCAACCCCATGGATTGTAGCTGGCCTGACTGTAGCCATTTGTCCATGGGATTCTCCAGGCAAGAATACTAGAGCGAGTTGCCATTTTCCTCTTCCAAGGGATCTTCCCAACTGAGGGATCAAACCCATGTTTTTTGAGTCTCCTGTGTTGGCAGATGGATTCTTTACCACTGTGCCACCTGGGAAGCTAGTCACAATTCCAAGTACATAAAGTTCAAATATCTATAAAATAAAACTGTATTGTTTAGGGATGCTTATATGGAATGTTAGGGAACCACTGACTGAAACTGCCTGCCCTGGCCAGGCAGGATAACCACCACTTGCATGAGTTATCTCACATCAGGAGGTCCTGATAAGGAGTACAGAACCGACAAGCTATCACCAGCTGGAAGAATTCAGGAGGGGCCAAAAGGAAAGAGGAGACACTAGCCCATAATATGTCCTGCCAACCTCCCAGAAACCTTCTTGCTGGAATCCATCTTGGCTGAGAGATGCACATGCCACCAGGAAGGATCTTGAATCAGACCAAATATAGGCCCAGGCAAGATGGTTGGCCAGAGACAACCAGGAAATTAACTCCATTACCATAAAACCTGAGATTTTGAGCCATGTGGTGGAGCAGTTCTCCCAAGTTCCCTTTCCCTGCTGCTGTCCACGTGGGCGCCCCTTGCCAATAAAGTCTTTTGCTTTGTCAGTACATGTGTCTCCTCGGACAATTCCTTTTCGATTGTTAGACAAGAGCCCACTCTTGGGCCCTGGAAGGGGTTCCCCTCCCAGTGACAGGAAGATAAATCTATAAAGAAAAGTAAAGAAATGATATCATATTTGCCAGCATAGGAGTTATCTCTAGGATGGATGGAGGAATGGCATCAGTGAGGGGCTTGGAGTGCAGGAGGAATAGTGATGGGGGTTATCAAGATGTTGAATTTCTTATCTTGGGTGGTCATTACATATGCAGTAACTTTATAAATGTTCTTCTAACTGGTAATTCTATTCTGAATGCTTCTCTTTTCCTAATGAGAGAGAAAGTAAGGTCATGAACTGGGACTGAGGGTGAAGGAGGAAGCATTGAAGATTTGAGGAAAAGAAAGACAAAGATAAGTTGGAAAGGGAACAGAACAGGGAACTTCAGTATTTTTACCTTATTCTTTAGGAAAACTTTTCACTTTTTTCCTGAATTATCATGCTGTTCATCTCCTGCTGCTGCTGCTGCTGCTGCTAAGTCGCGTCAGTCGTGTCAAACTCTGTGAGACCCCATAGACGGAAGCCCACCAGGCTCCCCCGTCCCTGGGATTCTCCAGGCAAGAACACTGGAGTGGGTTGCCATTTCCTTCTCCAGTTTGTCTCCAACATACCATTATTTAATTAACTTTACCATACTATATGTGGTTATCCCAAACACATAAATTACAATGCTATTAATGTTTAAAAATAAATATTAAAAGCAAAATTGTCTTAATAAACCATATAATTGTGATAATAGTTGTAATACATTAGTTACTTATTCTTTCACTTTGAGCTTTAGGAATCTGCAGTAGTTTATATTTAGACCAAAATACACAGAGCTCATACAGGGATTTTTATTCTTTTTCTTTCACCTTTTTATACCAAGTAGCTTTAGTGTTAAATTCTACATTTTATAAGTTTTAAACATACATAGGTATTTATTATCTCCTTATTTTATTGATCTTATATCCAAAAGCAATTTTTAAATGTCAGAAAACAATATTAACACCACAAAACTAAATATTGACATTTAAAACTACTAGAAAACTATTACACTCTCAAATTTTACTCAGAAGATTTAAACAGGAAAAGTTGATCAGCCTATGTGTTTTGTAATATAATTTTATTTGTTTATTAATTGGATGTGCTGAGTCTTCATTGCTGCAAGGGCTTGTCTCTAGTTTCGGAGAGTCAGGGCTACTCCCTAGTTGCAGTGTACAGGCTTCTCACTGCAGTGGCTTCTCTTGTTGCAGAGCACGGGCTCTAGGGTACATGGGCTCGGTAGTTGTTGCTTCCAGGCTCCAGAGCACTGGCTTAATAGATGTGGCGCACAGGCTTAGTGGCTCCATGGTATGTGGGATGTTCCAGGACCAGGGATTGAACTGGGCTCTCCTGCATTAGCAGGCAGATTCTTTACCACTGAGCCACCAGGGAAGCCCAGCCTATGTAATTTTAAAATTTTACATGAACCAATTTGTAAAAATAAATTATTTCAATTATAACATGCTTTAGTTGTAAATTCATATTTATAATTGCATAACTTCAAGTATTAACATACATAATGAAAACGTAAAATTTTTAACAAGACAAATATAGTAAATTTAAATAATTACCACTAATGTAGCTTTAAAATCTGCTGTGAGCTTTCATTTATTCAATTATAACTGTGCCAGTGTCTTAAAGCCCTCAGTCTTTTTAAAAAAATTTGAATCTACAAATATTGAATCTAGAAATATTAAAAAGTGCAACTCAGTTCAGCAAAAAATATCATATGTGTGGAGAGAATGAGTGCTCAAGAAATAAAGCAAATGGTGTAAAATGTTAATAGTAGGTGATTTGGGATAAAGGGTATATGAGTGTTCTTTGAACTCTATTTATGTTGGCAGCTTTTCTAGAAGTTTGAACTTATTTCTAAATAAGTTAAAATTAAGGAACAGACATGGACTGACATAGTGACATAAGTGAAAATGGACAGTGTGCTTAGAAATAAATGCGGGGGAGTACCATATTTTATCTTGAATAAAAAAGTGGGAGAGTACCATAGTTTATCCCCTTCTTTTCAGCTTATAAACTGAAGTCATTATCTAAATAATGATTTTTTTGTATTCTGAGAGCTAGCCTTTAAGTAGAACTAACTGCTCTTCTACTTTTCCTTCCCTGGTACAGACTCTGTGCTCCCTGTCACTGAATCTACAAGCAGAGTACTGACCCACCACATCCAGGTCTGCAGAGGGATCAGACATGGGAATGCATCTGCAGCGATTCTGGACCAGCCATTTTTTGTTGACCTTGCTGGCAAATGCTCTCTGATCTCATAATGCTTACAGCCGTGTCTTTAACTTCTCTGATATTCAGTGAGGAATCCCCACAGCCAGGATCTATAGTCAGATCATTATAAATGACAATTTTGGTTTGGTAAGGAAGGAGGTGCATGTGGAGATCATTACATGATATCATTTATAAGGGAAAAACTGCAATGTATGTCATCTTGGAAATCCTCAAAATTCCAGAGTTAAAAATAAATATCAGACCATTAGGCAATGTCTCTGCGAATTTCAGATCCAAAGTGTTGCCAATAACAAACATGCCACCAATAACACAAACTCATCAAATGTCCCAGTTGAAAGTCACTTTTACTTATTGTTGGTATTATTATTATCATCATCAGCATCATTATCATTAGCACAAAACTAAATCCACTAATAAAACAAAAATTACACCCTAAAGTCTTCATGACAATGAATCAATAACATTATCTTCATGTACAAGGGACAGCACCCTGAGGATAAAGACCATATCACAGCTTGATAATCAATTCAATAATTCAGCCAACATTATTGAGCACCTAGGCACAATGGGAGATTTAAAAACATATACAAGAATCCCTGCTTTCAAGGAGTTTTACAGTCTAGTAGGAGGTATTGAAGAACATCAAGAACAGAGGACCACATGAGCTCAGTGACATAATGGAATCAGTGCCACGTATGAAGTGTAATTGGAGAGAGACATCACAAGAGACTAATGTCACATTCACTTAGGGGCAATCACATTCAGTAGGGGCAATCACATTCAGTAGGGGCAATCACATTCAGTAGGGGCAATCAGAAGAGACTCCTTAGAGAAGGTGGCATCTGAGCTGGGCTTTGAGGAACTGGAAGGATTTTGGCGAACTGGCATGTAGAGAACAGGTGTTGGAGGTGGAGAAGATAGAGCATGGCTATGGGAAAGTTAGTGGCATGTTTGAGGAGGGAATAATACTCCAGTTTGGCTAGGGTATGGGATCTATGTAAGTAGGAATGGTGTGATAATATGCTACATAGTTTATGGGGGGCATATTTTGAATGACTTTAAATGACAGGCTACAATTTCAGATCTTTAACTTATGTCACAGTAATTATATTTATCCATGGCAATAAAATATGCAATTATTGATGAAGAGATATAATCATTTCAGTTCCAGATTTCTTAGGGAAACTCAAGTGGTTACTAGGCAATGTTATTGCCTTGCTATCAGAAATGTCCCAGCGTGTAACACCAATCAATCAATAGTAGAATTTTCTATTCTGCATGTAACTAAACCTCTTCACTCAAAGTCTATTCTTTCCATCCATCCAAGGACCACACTTCTTCCCATTCCCACCAGTTCTTGTGGCATCTGATCAGTTGAGACAAGTCTAATTCAGGATTTCTAGCCACAACCACTACCCTGAAACTAGCACCAACAACTTTGAAAAGTGAGAGAGGTGGTGGCAGGGGTAGTGAACGTAGCCATCTGAAAAAGTCTCTGGAATCCCCATACCAAGAGTCAAGCTTAGTTCTCTGAAATTGGAATTCCTGGTCCTCCACTCAGTTTGGCCCAGAAGACAACTGGAGGGGTCCCAGAACTCACAGTGCCTGATTAAGGTCATCTTTTAGAGTTTCCTCTTAATGTCAGCAAATTCCTTAAAGGAATGACATTTCATGCAGGTGACATGTTACATAAAGCCTTCCTGTGTCTGCTTGAAGCTGTGGATAAACTGGGGTGAATTTCTTTTTCTAACCAAGGAACCCTATTGGGTTTTGTCTTTACACAACAGGCTGGTAGTTGGGACCTTCTCAAGTGTACTGACAGTTGAAAGATTTTGAAGAATAGTTGTATTAGGTGACCAAGCCAAAGAAGTAAGCTATTTAAGCCACCCCAGGAAGGCTTACAATAACAAGTTGCCATGGCCACACTACACTGCCTGCAGCCAGTCAGTCTTTCGGCTCTTTCCTGGAATGATACCTCCTCTGCAGGAAGTCATGGATAGCAGTAGTAAGGCCCCAGGTTACACTGGACCTTAGGATGACCAGGGAACCTCCCCGGTAGATCAGAAATACCTTTCGGCCCCGAGTGTCCCACACATCCTGGATAGAGGCCCATAAGCTTGGCATGCTCTGCCAGCCAATGTGGGACTGCATATTGGCAACCAGCACAATCAGAGGATACAGAACTAGGCAGGTGATTGTTCCATTGACACTCCCAGACACCAAGGCAGGAACCCAGTGGGGCAGGCCTTGCTCTGCCAAGCTATTCTGGATGGGATCCTTGAAGGAGAAATACAGAGCACTCCCCAGGCTGTTCCTGAGAAGGATAGGCCAGAAACCGCGATAGTAACCCTGTGACAGCCGGCCCCAAAGCCCATAAGAGTGAAATTCCTTGAGAATGCTGATGGTGCTGGGAAAGCGAGCTTGCTTGCGACCATCCTGGAGCACATTTTGCACCCTCTCAAAGGGGCTAAGTGCCACAGCCTCCACCACACCAGACATAAGCCCCGCAGCCCAGCGGTTCCCCAGGGAGTGTGGCCCAACAGGGGAGAGACAACACAGCATGCTATCGTATGTCCCAAACAGCAGAGTCCCTTGCAATGTCTTGGAGAGAAGAGGCGGGTAGATTCCCCGGTAGAAGTATTGAGGGCCTTCATGCCAAAGCTGCCGCACAGCCTCTGACACCGCCACAGCATGGATCTGTTGCCGGAACACAACCTTATAGATAGGAAAGGTCAGAAAAGTGGACATAAAGTTGGAAATGGCACCAAGGGCGTAGGCATGGGAGTGCCAGCTTCTCTTTCCTGGAGGCTCTTTTTGTGTCCAGTGCTGAAGCTCCTTCCTGGGAGAGTGGTTTTGTTCCCCCATGCTGAAGATACCTGGGTGCAGATGGAAGAAACTGGCAAGAGTGGAAAAAAAGAAGTTAGACTGACCAATGAAATCTTTTGGCAAGCATCTTCATTGCTTAGTTATAAACAGAGGCTCAAGAAACTCAGCTCTAAAGAAACAAATAATTCTCTGGGCCAGTTTCTGAGAAATATGTACACTCTTAAGAAAGAATTCCTCCACCTTAAATTAAAACAAAGGCAGTTAGTTTTGCTGAACAGAGTCACCTCTAGGGTGTTTTTCTGACCCAGCAAATATTCTCATATTCAAAGAAGGTTGAAGAATGAAGAAAATAAAATTAGTGAAGGAGGGCTCCCCATCCTTACTGCATTCACCATATGAAACTTTGCATTTGATAAACTGCTAAAATAATAAGTTGCTCTTCCCTTTCCAAAAAGTGGCACTATCTTCTACAGGCAGAAAGTCATTCAAAGGTTGTAGTCCAGTACTTTCTCTAAAAGATGGTAGTAAATTTAGGGAGCAGGGAAGCTCCTTGCTTCTTTTTTTGTAGATTCTTGATGATGTGCTAGCTGTTTCATGGCAACACCCCGCTCGCCTCTCCCAATTGAGGAACAGAAAGAGTAACTATTCCTGGAAGTTTAGCAAGAAAAGGCTCTATACATGACAGTTTCTGAGCTTAACCTTATAGACCTGTTGCTGTATAACAGTGCAGGTGTTCTTAATGTACAGGCTATTGACATTTGGGGCCAGATAATTCTTCATCACAGGTGCCCACCCTGTGTTCATACAATGTTTAGTGGTATCCTGTGGCACAAGTTGTGACCTACCCAGTTATGGCAAGAGGAGGGCATGGCAACCCACTCCAGTATTCTTGCCTGGAGAATCCCCATGGACAGAGGAGCCTGGCAAGCTACAGTCCACGGGGTGGCAAAGAGTCGGACATGACTGAGTGACTAAGCACAGCACAGCACAGCTATAACAAACAAAAATATCTAAAGACATTACCTTATGTCCTCAGGGTGAGGGAAGAAGATAAAATTGCCCTGGTTCAGAGCCACTATACTAGAGGGAAGAGGCTGTGCAAAGATTCCAAGCTATTGCTCCTACCTGGGAGTAGTCTGGGAGCAGTCTGGGAGCAGATGGAGTAGTATGAAAGGTAATTGCGGAGCCAGGGCCCATGAAAGAATTTTGGGATCAAGAAGAAATGAATGGTCGGTGCAGATCTGAGAACCTGAGGGAGTTGTCAGGAAGGAACTAGGGGTGAGAGGACAGGGTGTGGGGCTTGGGAATGGTGTGTGGAGAGGAACAGGAAGTGGTGTGGTGGGGGACAGGGGCATAGGGTGCCATGACTGGGCATCAGACTCACATCTAGATGGACAGGAAGCCTGGTAGAAACTGCAGACCCAGAGGTTTCACACAGAACCCTGGGCTGTGTAGTCCCCAGAGGCGAGGGCTATTGGGGATCTAGTTACACTAGCCCATCCAATAGGGACAAAGGGGTCACCAGGCTGAGGAACTGGGGGTGGGCTAGAAGCCAGGCCCTGCAAGAAGCCCACTGCAGCCTTCCCTGGGCTGCCGCACTCAAGAACTTGCCTTAAAGTGCTTCTCCTTCCAGAATGACCCCCATAAGCTTCTCCCTGGTTTCTTGCTCCTGCTCCATCCACAGTCCAGTACCTAACCTTACAACCCTACCCCTCTCAAGCCACAGTCTGTCTAGAGGGAGGGAGTAGAGGCTCAGCCTCCTGTGCTCTTCCACCAGCCCTCCCCTACCCTCAGCAGTTCGGAGGCCCTTAAGCCTCACATCCTTAACTCTCATGGCCAAGAGGCTGGGAAGGCTCCTCTGCTTTGGACTCTTTAGCTGAGAACTGGCCAGGAGCACAGGCTCAAGAGGCCCACTCCTTGCATCCTTCCAGGGCACTCCTGGGCCCATGGCAGCCCCCTCCATATCCCAGGAGCCAAAGCGGACCCCTCTCCTTGGAGGGGAGCTCCAATCACGCCCCCGAAGCCACAGGGGACCCCAAAATTACCCAACTGTCCTACCAAGGATTTATCTCCAAGTTTTATCTGCACCTGCATAAGGATGGGTGGTGAGGGAAGCATTTGTCCCCTCTTCTATCTCAGAATGCAGTAATGTTCCACTTCCTTCCCACATTTTCCTGAGTAACCTGTAAACATGTGTTGATTGACTGTAAGGCAGGCCAATTTAGCAGAAAGAAAACTGGGCTAGAATTTGGCAGACCAGAATTCTCAGTGCCAGTTCTCTTTTCAACTTCTTGTGTGACCTTTAGAAATATATTAACATCTTGGAGCCTCAAGCATCTCAATTATGAAATGAGCAGACACTGGGGGGTAGGGTAGGGGGATGTTCTCTAGGCATCCTCATACTGTGCATGTGGCAGGGGGTTGATGGAGAGGAATTCAGGCCAATATTTGATAGAGGAATTGTGCTTTTCCATCCCTGGTTCCTTCTGTTTTGGCCAATCTTTTTCAGGGATTAAAAGTGAACAATAATTTAGAAACAACTTACCTGAAATAGCTGTCATAATTTTATAAATCTAACTCATCCTGTTTTATGGGGGAGAGGGAGTCAATTTTTCTCCTATGTGTTTTCCTGTTAAAATGCCAGCCTTTGGGAACAGACAGTCCTGAGTATGAATTCTGCCTCCACCATTTGCTTAGTTGTATGACCTTAGGCAAGACACTTCACTCAGTCTCAGTTTCTTTGGCTACAGACGAGGGACAAGAGACCTCCCTCAAAAGGTTGTTGTAAAGAATAACAAAATAAAATGAGATAAAGTGGTTGACCATCCATGGCATGGTGGCCTCAGTCAACTGTATTTTTTTTAAGATGTTTCCCCACCTCACACCTATGCGGATGCTGCACATGCTCCTGCAGCACACTCAGAACCCTTTACAGTGGTATGGTGGGACAAATCCTGTGTCCACGTGGGAGACGAGGAAGACCTTTCTTCTGTGAATGCAAAGGTGTTATAAAAGCAATCCTGGACAGCCTGGCCCCTTACACAAGAATTCCAAAGTAGGGGCCTCAGAACAAGCCTGGAGTCAGCCTAGAGCAGTTACCCCATGGGCCCTATGATGTATCTCTTATGTTTATAACCTTGTAAAGTGGGTGGAAAGGATTCCAGACTCCCTGGATAGTCTAGCCCAGATGCACAGCCTGCATGATCATGCCAGGATCCAGCCCTATATGTATCCATTCATTCCAGGCATCCCTCTGCCAGTCCTTTGGTCTGTTCACAAACACATATCAATCACTGTGGGTAAGTCACTGTGAAGCAGGGGTGAACAGGACTTGGTACCAGCCCTGGAGGTCTTGGGAATCTAGTGGGGGAGACAGGTCAACAATGAGCTAAACTATACTGGAAGGCAAAACAAAGCTTACACTAATCAAGGACAGAGCAGGACATAAAAGCAATATATTTCACCTAGCATAGGGAGATATCCAGGGTGTCTTCCCAACCCAGGGATCAAACCCAGGTCTCCCGCATTGCAGGCAGATTCTTTACCAGCTGAGCCATAAAGGAAGTCCAAGAATACTGGAGTGGGTAGCCTATCTCTTCTCCAGAGGATCCTCCCGACCCAGCAATCAAACCAGGGTCTCCTGCATTGAAGGCAGATTCTTTATCAACTGAACTAACAGGGAAGTCTCTTGATGTAAGTGAAAGAGGAGAGTGAAAAAGCTGGCTTAAAATTCAACATTCAAAAAATGAAGATCATGGCATTTGGTCCCAACACTTCATGGCAAATAGATGGGGAAACAATGAGAGACTTTATTTTCTTGGGCTCCAAAATCACTGCAGATGGTGACTGCAGCCATGAAATTAAAAGATGCTTTCTCCTTGGAAGAAAAGCTATGACAAAGCTAGATAGCATATTAAAAAGCAGAGACATCACTTTGCTGACAAAGGCCCATATAGTCTAAAGCTATGGCTTTTTCAATAATCATGTATGGATGTGAGAGTTTAACCATAAAGAAAGATGAGCACTGAAGAGTTGATGCTTTTGAACTGTGGTGTTGGAGAAGACTCTTGAGAGTCCCTTGGACTGCTAGGAGATCAAACCAGTCAATCCTAAAGAAAGTCAATCCTGAATATTCACTGGAAGGACTGATGCTGAAGCTGAAACTCCAATTCTTTGGCCACCTGATGTGAAGAACTGACTCACTGGAAAAGACCCTGATGCTGAGAAAGATTGAAGGCAGGAGGAGAAGGGGACGGACAGAGGATGAGATGGTTGGATGGCATCACTGACTTGCTGCACATGAGTTTGAGCAAGCTCTGGGAGCTGGTGATGGACAGGGAAGCCTGGCATGCTGCAGACCATGGAGTCACAAAGAGTTGGACATGACTGAGCGACTGAACTGACTGACTGAGCATAGGGAGCAGTCTAAAATTTCTCTGAGAGGGGGCATCTGACTTGATTCTTAACCCACAAGCAGGCTCTAGTTAGATGTAGGAGTGAGGGCAGGAGTTCTAGGCTAAGGAAGCAGCCTAAAGCACAGATGCCTAAAAGCATGAGTGGTACCCGGTTCTGGATGCAGGCTGTGGGAAGGAGAGAGATCTGTGGCTGACAGAGACAAGTCAATTTATAATGAGGGCCTTATTTGTTTGCCCCACTGCATATAGCATAAAGATACAGACTATAGAATCAGATAGCCCTGGGTTTGAATTTCACTGCTCTACTTCCTAGCTTTATGACCTTGGCCAAGTCTCTTCCACTCTCTGAACCTCAGTACCCTTACCTGTAAAATGAGTGTCATGAAGGTTGCATGAGATGAAGTATACAAAATACTTAGTCAAAATACTTAGTATGATACCCCGTATACAAGTTGATCCATACATTATATTAGTAGTTGTATTTAAAAAATGAGATCCTAGGAATATAGGTAAGATTACAACATTGCTTTAAAGGCTGAAATCAGTCTAATAAACTGGGTCGTCTGCAGAGTGCATTTTAAATTGTTTGTTGGAAATGAACCAATCTATGAAACAGAAACAGAATCAAGGATATAGAAAACAGACTGGTAGGTGCCAAGAGGGAAGGAGTTGGGGAAGGGATGGAGTGGGAGGTTGGGGTTAGCACATGTAAGCTTTTATATATAGTATGGATAAACAACAAAGTCCTACTGTATGCTGCTAAATCGCTTCAGTCGTGTCCGACTCTGTGCAACCCCATAGACGGCAGCCCACCAGGCTCCCCTGTCCCTAGGATTCTCCAGGCAAGAACACTGGAGTGGGTTGCCACTTCCTTCTCCAATGCATGAAAGTGAAAAGTGAAAGGGAAGTCACTCAGTCATGTCCGACTCTTCGCGACCCCATGGACTGCAGCCTACCAGGCTCCTCCGTCCATGGGATTTTTCAAGCAAGAGTACTGGAGTGGGGTGCCATCACCTTCTCCAGTACTACTGTATAGAGCACTGATAACTCTATTCAGTATCCCATGAAAAACTATAATGGAAAAGAATATTAAAAGAATGTGCATATATATATATATATTTGTGTGTGTGTGTGTGTATATATATTTATATTTGTGTGTGTGTGTGTGTGTATATATATATATATATATATATATATATATATATATATATATATTTATATATTGGAGAAGGAAATGGCAACCCACTCCAGTGTTCTTGCCTGGAGAATCCCAGGGACGGGGGAGCCTGGTAGGCTGCTGTCTATAGGGTCGCACAGAGTCAGACACAACTGAAGCAACTTAGCAGCAGCAGCAGCATATACATATGTGCGTTCATGGGGTTCTCAAGGCAAGAATACTGAAGTGGTTTGCCATTCCCTTCTCCAGTGGACCACATTTTGTCAGAACTCTCCACCATGACCTGTCCGTCTTGGGTGGCCCTACATGGCATGGCTCATAGTTTCATTGAGTTAGACAAGACTGTGGTCCATAAAAGGAAATCAGTCCTGAATATTCATTGGAAGGACTGATACTGAAAATGAAACTCCAATACTTTGGCCACCTGATGTGAAGAACTGACTCAATGGAAAACACCCTGATGCTGGGAAAGACTGAAGGGAGGAGGAGAAGGGGACGGACAGAGGATGAGATGGTTGGATGGCATCACCGACGTGCTGGACATGAGTTTGAGTAAACTCCAGAAGATGGTGATGGACAGGGAAGCCTGGCGTGCTGCAGTCCATGGGGTCACAAAGAGTCGTACGCACCTGAGTGACTGAACTGGACATATGTGTATGCTAACTAGCTTCAGTCGCATCCAACTCTTTGTGACCCTATGGACTGTAGCTCACCAGGCTCCTCTGTCCATGGTATTCAAGAATACTGGAATGGGTAGCCATTTCCTTCATGGGATCTTCCCAAACTAGGGATTGAACCCGTGTCTCCTATGTCTCCTGCATCGGCAGGGGGTTCTTTACTACTAGTGCCACCTGGGAAGCTTTATACATATATGTGTAATATATATATATATATATATATATAAAACAATCATTTTGCTGTACAGCAGAAATTAACACAAGATGGTAAATAAACTCTATAGCAATTAAAATTGATTTTAAAATAAAATGAAAGGATTTTTTGTTTAAATTGTTTGTTTGGAAGACAACAGAGAAGAGTTGTCACGGGCTTTGGAGTCTGACGCAGCCCCAGACTGGAATCCCAGTGCCTCCACTTACAAGGTGTTTTAACCTCCCTGAAACTCAGTTTTCCTATTTGCAAAATGGGATAACAATGCCTGTCTCAGCATTGCTGAGAAGCTTAAATAAGATAACAAATGGAAAGTCCCTGGCACCAAGAAGGCAGGCAGCCAAGGGCAGCTATTATTGTTTCAACTAATAGTGTTACCTTCATAACTTTCAGTCTTTTAAGGTTTCTTTGTTACAGTTGGAAAATGTGGTGTCATTAGAACCATGAATTGGGAAGTATTCCCACACACTGATGCCAGAGATCAGGGATACCTTTATCTAACTGGAGCCGGTTCAGCAAATCCTCCTCCCAGCCTTGCACAAAGAGACCTTCACTTTGTTCTAAGGGCCCAATCAAGGCACCAGCATACAATCTTTCTCTTTCCACTATTTTTTGTCAGAGCTACAGGATCTACCCTTTGTCCTACTTGATCCCACCCCCACCAACTCCAACTGTAGATCACCTACTTTGGCAGTGAAGCCAATTTAAACACAGAATAAGAGTCTGCAAGAGACCTGGGGTCAGGTGTCATGATATTGGGGAGCAGAGCAAGAGTCTGAAGGAAATCCAAGAGCTGTGCCAGCCTCACCCCTGGTTATGTGAGGTGAGGCTTCACTCTACTTCCTACATCCTCCACCCTCCATCCCCTTGCTACTGTTCTACCCATGAGAAATTCCACAGTCCTCAGATGGAAAGTACTTAAACTCCAAATTTGCATTGTTTACTCCAAGGAACTCTATGTATTGAGGTAGCCAATGAGAAGGCAGAAAGGAACAGGTAAAGTTCCTTGGCAGGTTGAACACAGCCCAACAGCAATGACAAGACATCAGATTATTTGCTTGCTTCCAAACATCAGGAATCAAGAACAAGCCCAGAAGGGGGGCCTCCTAACCACAATCTACATAAGGGAAGTAAGACCTGCTCTTCAAGAACCAGAAGTCATGGAAAATGGTGCAGATTTCTCTGTCACGGGCTTCACGGCCCATTCACTCTGGACAGCCCTGCATGCTGTTTCCATGGAGTTGCTCCTTCTCTGCGGCCAGTGATTCCAAATCCAGCAAAGGAGAGGTCCCCTCAAGAGCTCACAGAAGGGCAACCTAGCAACGTGTCCTCAAGCCAGGAAATAAAAGAGCTATATCAGCGGCAGAGAGCTGTATTTAGGGGGTTAGATCAAATTATGTTCCGTTTCTCATACTTCTTCCTCAAGTACAAATTGAAAGAGAAAATGTTAGGAAGAAAGATTGTAGGGGAGTGGTTCTTAACCATTTCTGGGCCACAGACTCATTTGAACATCTACAAAGCTGTGAACTCAGAAGAATATACATAGTTGAAATTCTACTCTTCACAAACAATTTCAGGAAGGACCCTAGGTAGGAACTTCTGCTCTCAAGTTACATTTCACAACAGCTACCATATGGAGAGATACATTGGCCACATCTTCATTTACTTATTGCCATAAGCATAATTTAGTGTCTCTAGCAATGGTTCACAAACCACTCTACATCTCAGAATTAACTACAGCACTGGTTAAAAATATAAATCACCCTCCCTAGCCCTAGTTCTTAGTAAATCTGGATCCCCCAGAGGCAGAGCTTAGGAATCTGTATTTCTAACAAGCTTTTCAAAATGATTCTGAGGCAGCCAGCTTCATATCCATACTTTGGTTAATAGCATGGATTCTGGTGTCAGAGAGATATGATACAAGTTCTGGCTTCACCTTTTAATTTCAGGCAAGTCATTTTACCTCTCTGAGTCTTGTCTCCTTTCAGGTCATAAGCTGTAAAAAATAATGTTTTACTGAAAGAAAAAGCAAGCAGCCTGCTGTAGTGTAAAACAGAGAAAGAAAATGTCTCAGTTTTCTTATTCTGTACAATGGGTACCATACAAGTTTCCTACCTCTTCCCCTACCCCTCTTTGCATTGCCTCTCCAAGCCCTCCTTCAGCACTACCAGCACACTAAGACTGCAGCTGAGCTGGTTTAAGACCACTCATGTAAAAAAAATGCCCTCTAGGCAGCTCAGATCGGCAAAGAGTTGGTATTTGGAAAACAACAGAGTAAAACCGGATGCTGATATTTATTTGCTGTGTGATGTGGGGCAAGCCGCCTAACCTTGTGCCTGTTTCCTCATCTGAAAAATGGAGATAATAGTCGTTGCTCACTAATTCTATATAGTTCCAAATGGGCCTTCCCATCTCCACTTTGGCTTTGGCTTTTCTCAACTAACCCTCAGTCTGAGAGTAGAGAGGAGTAGGGGGCAGCATTTGAAATCAGACTTGTAGACTTGAGTGTGAGCTCTTACCTCTGCACTTCCTAAGAATAGTGACTGGGTGCTTAAGTCCCCTCTCTGTTAAGTGGGCATACTGCTACCTCCTTCGCAAGGCTGTTGAAAATAAACGAGTTGTCCGTGACAGCCCATTTGCACGTAGAAAGCGCTCAGTAAATGCTTTTTCCCCCTTCCCTCTGTACAAAGGTGAGGAACTTGCACTGTTCGCTTGATGTCTGTCCCACCTCGTGTTGAAGGCATCTGGTCTCAAAGCGTGGAGGACAGAGGTGGAAGAGGTGAAAGAGAAAGAAAGCGAGGGGCAAGCAGCAAACTCACGGTAAAATGCCAATCGGCAGGGTCCGAGAGTCCGAGCTGCACTTGACACCGCACCGGCTTCCGCGCCTGTGTGCCGCAGCCCCCGCCGGCCTGCTACTCCTTTTTGCTAGCAATGGCCCTGAGCAGGAGACTGCGCGGGGAGGCCGCCCCCTCGCCCCGCTGATTGGCCTCGCCAACCGACTCATCATGCTCTTTGTCTCAACCCGCAGAGGTTAAAAGAAGCGGCGGCTGCTGGGAGCTAACAGCGAGTGGGCGGGGGAGGCCTCTGCTGCCTTGGGAACCGAGCTGCTTCGACCCAGCTACCCAAAGCTGGGTGAAGAGGCTCCGTCTGGAGGCTCTGAGTTGGTTAGCGGTAGAGGAGGCGTCCGGAGAAGGCAATGGCAACCCACTCCAGTACTCTTGCCTGGAAAATCCCATGGACGGAGGAGCCTGGTGGGCTTCAGTCCATGGAGTCGCTAAGAGTCGGACACGACTGAGCGACTTTACTTTCACTTTTGACTTTGATGCACTGAAGGAAATGGCAACCCACTCCAGTGTTCTTGCCTGGAGAATCCCAGGGACGGCGGAGCCTGGTAGGCTGCCGTCTATGGGGTCGCACAGAGTCGGACACGACTGAAGCGACTTAGCAGCAGCAGCAGCAGAGGAGGCGTCATCCTTTTTCACTGCAGGGCCACGGCGACCAGAAGGTGGCATCCACACCTGTCCCCGCCAGAGCATTCGCTGTCCACCGGCCGAGCACAGGTAACGAAAAAGGGCGCGATTGCCTGTCCCGGAGAGAGGAGGGAAGAGCTCCATCAGGATTGGGCGGCTCTATTGTTTACCAAATCGCGAGGGCTGAAAGGCAGCCGAAGGAGCACTCCCGCGGCCCGGCTGCGCAGAGACAGGAGGTGGGTTCTACTGAATGATGCCAAATGGGTAGGATTTGCCTAGATTGACAGGAGAACGTTTTCAGGGGGATAGTTAGGGGGCGGGAAGCAGGGGGGATCGCAAGCTGTCTGCCTTGAACCCCCTTTGCATCTCCTGATCCCTTCCTGGTGAGGCATATGTGGGTGTGTGTGTCCAACTCCCATTCCCTCTCTCCGTGGCAGACCACCAAAGTCGAATTCGAACTCAATTTCTGTGCGGCTGATTGCGGAGCTGGTAGGACAACGATTTCCCGGAGTGGATTCAGGGGTATGTAATAGAGGGTCACTTTGGCTTGTATTCACAAGGTGGGAGAGGGAATTCTCCGTCTGGCTACTGTGGAGGGAGGGGTCGAGGGAGCGAGATGAGGGATGAAACTCCTTCTAACCCTTCCCTTCCCTGCCCTGCTTTGCCCTCCGCCATGGCCTGAAGACTGAGATCTGCAATCTCGCGTGGACAGAGGTCAACCTACCTCGGAATCCAGCTTTCTAACTCAAGCTCTTGTTGTGAAATAAAGGTGCGCATTTGTTTCCAAGCTCATATAGGAATCTGAGAAATAACGGGGGAAACTTTGAGAAGGGGGTGTGGTTGAGACCTGAAACCGTCAGTTTCATGGAGATCTTATTTGCTACCACAAATCTGTGAGACTTAGACCACTGCTCTCTATTTTGAGAGCCCAATATGGGCTCTAAGCACTATTTCACCTAGAATTCTAAGCCGCTGTTGCCTTCCTTCCTGGAGGATTCTCGGGAGAGCACAGTTGCAGATCTGAAAAGCACCCTGCTAGCACGGGAACACCCATTAACTCCTGAAGATTGTAATTGCCAGTTTCCTGCAGGATATTTTCAGGGCAGTAGCCGAATGGAAAATGTACCCGCAGAGTGTTCAGGAACGTAAAGGAAGCGACCGCAAACTGCTCCATGCAGTCTACTACCTTACTAACCTTTTCCCCCCTTCTTCTCTTTACAGACCCTACTGAGATACAAGGAAGATGGAGCCCAGGAACGTTGCTTTGGGGATTTCTCCTGCAGATTAGGCTTTTCTAGAAAGGCTGAGCATTTTGTTACATTCATATAGATGATCATTGTCAGTCATGGCCAGCATCATTGCACGTGTGGGTAACAACTGGCAGCAGAATACAGCCTTGCCACCCTGGGCCCATTCCATGTTGAGGTCCCTGAGGGGGAAGGGGAGTCTTGGTCCTTCAAGGGTCAACATGGCAGAAGGAAAGATGAAATTGTTCTCCGGGAGGGTGGTGCCAGCCCAGGAGGAAGAAACCTTTGAAAACTGGCTGATACAAGTCAGTGGGGCCCTGCCAGATTGGAATATGTCTGAATAGGAAAAGCTCAAGCGCTTGATGAAAACCCTGAGGGGCCCCACATGGGAGGTGATGCGTTTACTGCAGACAGCCAACCCCAACCTCAGTGTGGCAAATTTCTTGTGTGCCATGAAGTTGGTGTTGGGGATTCTGAAAGCAGAGTCACTGCCCATGGCAAATTTTTTAACACCTTGCAGGCACAAGGGGAGAAAGCCTCCCTTTGTGTAATCCGTTTAGAGGTGCAGCTCCAGAACGCTATTCAGGCTGGGATAATAGCTGAGAAAGATGCAAATCAGACACGCCTGCACCAGCTCCTTTTAGGGGCTGAGCTGAATGGGGACCTGTTCTTCAGGCTGAAGAATCTTCTCAGGATGTATGCAAATGAGCAGGAGTGTCTCCCCAATTTCCTGGAGTTAATCAGGACGATAAGGGAGGAAGAGGATTGGAATGACACTTCTATGAAACGGAAGCGGCCCAAAAGATCTGAGCTAATCATGGAGACAGCAGTAAGCCCTGTGGCATTTCAGGGCCCCCAGGCAATGGCCATCAGCACTGCTGATTGCGATGTGATAGAAGTAGATGATACCCTTAATGACTCACATGAGGATGTGATCATGGTGGAGTCTCAGAACCCTCCACTTACATCCATAGGTGCCCCTCCCCTCAGGGTCAGGGCCAGACTTCAGGATCAAATACTGGTCATTGATTCCCTAAACAGTTCTCAGGCTCAATCTCCTTCTACCAGTGGTGGTTCTGCATATAACAATGATGGTCCTGGGGATATACGTAGAACCAGGAAGAGAAAATATACTATCCACTGTTCATACTGTGGTGAGGAGGGCCACTCAAAGGAAACCAGTGATAGTAAGAGCAACAAGGCCCAGGTGTTTTGAGAATCTGATCATCACCCTGCAAAAGCTGATACATACAGAGGAGACATCAAAAGATATCCCAGGCAAGCACAGTGGCCTCTCTGAGCCACAGTAATGTGCTAGACCCAGCCCTAAGTGAACCCTTAACTGTATTCAGAGACTGCTGATGGGGAAAACTAGGGTAGGCTGGGGGAGGCTTCTATGTGCGTGAATTAATCCACAAAGTGGCTTTCTTTGGGGAAGAAGAGATTGTAGATACCAGCAAAATGAAGAAGACAGCCTGACCTCTGTCCCTGCTTCTCCCTCCATCTGCCTAAGGGTCTATGTGTGTGTCTATTTCCTTGATGATTGTGTTCCTTTTGTGAAAGGAGTACAAGTTATTGTTAAACTTTCAGAGACCGAAGGAAACTACAAAAACTGAAGTGCAAATTACCTGAAACTCCCCACCCTTGCATAACCATTGTCAGTCCTTGGATGAATGGGTTTCTAGATATCTCCCTATTCCTGTGTACCAAGATAGATATTATATACAGATAAAAGTGATCAAATATAAGTGTTATTCTATGCTGTGTATTTTTTCACCAAACAATATATGTTGTGGACTTTTATGTCAATTCATAAGCATCAAGTATGCTTGCTGTCTCTGTGTGAGATTACTTTTAGGAATACAGAAGGAAAATGATAAGAAAACTAAATACAGAAGCTTTTAAATGGGGGGAACTCATACTGTGAAGTGGAGTTTTATCAACCTCATTTACAGATGAGGAAAACGGAAGCTGAAAGGAGCTATCTCCCAGAGTCCCCTATCACAACTGACCTATGGCACTGAACTAAATCTGTGTCCAATGGACTTACCTGGTGGTCCAGTGGCTTAGACTCTGTGCTCCCAATGCAGGGGCCCTGGGTTTCAATTCCTGGTCAGGGAACTATATCCCATATGCCACAACAAAGAGTTCACATGCCTCAACTAAAAGATCCTGTGTGCTGCAACTAAGACCTTGCACAACCAAATAAATAAATACATACATTTTAAAAATAATGCCCCAGTGCTTTCTTAGCTAATACATCTTGAGAAATCTGATGACAGACAGGGGAGGGGGCAATAATAGGAAATGGGTATTTCAGGGGCTCCATTCCTGTTCACTTTGGGAAGGGGCGGTGTTCCCTTCCCTGAGCAGATTCCTTAAAGTGCTACCATTAATGCTTCTGAACAACACCCCGTGGCAAAAAGACTACCCTTTGGGTTGACACTACCCTCTGCCTCCCCCTCAACTGCAGACAAAGCAGCTGCTCATGAGAGTTCAGTACCAGGAGACTTGGGATGACCCTGGCTTCACCCTAGCTACATGCTAGGGGACACCAGAAGCTCAAGAACTCCCGGCAAACCTCCCTCTGACCCAAGAAATTGAAATCACTGGGGAAAGATGAAAAACAATCTGGATGCCAGGGCATGAGAAAATACAGGGGACCCCTCCCCCACCACGGGGCAGGATATAGCTCCAATCAGGCCCCCAAAGCCACAGGGGAGCCCAACATTCTCAGACTCTTACAGGCTTATAGTCTCCATCCTATTCTCTAAACCGGCCCTTAGAAGGAATCTGCCCCCTATTTATCCAAGATTAAAATATCACTCCTCTTTCTACTCACCTTTTCTCAATTTTACTCCATAATCACTTGTTGACTGATTTACACAAATTAAGTTTATGCCGTCATAATTTCTCTCTGGGACCAGACAGAGTATAAAGAAAAATAAATAAATGCTACACCAACCAGTGCCCTCCTTTACACTGGAGTTAGCTTGGGGATTCAGTATAGACCACTTCTTTGATAACCTCTAATTCATCCCCCGTTTCTTCCAGCCTCTATCTTCTTCTATGTCATTTAAAGCTGAAATTGTCTTAAGTTTTATTTCTACAAAACAATGCAAATCTGTGAGTTTATTTCATTTCACATGACACTGGCTTTTCTTTTATGCAGGAAGTATGTATTTTCTGTTTGGAAGACATGGGAGACATGGGCATTCAGATCAGACTGAGGGTAATAGCCAAAAGAAAGCTTTTAGATAATTTTTTGTCTGATAGGTTTCAATTAAGATTATGGGTTTTCTTCCTTTCTTTCTCCCTAATCTTTTTTTTTAAATTTAAATTTATTTATTTTAATTAGAGGCTAATTACTTTACAATATTGTATTGGTTTTGCCATACATCAACATGAATCCGCCACGGATGTACACATGTTCCCAATCCTGAACCCCCCTCCAACCTCCCTCCCCATGCTGCGAGATGAAATGAGTCTTTTGTCAGATGTTAGCCTTTGAAATACCTTCTTTTGCTTTATCTCCCTCCTTCTAGATATGATCTTCTCTAACACCCCAGTCTCATAGTTTCCCCTTCTAAGATCTTTTTGATGCCTCTCAGTCTTCTTTGCTGCAACTTCTTTCTCTTCCTGACTGTTCCATAATAATAGTGACAGAAATTAAAATCACCACAACTGTGACTTACTAAAAGCACATTATGTGTCAGGAACTCCTGTTCTAAGCCCTTTAATGGAATATAGCTCTTTAATCTTCATAGAAACCTCAGAGGGTAGCTATTACTATTTCTAATTTACTATTAATATTAATTTAATTACTATTAACTGCCACATATTTCTGGAGAAGGAAATGGCAACCCATTCCTGTATTCTTGCCTGGAGAATCCCATCGACAGAGGAACCTGGCAGACTACAGTCCATGGGGTCACAATGAGTTGGACACAACTGAGCAACTGAGCATGCAATGCACACCACATATTTCAGATGAGGAAACAAACTGGAAAGGTAGGAAATGACCTAGGATCATGCAGCTAGTTCATGATGAACCGCAGATGACACTCCTGACTGGCTGACTCCAAAGCTTACTCAGGTTAACTCTCAGGCACCGTCCTATATGATGTAGATGCTGTCATCTGTGCATGACACATGAGGAGACTGAGGTCTACACACAGGAAGTGATTAGCCAAACATCATAAGAGTAAGTGGCTTGTGTGTCACACTCAGGGATGGAATCTTTAAGGAACCTTTCTTTGACACAAAAAAAGACTTTTCTACCTTTCTTTCTCTTTCTCTCCAGGTTGCAGCTGCCTGGCAACATCCCCTCCCCCTCCTTCAGTTGTAGTCACATACCATTTCTATGTTTTAAGTGCAAATGGTTGTAAATTTAACATATGCAAGAGGTGAAAGCCACAGAAGTCAGTGGGGAAGAGATGAATTGTTCAATTAGTGGTGCTGGGGGGACTTAATGACCTGATTGGAAAAAAGATCTGTTTACTTTCTACCATGACATTAAATATGAATTCCAGATAAATTTGAGAAATAAATGCAGATTTTATGCATGTGTACACTAATTTTTAATAATATATTGTTGTTATGAAGGGAATGAACAGAATCAAATGTTCAAAAGCAACATTTAAAACTGCAAGAAAATAAATATTTATTAAATCTCTAGACTGCAGAAGACTTTCTATGGTTAGGAATGACGAAAGAAATTATACAGTAAAGGCCAATAACAAAAGATAGCATTGGCAGAAATAAAAGACTAACAGAAAGCTGAGAAATATTATCAACAAATAATAAGACAATAATAATAGCAAACTTTTATTGTAGATAGCTAACATTTACTAATTAAGGTCTTACACAGTACCACGCATATTCTAAGAGCTCAACATGGTTTCATTTCATTCTCATAATAAACCCTAAATAAATAGATAGATCCTGATATTATCTCCAGGTTCTAAAACATTCTTATTTAAGAGGGAAAAAAACAGAAAGCATAAAATGCAAATATACACCTTAATAAATTACTGTACAGCAAACCACCACAAAGATCAAGAAATAAAACATTACCGGAACTCCTGAAATCCCTGTGAGCTGCTGTAAAATCACAACCTGTTGACTTTCCCCTAAAGGAAACCACTCTCATGATAGTTATAGCTATTACTTTTATTATTAATTATTATTTTATGGCTTTTCTTTAGAGCTTTGATGCTGGGAGCCAGTGTGAGGAACTCCGCCCGTGGCAAAGGTCATGAGGAAGGAGGCTCGACATACGCAAAGGTGGGATCAAGCCTCAGGAGTCCCCCTGGAAATTCTCGAGCATCTACCCCCAAAACCAGAGTCTGCCTACTTTACTGCTTTGTGCTCTCACCTACACCTCTGACTTTACGGGGGGGGGGGGGGGGCCCTGTCCCCCGCCACCATCTCTCTCTGAAAAAGAGTTAACTTACAGCTCCAGTTAATAAAGTTCCTGGGCGTAACAAGAGTGTTTTAGTTCACAAACCCCTCAGATGGCTCTCTAACTTGACTGACATGTTTACCCGGACTCCTACAGCTATGCATACGATTGTTTACAGTCTCCCAACCACGAGAGCTATGGGGTGCTTAAGATATTCAAATAGTATAGAGCCTCTCGGAGAGTTAGAAATTGTCAGAATAGAACTAGTAGAAGATTTCATTGTTGAGCCAATGCTTGCTGCCAAGTTTCCACATCCCCTGTATTGTATCCTTGGAAGTGTATTAATTAATATAGTTGGTATGTAGAAAAAATAAGTAGTGGCCTTGGTGTTAACAACTTTAGACCCTTAAGGTAATAAACTCTTTCCTTTGTTGTAAACCCACTGCACCTTTGCCCTATAGGAATGCAACTTTATCTAACACCTTCGGAGGATGGCGCCAAACTTTAAAATAATTACTCTTAGAGAAAATAAGTCTAATGGTTGACAAACCTTTGTCAGAGTCATAAAATGTTAACAGGCCTTCTGGCCAGAAGATGATGTAAATCATCTAAACCATTTGTATACGATAAGTTTGCAGAAAAAAAAAAAAAAACAACCCTGGTTTCGATAAGGATCAAAGACTGCTGACTTTGCATGATTTCACACCCCCTATTATCCTCTATGTGCAACTTAGGGTATAAAAGCCCCTGTTGAAAATAAAGCTACGGGCCTTGCTCACCGAAGCTTGGTCTCCCCATGTCGTTCTTTCTCTCACCTTCTGGCTGAATTCCCATCTGGAGCGTGGAGGCTCGTCAAGCCTACTAATTTTGCCTGGGCTTCTAAGATCTGACCAGGGAGGCCTTAGTATCTCCTCTCCTTCGGGAGAACGGAAGGACGCCTGCGGCCTACGTAGGTGAACGCAAACTCCTTGTCTCGGAGTTTTATTGGTTTTCCACGTAAACCAAGTTATTCAGCCTCTTTTCTCCACTGAATTTTCTCACTGAGCTATCCCTATTTAACCACTCTTTATATCTCTAATTAATACTTAATTAAGCTATTGCTATTCTAAATCACCTATGCCATCATCCTGAGGGAATCCCTGGATCCAACCGGGGCTGGACCCCGGTACTTTACAACTCAAATATGAATCTCCAACACTGTTTTTTTTTTTAACATTACTTAAACAGAACTAATGATACCAAACTCGAGTCTCCGTGCCCTTCACTTACTCAGCAAGGCCAATCTACCAACACTGGTTGTGATAAAAGTACAGTGTTTATTGCCAGGCACCATGCAAGGAAAACGGGCAGCTCATGCTCAAAGACTGAACTTCCCAGTGGCTTGCAGGGAATGGTTAAAGGCAACACTTGGTACTGGTAAGGCCTCCAGCTCAATGACTTGCTTTTAACTAGTTGGTGGTGAAGTAATAATGTGATGTTTTGGGAATCTTAATCATCAACCTTCCTCATTTCTTAATGTGCCCCTAAGACTCTTTAACCTTGAGCTACTATAGACTTTAACATGTAATATTTAAAGGCCAATTAGCTCTCAGTTCAGTTCAGTTCAGTTGCTCAGTCGTGTCCAACTCTTTGCGACCCCACGAATCGCAGCACGCCAGGCCTCCCTGTCCATCACCAACTCCCAGAGTTCACTCAAACTCACATCCATCGAGTCAGTGATGCCATCCAGCCATCTCATCCTCTGTTGTCCCCTTCTCCTCCTGTCCCCAATCCCTCCCAGCATCAAAGTCTTTTCCAATGACTCAGCTCTTCGCATGAGGTGGCCAAAGTACTGGAGTTTCAGCTTTAGCATCATTCCTTCCAAAGAACACCCAGGACTGACCTCCTTTAGAATGGAGTGGTTGGATCTCCTTGCAGTCCAAGGGACTCGCAAGAGTCTTCTCCAACACCACAGTTCAAAAGCATCAATTCTTCAGCATTCAGCTTTCTAAGAAATCACAAAATTACCTAAACTTTCAAATAGTTTGGGGAGTTGTATCTAAACTTCTTTAATGGAGCTTTTCAAATACACACAAAGGTGTATCGAATGGTATAATGAACCCCCATTTCCCATCACCCAGCTTCAAGAATTATCAACATTTTTGCCTCTTGATTCATCTATAATCCTTCATATTTTAATGGGTTATTTTTACAGCACTTACTAAATATCATATCAAATGGTATGATTCTTCTGTACTCTATCCATGCTTATATTTCCCCTTTTTCCATTCTGAATATTTTTTATTGGGGTAAAATTCATGTAACATAAAATCTCCCATTTTAAGCATACAATCTAGTGGCATTTGGAATACATTTTTTAAAATTTTCTCTTTATTCTCAGTAGATTTTTCCAAAAGTTTACTAGTCTTTTGGACAAATTTGGTTTAGCTGACTTTTCTATTGTTTGTTTTCCACTTCATTGATTTCTACTCTTATCTTTACCAGATGTTCCCTTATACCTTAACTAAATTATTATATTGGACATATGCTGCATATATTTTCAGTCTCTTTTGCAGTCTTCATTTAAAATATACACTCTTTGGCTTTAAATATGCTTTTGAGTATTGTTTGAGGTGTATTCTACAAGCCTGGCTGAAACTCAGATCTTTCATTATCATTCAGTTCTACATGTTTAATTATTCATTTCCAGCAGTTTCAGGTACTTCTCAGGCTGAAGACCAATGGCAGAATGCAGCCTCAAAACAATCACAGGTTTCTGTAGACTTCTAGATCCACAAGTTCCAACCATTTTACCATCACCTTAGCTAAATATCACATCTTGAGGTACTCAACTAAAAAAAAGGATGATCTCACTTGCATTTTCTGGAATGAGAAATTTTTTTGGCTTTTTTGTTTGGCTATCCTACATCCTCCTTTTGTGAAAATGCAACTACCCTCAATAACATATGGATGAAAAAGAAGATAATCAGAAATTTAGTTTCAAGCAGGACATGTTGCTACACTGCACAGACTAAACCATATTCTTGAATCTAGCTTTTGGGAGTTGGGTACTGGCTGGGTGATTGGGCACTGTCTGAGCTCTTTGAGTAGTGATACCGTGATTCCAATATGAATATTGTACTTTGTATAAAAATGGCCAGTCAGGTTCCCTATGGGGGGGTTGGGCAGTTTGATCAAGAGAGGAGGGACATGATTTGCACAGTCTTGAAACCCTGGCTCTTTTTGTTATAAGTTGTATGAATTTGTGCTCTGTGCTTCACCTTCCTCATTGGTAAACTGGAGAAATAACAGGAAGTCCCTCAAAGAGTTGTGGTAAGAATTAAATGTGTGAGCATTTCCAAAGCTTTAAATACTGCCTGATGTTCAAGCTGGTTTTAGAAAAGGCAGAGGAACCAGAGATCAAATTGCCAACATCCGCTGGATCATCGAAAAAGCAAGAGAGTTCCAGAAAAACATCTATTTCTGCTTTATTGACTATGCCAAAGCCTTTGACTGTGTGGATTACAATAAACTGTGGAAAATTCTGAAAGAGATGGGAATACCAGACCACCTGACCTGCCTCTTGAGAAACCTGTATGCAGGTCAGGAAGCAACAGTTAGAACTGGACATGGAACAACAGACTGGTTCCAAATAGGAAAAGGAGTACTTCAAGGCTGTATATTATCACCCTGCTTATTTAACTTATATGCAGAGCACATCATGAGAAATGCTGGACTGGAAGAAACACAAGCTGGAATCAAGATTGCCAGGAGAAATATCAATAACCTCAGATATGCAGATGACACCACCCTTATGGCAGAAAGTGAAGAGGAACTCAAAAGCCTCTTGATGAAAGTGAAAGTGGAGAGTGAAAAAGTTGGCTTAAAGCTCAACATTCAGAAAACAAAGATCATGGTATCTGGTCCCATCATTTCATGCGAAATAGATGGGGAAACAGTGGAAACAGTGTCAGACTTTATTTCTGGGGGGCTCCAAAATCACTGCAGACGGTGACTGCAGCCATGAAATTAAAAGATGCTTACTCCTTGGAAGGAAAGTTATGACCAACCTAGATAGCATACTCAAAAGCAGAGACATTACTTTGCCAACAAAGGTCCATCTAGTCAAGGCTATGGTTTATCCTGTGGTCATGTATGGATGTGAGAGTTGGACTGTGAAGAAGGCTGAGTGCCGAAGAATTGATGCTTTTGAACTGTGGTGTTGGAGAAGACTCTTGAGAGTCCCTTGGACTGCAAGGAGATCCAACCAGTCCATTCTGAAGGAGATCAGCCCTGGGATTTCTTTGGAGGGAATGATGCTGAAGCTGAAACGCCAGTACTTTGGCCACCTCATGCAAAGAGCTGACTCATTGGAAAAGACTCTGATGCTGGGAGGGATTGTGGGCAGGAGGAGAAGGGGACGACAGAGGATGAGATGGCTGGATGGCATCACCAACTCGATGGACGTGAGTCTGAGTGAACTCCGGGAGTTGGTGATGGACAGGGAGGCCTGGCGTGCTGCGATTCATGGGGTTGCGGAGTCAGACACGATAGAGCGACTGAACTGAACTGAACTGAAAGAGTGCCCAGTGCATTTTAAGTACTGTGCCACAGAATACCATTACAACTGCATCAAACGCTTCTCTCCAAACTTTCTAAACAGTCTTGTAGATGGATTACCTAAGCCCTCCCTCTCAGCCTCTTCACAGGGAACTTTATTAAACTCAGTAGCTTTAGGCTCCTTTACCCATGTAGAAAAGGGTGAGAATAAAAATCCTTTAAGAGCTAACCAAATAGTTCCTCTTGGAATAGGAACTGTCTTTGCTTAGGAACACACCTGCAGGGATGCTTGTTTAGCTGGGGAAGGGAGTGAGGACCCAGCTGAGATGGCCTGGATCTAGACGAAGATAGCAGTTTTACTTCTCTGCAGAAGGAACTTGGGGAAATGGGAGCTGCTAAGCCAAGGAAGCCAGGAGCTCAACAGCCAGGCAGAAAGCTGAATGGAAGAGAAGTGTGAGTGAAACTGCCCTGAGATTCATTTGTGTAATTTGCTGATTGGCTAATTTATTGGCTGGCCTTTAAATAAATAATTTGTCTTAACATTGTTCAGTGTAGCATATGTTCAATTAAAATAAAACAGCTTTCAAATACAGAAAGGAACAAAGTAAAAGTGAAAGCTAATCTGATTCCCCACAGTCTGGTCTATGTTCTTCCAGATCTGCTTTTATACAAAAACAAACATATAAAAATCAGGTCATAGCAGGCACTTGGCTCTGAGATTTTCTTTCATGTTGTCTGCTGTGTTGAGATGAACTTCCTACACTCTCCCAAACCATCAGCAAGATCCTGCAACCTGCCTTGTGCTGGCAGGTCTTTGGACTAGATATTTGATTTCTGTCAACAGTTTCTTTCAGTGAAACTATCAGGGAGAAATTACAGTTTTACCTCCCTACATTCATATAATATTAATACAGCCACTGCTCATGGTGCCCTTACTCTGTATCTGGCAGTCCCTTCAGTGTTTTACTTCAATTCTCACATTACTTTCTCACAACAACCCTTTGGAAGTCAGTCCCACTATTATTGCCATGTGGGTTCACAGACAGGATATGAGAGGCCCAAAAGCTAAAAACAGGATCAATAAGAAGGAAAATAAACATGTCAGAGGCAGGACTTTCACCTGCAATGTCTCTTTAAATCCTCGTCATGACGTTATGAGGGAGCTGTCACCACAAAGGAGGCAACTAAGGCTGCAGGGTTTACAGAGATGAAGCCACCGAGAACCTAGCAGTTTTATAACTATATCCCTTCCTGCTGAACTGATGAAAGCAAGCAAGCAAAAAAGCAAAGATTTAAATGAATGGAGATGAGAGAATAACAGATAGGAAGGCCAGGGGTCTCCAAACAGAGGAAATAAGCTGCAAGTGTCAGACATTTTTTCTCTCTCTCTTAAATGGCAGGAGGAAACAAACTAGTGTTATATTTTCCCCCTTCTTTATACAAATTTCAAAAGAGGTTTCTCTTAAAATTCTGTGTTGCCATAATGACACCTGGTTCCACCTGAACTGTTCTCAAACCTTGAGCTAACCAATGCATTTTTCTTATGGAAATGTTTGTCTCTTAAGCTATGTTAATGTACTATGCATTTATCCTAGACTCTGTCTTCAGTTTGGTTCCACCTAAAGGCTCAGAACTGACTTGACAAACCAGTATGTTATACTCATACATTGTTCTCCTAATCTATGTTAATGAAACTGTATATTTGTTTGGAAATCTGCCTTTCTTCAAGATTTATGTCAATCGTTTCATGGTCCGGGATGACTCACCTGATGCCAATGTTATCTCAATGCATGTTGTGGGTGAGGGCCCTGGTGACATTCTCTGAGTTTTGAGACATTTCCTTTCTCTAATTAGCAGACTGCTAGCAGCTATATAATATCCAGCTAAAGACTAGCAGCGGGGCACTCTTTCTGCCCCCTTCTGATGTCTATGTCAGAAGCTTTCTCTATCTCCTTTATACTTTAATAAAACTTTATTACACAAAAGCTCTGAGTGATCAAGCCTCGTCTCTGGCCCCAGATTGAATTCTTCTCCTCCAGAGGCCAAGTATCCTGGCATCTTTTGTGGTTCAGCAGCAACCTTTCAGAGAGACATGCAGCATTCACTGACTGGAAGACTTAATACAGTAAAGACATCAGTTCTCCCCAAAGTGATCTCTAGGTTTAAAACAATTAGTACAAGTAGCTTAGTGGTAAAGAATCTGCCTGCTAATGCAGGAAATGCAGGAGATGTGGGTTCCATCCCTGGGTCATGAAGATCCCCTAGAGAAGGAAATGGAAACCCACTGCAGCATTCTTGCCTGGGAAATCCCACGGACAGAGGAGCCTGGCGGGCTACAGTCCATGGGGTCACAAAGAGTCAGACACGACTTAGTCAATAAACAACAACAACAGTGCACTCACTAGAATATTAAATACCTGTAAAGCATTTACAGGGCTTCCCAGTTGGCTGAGTGGTAAAGAATCCGCCTGCCAATGCAGGAGTCTCAGGAGACGTGGGTTCAATCCCTGAGTTGGGAAGGTCCCCTGGAATAGGAAATGACAACCCACTCCAGTATTCTTGCCTGTCATGGATAGAGGAGTTTAGCAGACTACAGTCCATGGGGTCACAAAGAGTTGGATATGACTGAGTACACACACATATACCCAGGAAGATTTTTCATAGATATAGAGAAGCTTATTCTAAACTTTGTGAGGAAATTAAAAGTAACTATGATAGCTAAAACAATTCTGAAAAAAAAAATAAACTGAGAAGAATCACTCTACCTAATGATAAGATTTATTATATAGATATAGCAAATTGAGACAGTGTGATATTAGAGGAATGAGAGACACAGGTCAGAGGAAACAAAGAAAGAACCCAGAAACAGACCAACACAAATATACCCAACTGATTTTTGACAAAGGTGTAAAAAATTTCAATAGAAGAATACCTTTTTTAAAAATGGTGCTTGAACAATGGAAAAAAAAAACCCTTCAACCTGAACCTTGCATAAGATACAAAAATAAACTAAAAAATGAAACATGGACTTAGGTATAAAATATAAAACTTTAAAACTTTTAGTCAGAAAACATGAGGAAAATCTTTGGGACCTCGATCTTGCTGAAAAGATCTAAGAACTAGACACCAAAAACCATAACATACATCACAACAAACTGTAGAAAATTCTTAAAGAGATGGGAATACCAGACCACCTTGCCTGTCTCCTGAGAAACCTGTATGCAGGTCAAGAAGTAACAGTTAGAACTGGACATGGAAAAATGGACTGATTCAAAATTGGGAAATGAGTATATCAAAGCTGTATCCTGTCACCCTGATTATTTAACTTATATGCAGAGTGTATCATGCAAAATGCCAGGCTGGACAAAGCACAAACTTGAATCAAGACTGCCAGGAGAAATATCAATAACCTCAGATATGCAGATGATACCACTTTAATGGCAGAAAGCAAAGAGGAACTAAAGAGCCTCTTGATGAAGGTCAAAGAGGAGAGTGAAAAAGCTGGCTTAAAAGTCAACATTCAAAAAAACTAAGATCGTGGCATCTGGTCCCATCACTTCATGGCAAATAGACAGGGAAAAAATGGAAACAGTGGCAGATTTTACTTTCTTGGGCTCCAAAATCGCTGCCAATGGTGACTGCAGCCATGAAATTACAAGATGTTTGGTCCTCAGAAGAAAAGCTATGAAAACCTAGACAGTGTTCTAAAAAGCAGAGACATCACTCTGCTGACAAATGTCTGAACAGCAAAGCTATAGTTTTTCCAGTAGTCATGTATGTATGTGAGAGTTGGACCATAAAGAAGGCTGAGCACCGAAGAATTGATGCTTTTGAACTGTGGTGCTGGAGAAGACTTTTGAGAGTTCCCTGGACTACAAGGAGATCAAACTAGTTGATCCTAAAGGAAGTCAACCCTGAATATTCCATTGGAAGGACTGAGGTTAAAGCTGAAGCTCCAACACTTTGGCCACCTGATGCAAAGGGCTGACTCACTGGAAAAGAACCTTGATGCTGGGAAAGATTGAGGACAGGAGGAGAAGGGGAAGACAGAGGATAAGATGGTTGGATGTATCATCGACTCAATGGATATGAGTTTGAGCAACCTCTGGGAGACAGTGAAGTACAGGGAAGTCTGGAGTGCTGCAGTCCATGGGGTGGCAAAGAGCTGGACATGACTTAGTTACTGAACAACAAAGGAAAAAAAAATTATTAATTGGATTTCACCAAAATTAAGAATTCTTGTGCTGTAATACAGCCTGTTAAGAGGATGAAAAGACAAGCAACAGATTTGGAGAAAACATCTGCAAAACTTATACCCATCAAATAATTGGTTTCTAGAATATATAACAAATTCTCACAACTCAACAGTAAAAAACAAATGATACAATGAGAAAATGAGCAAAAGACATGAACAGAATCTCACCAAAGAAGACATATGGATGGCCAAGTAGCACATGAAAAGATGTTCAATATCATTACCTAATTAGAGTAATGCAAATAAAAACCACAATAAGCTACAATTATGTACTCATTAGAATGGGTAAAATATAAAATAGTAATACCAAATGTTGGCAAAGCTGTGGAAAATAGGATCTTGTATACAATACTGCTAGGAATGTAAAATAGTAAGGCTCTAGGAATCATCCTAGCAGTTTCTTATAAAACTAAACACGCATTTACCATATGACCCCACAAGTAAACTCTTGAGCATCTATCCCAAAGAAATGAGAAGAAGCTGTGGTGTGTATACACAATGCAATATTACTCAGCTATAAAAAAGAACACACTTGAGTCAGTTCTAATGAGGTGAATAAACCTAGAACCTATTATGCAAAGTGAAGTAAGGAAGGAAGAGAAAGACAAATATCATGTATTAATACATATATATATATGAAATCTAGAAATATGGTATGGATAAACCTATCTACAGGGCAGCAATGGAGATGCAGACATAAAGAATAGACTTTTGGACACAGTGAGGGAAAGAGAAGGGGGATGATTTGAGAAAGTAGCATTGAAACATATACATTACCATATGTAAAATAGATAGCCAGTGGGATTTTGCTGTATGATGCAGGGAGCTTAAATCAGGTGCTCTGTGACAACCTAGAGGGGTGGGGTGGGGAGGGAGGTGGGAGAGAGGTTAAAGACAGAGGGGACATATACATAGCTATGGCTGATTCATGTTGATATATGGCAGAAACCATCATAATATTGTAAAGTAACTACCCTCCAATTAAAAATAAAAGATTAAAAAAACCTGTATATGAATAATCAGAGCAGCTTTATTCATAATAGCAAAAGCAGGAAACAACCCAAATGTCCTTCAATTAGCGACTGGATAAATAAACTCTGGTATATCCATCCAGTGGAATACTACTCAGCAATAAAAAGGAACAAACTATTAATATAGCAACTAGGATGGACCTCCAAGGGCATTTCACTCAGTGAAAAAAGTCAATCCCCAAAGGTTACATATTATAGGATTCCATTTATATAAATGCCAAACTATAGAGATTGAGAAGAGATTAATTGTTGCCAGGGTATAAGGATGGAGCTGGGGGCTGAGAATATAAAGGGGCAGCACAAGGGAGCACTTTTGGGATAACTGAAAGTGTTAGTCACTCAGTCCTATTTGACCCTTTGAGACCCCATGACTGTAGCCTGCCAGGTCTGCCATGAAATTCTCCAGGCTGAAGTGGGTCGTCATTCCCTTCTCCAGCGTATCTTCCTGATCCAGGGATCTTACCCGGGTCTCCTACAATGCAGGCAAATTCTTTACTGTCTGAGCCACCAGGGAATAACTGATATAACTGAACAGTTTTATATATTGACTGTGGTGGTGGTTATATAGATCTATACATGGGGTAAAACTGGATAGAGCTACATGCATGCACAAAAAAGAAAGTATGTAAAAAGTGACAACAACCGAATAAGGTCTATAATCTAATTAACAATACTGTACCAATATCAATTTCCTGGACTTGACATTTTACAGTTACATAAAATACCATCATTGGGGAAATCTGATGACAAGCACATGGATCTCTAAGCACTGCTTTTGCAACTTCCTGTGAGGTCATAATTATTTAAAAACAAAAAAGGTTTTTTAAAAAGTTGTTGTGGGATTTCCAAAGTTTCAGAAAGTAGCCTTGGTGACTTTAATTACTAGAATCATTCCATGCTAGCTCCTTTTCATGCATAGCTGGAGTAGTTTAAAACTTTCTCTTCCTTCCCGCAAGTTTTGCAAACATGTTCAAAGGAAGTACACTAGTGCTTCTTTTTAAAAATTCTGACAGCTTTTTTATAATATAGTTTAAAATATGAGCACAGTAAAAAGAGATCACTACTATTTTCTTGAACCCTAAAGAGTTTCACTTATGTAGGTTACAGATCTACTTATATTTACTATATTCAAAATAAAAACTGAAAATATCTAAAAATATTTATTAATTCATTAAAATAACAATAAATTCACTACATGTTAACATAAACAATACATTTTATTAAAATAACTATTTCCCCCCCCAAAAAATAATTTAGAAATGTTTTCTTTTTTGAAAAGCTCTGTAATGTTTGCCTTAATATAAGACAGCTAGACTCTTACTTGCTTCATCACTGTGGTATCATTGTGGTTATTTTGGTTGACATATATGAAGAAAATTTAACCTTATGGAGATATGTAGTTGGAAAAAGGAGGCGTTCCCAGGCACTTTGAATGGATTTCAGGTGTCAGGTGTCTCCAGGGTCCTCAGACCACACTTGAAGCATCACTGTGCTGGAGACACATACTGAAATATTTACAAAGGAAATGTTAGGATGTCTGAAATTTGCATTAAAATACTTCAACACACATACACACACACACACACACACACACACACACATTAATTCTCATTATATGGGGTAGTTATATCCAATAAAATTACCTTGAGCGGTGAACTAGCAAATACTGAGCCACTGCTCCTAGTGGACATACAGGTTGACGTTCCTGCAAACCCCTGGTCACATTCTCATCAACCAATCAACATATAATCTTTTTTTGCCACTTTATTTATTTAAATTGAAGGATAATTGCTTTACAGAATTTTGTGGTTTACTGTCAATCATGAACAAGAATTAGCCATAGGTACATTTGTGTTTCTGTTTAAAGACATCTCATTTTATAGTTCTTAAAATAATGAATTATACATGCACTATTCCTTTATCATACTGAGAAGGGTCTAACATTTTCCTGACCTGAGTAACAAGATCTTAAATTTCTTTGGCTCTCAGCCTCAAAACAATGTTGTTTATTATGCTTTGTAAAGTTTGATTGCCATCTTATGAATCCACAAATTTAGCTAGTTATCCATCTTCTCCATAGTTTCATTGCACACAACAGATAGTATTTTAGTGATTTTGGGATGGTGTCACATATAGGTCAGCAAATTTCCTCTTCCCTTTTCTTGATTTACCTTATTGTTAAATCAAGAAATTGAACTCACAGCCAACATCACCATAACTCATGCCTGAAGGAAACTTATCTAATACATGCATTTTTCTCTGTAAACCACATCACAGTCTTCTTATTATGTCAGCTTCTGAACTCTGTTCACTCCCTTACCTTCATTGAGGGATATGGCATCCCAATTAATGTTTTCTTTTCCACCCTCAAGTTTTTCCATTACCTAAAGTAATTTCAAGTTCCATGTTTTCACTCATGCAGTACCCTGGCCTCTCATTCTCTTGATTTTCTTGTCTGTCTCCAACGACTTTCTTCCATATTCATACCCTGAACTTTGTGATGACCTAGAATTCTTTATCCTTGAAACAGTTTAGTCTACTTCTGTCTCTCCAGCTCATTCTCTCTCTTATTCACACTGCACTAATTCTTCAACCTTATCAAGACCTCCTTGATCCATTCATTTTTCTCCCAGTATGGCTTATCATTTCCTTATTTTTTACTTTATATCTTATAATCAATCACTTTAACCTCTCTGACCAATACTCTCACCAAACCTTGACCTAAGACATCAGCTCTGAATCCATGCAAGGATAGTCTTTTCTCTTTATGCTGTGACTTTAAAATATCAGGCTTCCTAGGTGGCTCAGTGATAAAGACTGCCTGCCAACGCAGGAGACACAGGAGATTCAGGTTCAATTCCTGGGTAGGGAAGATACCTTGGAGGAGGGCATGGCAATCCACTCTAGTATTCTTGCCTGGAGAATCCAATGGACAACGGAGCCTAGCAGGATGCAGTGTGTGTATCCTTAAAGAAAATATCATAGTTATAATGATCAGCGCTCTCTCATTTTTGTGGTTTTCAATCCAATAATGCATGGAAATCCACCAGGCACAAAATCCACAAAATTTTAGTCAGTTTCTGCTCTCACTTCTCAAAACAACTCTTCTAAATCTTCATTACCATCCTCAAGCCCAATACCTATTTCTACTCACAACATTCTCATTAGACAGAACAAACTCTTAGTTAACAGGAAAAATAGAACTAAGGATGGAAATTCTAGTCATTTCCTGGTCTGGGTTAAGTGAATAAGCCAAAGAAAGTGCCACAGTCATCAATGCTTGGGAGATCCATTACTGTCTAACTAACCTTCATATATTCTTTTAATTACAGTAATAAGAAAGCCTGACATTTTTAAACATCCAGAAGAGGGCAGACATCTCTTATTTTAGAGACTAAAGTGCCCCACTACCCTTATGCCTAACATCAGCTCCTCTACTTGAGTTTTGGATCTCATCCCTGCCCTTCTCAAAATCTCACACATCAATGTGAGATAGCCCCTCTCTTCTGTATCTTCAGCTTCCTCCATCTCCTAGATCCCTCCACCAAAACATGCAAACTCTCAAGTATCTACCACCTTAAAAAAAAAAAAAAAACTGCCCACAATCTTATGAGACTTTCTAGCTGCCATCTGATCTTTTCCTCTCCAAGCTTACTGGAAGTATAACATGCATTTACAATCTTTATTATTTCAATACCCAAGTGAAGTGAAGTGAAAGTTGCTCAGTCATGTCTGACTCTTTGAGACCCCTTGGACTATACAGTCCATGGAATTCTTCAGGCCAGAATACTGGAGTGGGTAGCCATTTCCTTCTCCAGGGAATCTTCCCAACCCAGGGACAGAACCCAGATCTCCCCCATTGCAGGTAGATTTTTACCAGCTGAGCCACAAAGGAAGCCCAAGAATACTGGAGTGGGTATCCTATTCCTCCTCCAGTGATCTTCCTGACCCAGGAATTGAACCAGGATCGCCTGCATTGCAGGCAGATCCTTTACCAACTGAGCTATCAGGGATTCAATGTCCAATGTTCCAGTTATACACTGCTGTTTAATAAACCACCCCAAACACAGGAATGAAAACAATAAGCATTCTATTATTGTCATGATTGGGTGGATGAGAAATTTGAGCAAGTCTTACTGGACAGTTTTCCCGATCCATATGGCATCTACTGGAGTCACCTAGTGATGTCCAGCTGGTGGCTAAGTTGATCTGGTGGAGCCAGGATGGTTTCCTTTATGGCTGGTGCCTTGGTAGAGATTTCTGGAACGCTGGGTGCAGCTAGGCTTCATGCTCTGTCCATGTTGTCTCACAATCTCTCCATGTGGTCTCTCTAACAGGGTGATGAAAGTTCTTAAATGATTGCTCATAGCCCTAAAAGACCAAAGTGAAAGTAGCAAGGTTTCTTATGACCTAACCTTGTAAGTCAAGCAGCATCACTTCTTGCATTCTATTAGTTAAACTTATATACCGAGCTCACCAGATTCAAGACCAGGTGACTAGACAGAGGTATGATTACTGACAGGAACTGTTAACAGGGAACATAGGATGAAGTCTACCACACACTCACACTCCTCAAACTGCAATGTAGCAATGCCCCATGCCACTGAAACTGTGATCCCTGAGGTGAAGACCTCTTAGTTGTTAAATCCAAAGCCTGCTTAGTACTTGCTTTGCTTGCTTTTTCTGCTAAACTGGAATCTACTGACCACTAACTCATTCATGAAATTCTCCTCCCCTGTTTTTTGTATACCACCTCTCCTTGTGTGCCTTGAATTTTCTGGCTGTTTCTTAGTCTCCTAAAGTGACTCATTTCTTATGGTTTTCCTTTAACTATTGGGCCTTGTTATCAATCGTTTTCTTACTCTGTTATCTGGTTATATCATCTACACCCATGGACTCATCTATCATTTAGCCACCAGAGATTCTGCATTATACATCTCCATCCCAGCTCTCTCTCCACTAATCCAGACTTATACGTACTCAGACTGAATGTCCCACAGGTTCCTCAAACTTGGCCATGCACTCACAGGGCAGTTCCCCAACAGTTCAAACTAAAAGAACTAAACAGAAATTTTGGCTGCTACTTACTGCAGGGGAAATTGAGTATAGAATCTGAGTTCTGTCAAGCTAACTACCTGCTAAAACAAAAAAATCAATACTCTTCTGAGGGACACAATGGAATCCAGATTCTCTACAACATGTCCTCCAAGAAATTCAAAAGACTGAGCATATTGGAAACAGATAAATGTTACCCATACTGAAGAAAAAAAGATAATCAGTGAAAACCAGCCCCTAGAGATCTAGATGTTAGAATTAAGGCAGAGGAGTTTTTAAGCAGATATTACACATATGTCCAAGGACAAACAGATTCAAGGGACTATATCTGATAGACAGAGTACCTAAAGAACTATGGATGGAGGTTTGTAACACTGTATAGGAGGTGGTGATCAAAGCCATCCCCAAGAAAAAGAAATGCAAAAAGGCTAAATCGTTGTCAGAGGAGGCCTTTCCAATAGCTGAAAAAAGAAGTGAAAGGCAAAGGCAAAAAGAAAAGATATACACATCTGAATGCAGAATTCCAGAGAATAGCAAGGAGAGATAAGAAAGCCTTCTTAAATGAACAATGCAAGGAAGTAGAGGAAAACAACAGAATGGGAAAGACTAGAGATCTCTTCAAGAAAATTACAGATACTAAGGGAACATTCATGCAAAGATGGGCACAATAAAGGACAGAAACCATATGGACCTAAAAGAAGCAGAAAATATTAAGAATAGGTAGCAAGAATACACAGAAGAACTGTACAAAAATGGTCTTAGTAACCCAGATAACCACGATGGTTTGATCACTCACCTAGAGCCAGACATCCTGGAGTATGAAGACTTAGGATGCTTTTACTATGAACAAAGCTAGTGGAAGTGATGTAATTCCAGCTGAGCTATTTCAAATCCTAAAAGATGATGCTGTGAAAGTGCTGTGCTCAATATGCCAGCAAATTTGGAAAACTCACCAGTGGCCACAGGACTGGAAAAGGTCAGTTTTCATTCCAACCCCAAAGAAGGGCAATGCCAAAGAATACTCAAACTACTGCATAACTGCACTCATTTCACATGCTAGCAAGGTAATGCTCAAAATCCTTCAAGCTACACTTCAGCAGTACATGAACTGATAACTTCCAGAGTACAAGCTGGATTTAGAAAAGGCAGAACTACCAGAGATCAAATTGCCAACATCCACTGGATCATATAAAAAGCAAGGGAATTCCATAAAAATATCTACTTCTGCATCATTGGCTATGCTAAAGCCTTTGACTTTGTGGATCACAACAAACTATGGAAAATTCTTAAAGAGATGGGAATACCAGACCACCTTACCTACCTTCTGAGAAACCTGTATGGAGGTCAAGAAGCAACAGTTAGAACTGGACATGGAACATCAGACTGGTTTAAAATTGGGAAAGGAGTACGCCACAGCTGTATATTGTCACCCTGCTTATTTAACTTCTATGCAGAGGATATCATGCAAAATGCTGGGCTGGATGAAGCACAAGCTGGAACCAAGATTGTCGGGAGAAACATCAATAACCTCAGATGTGCAGATGACACCACCCTAATGGCAGAAAGTGAAGAGGAACTAAAGAGCCTCTTGATGAAGGTGGAAGAGGAGAGTAAAAAGTTGGCTTAAATCTCAACATTCAAAAAATGAAGATTATGGCATCCGGTTCCCTCATTTCATGGCAAATGGATGGGAAAAAATAAAAACAGAGACAGACTATTTTCTTGGGCTCCAAAATCACTGCAGATGGTGACTACAGCCATGAGATTAAAAGATGCTTGCTCCTTGGAAGAAAAGCTATGAAAAACAGACAGCATATTAAAAAGTAGAGACATGACTTTGCCGACAAGGTCTGTATTGTCAAAGCTATGGTTTTTCCAGTAGTCATGTATGGATGGAGATGGACCATAAAGAAAGCTGAGTGCTGAAGAATTTATCCTTTTGAACTGTGGTTTTAGAGGACTCTTGAGAACTCCTTGGATTACAAGGAGATCAAACCAGTCAATCCTAAAAGAAATCAACCCTGAATATTCATTGGAAGGACTGATGGTGAAGCTGAAGCTCCAATACTTTGGCCACCTGATGTGAAGAGCTAACTCATTAGAAAAGACTCTGATGCTGGGAAACATTGAGGGCAGGAGGAGAAGGGAACGACAGAGGATAAGATGGTTGGATGGCATCACTGATTCAATGGACATGAGTTTGTACAAACTCTAGGAGATAGTGAAGTACAGGGAAGCCTGGTGTGCTGCAGTCCATGGTGTCACAAAGAGTAGGTTACAAGTCAGCAACTGAAGAACAAAAGACATAGAGGAAAATATCCTCATAATGAACAGGGACATGCTACATTCCATCCAGGTTCAGTTCAGTTCAGTCGTGTCTCTTTGCGACCCCATGGACTACATACAGCACGCCAGGCTTCCCTGTCCATCACCAACCCCCAGAGCTTGCTCAAACTTATGTCCATTGAGTCAGTGATGCCATCCAAGCAGTGGTTGGTGATGCCATCCATCCAGGCAGAGATGATCAATATGCAGATATGTGCAACTGATTCAAGGTCTAGAAGAGACATGGCAAACCCTGCCAGGAGCTACAGTACCCACTGATATCACCTTAGTTCAGATTCTCATTGTTCCTCATGTAGACTATTAAAACAGCCTCATAAATTATCTTCCTGCTTCTGCTTGCTATTTACTATGACCACCACCCCGAAACACACACACACACCTTAAGTATATATACACTGATTTGAGAGTTAACTTTTAGAACACAGCTTTAATCAGGATTTTACTGATTGCAAGTTGACAGAAATACAGCTTTAACTTGAGCACAAGAGGGAATTTATCAGAAGTCTCTAAGGGCAAGATTGTACATGGGTCTCAAGGACAAGACCAGAGGCTTGAACACCAATAGGTATTTACAGTTCATTCTGCATGCTGATTGCATTCTCTCAGACATGCTTCTTCCTTGTAGTTGTAAAAGGGCCACCAACGGTTTCTGGCTACACATCTACAAGCTGTCCCACAAAAGTGGGACACAGTATTTTCCCCCATTTAAGTTGGTGAAGAGAAGGATTCAGATTGTTCTGATCTACATCACATGCCTGTATATCAACCCATCAGATCAACTGTGACTAGGGAGATGATAGGGTACTTGGATTGGAAGCCCAAACTAAAACGGGCATTGCTGGACAGGAGAGGAGCAGTACTCCCCTAAAACAGAGGGTTTTGCTTCCAAGGGAGGGGAAAGACCTTGGGCAAACAAAAATAATAAGGCCTAACAGGTTTCCTGTATTCTCTACCTCCACTGCTGGTAATCCCATCCTCCTTGCAATTACCCATGGCAGAGTTCTTGAATTTCTCTTATAGCAGACTGCCAGCTGGCCCCAATATCTGTTCTTTCTTTCCCTCCACCCAGCATTTTGCTGCTTACAGCATGAACATGATGGCTGGAGCTGTATCCTATACCATGGAGTCAAGTGCCATATTGTGGAGATGACTCGCCATTAAGCCTTTTAGGTTTTAATTAATTTCTTTCTTTAATGAAAGAGAAATGAATTTCTATCGTGTTTGTTGTTTAGTTGCTCAGTCATGTCCAACTCTTTGCAACCCCATGGACTGTAGCCCACCAGGCTCCTCTGTCCATGAGATTTCCCAGTCAAGAATATTGGAGTATGTGCTGAAGGAAGAATATTTCCTTCTCCAGGGGATCTTCCTGATCCAGGGGTCAAACTCATGTCTCCTGTTTGGCAGGCAGATTCTTTACCACTGAGCCACCACAGAAACCCTCTACCCTGTTTAATCTGTTCTTATTTTGGATGCCTGATAGCTCATAGCCTGAACCTAATCCTAACCCCCTCACTCCTCACATCTAATCAAGGCAAAACAAAATCTAGAAGTTAAGAGTGGCATGCAGTGAAACAGGTTAGAGTGGATTAGAACCAACCACCTGGACTTGAATCTAGGCTCTGTCATTTACCAGCCCTCTGACCACCTGCAAATTGTTTTCTCTCTCTGTACCTCAGCTTCCTCAGGCATAAAATGAGGTCAACAACGTTATCTACCCCATAGATGGGTCGTGAGAATGATGTGGGATAATTCATATAAGCACTGAGAGTAGTGCCTGGCTCATAATAAGGGCTCAATGAGTGTTAGCTACCATTTTCAGTGCCTGCCAATTTTACTTGCTAAAGATCCTATTCCTCCACAACATCCTCTGCAGCATCCTGCCTCAGCCTGATTTTTCTGGAACACTGCAATCTGACCAGGTCACTGCTTTTTGAAACCTCTTGATGACTCTCCATTATCTACAGAATGAAGGCTTAACTCCATAGGTGGGTGACCAAGGCCCTTTTGGATAAGGGACCAACTGGCCTTTTGATGCCCACCACCTGCCACTCCTTCACAACTCACCACACTCTGACCACAGCACTGAGCTGTCTTCTGTCACCACCTCTTGACCTACCTCAAGAGTGTCAACCACTCCCACTCCCTCTCTCCTGAACTTTTCCTCTTTTGGCTTCTGTGGCACCACACACTCTCCTGATTTTCTTCCAATCTCCCTGGCTGTTCCTTTTTCATCCTTCGCATGGGCTTCTCATTCTCCACTCCCTTGGTAAGTGTCCGAGTTCCCTCCTGAGTCCACTCCCTGCATGTCTTCTTGCCAGTGAGAGCATCCACCACCAGGCTTTCAAGCTCTACCTTCATGCTCTGTTCCCCTGATCTTCTTTCCTGACCTCCGACCTGGGCTCTAGTCTTCCACATTCTCCTGAAGATCACACAGACACAACTTAGCATCTCCAAAATGGAACTCATCTTCTACCCCAAACTCGCTTCTCCTCTTTGCTCTGAATCTATTTGTGGCACCACCATCATTAAAGCCAGAAACACTCATTCTCTACATCTAACAAATTAACAAGTACCGCCAAACTAACATCCCCAGTAACTCTCCAGTCTGTCTTCTCCTCTCCATACTCACCACCATTGCTTTAGTCTGGCTCTCCAGCAAAGGTCCCTTCTCTGCCTCCAGTCTCTCATGCCTTCAATCCAAATGATGACATGCGCCACCAATCTACAGTGATAGTCTTAACATGCTGCTGCCCTGCTTGAAACTCTTCAATGGTTCCCCCTGCCCACTCTGACGAAATTATTCCTTTCCCAATAGTTGTTAAACACCTACTATGTGCCAAGGACTATGCTTGGTATTAAGAATATAATGTTGACCACAAACTGGTCCCTGCCTCCTGCCACTTATCTGGTATGAGAGAAAAAAACCACACACTAATAAAATACTAAGTCTTGTGACAAATATATTCACAGAGCATCATAGGAGCATAAGACTGAATTCCTTGAAGCAGAGACTTGGGTGTTTCTTATCTTTGCATCCCCAACAACTGGTACCAGGTCTGATTCAATAGAGAATTGTTTTTGAATACTCAACAGATTATCTCTTGATCCTCAGTTTCCCTCTATGTAAAATGGCTCATAGCTCATATATCAAATATATTAAATGTATGAACTCTGTTGGAATCCTGATTTGAATTAACCAAATGCAGTTTTTAAAATGAGACATCTAGGTAAACTTGAACAGAATGTATATATTTGATAATATTAGGGTATTATTTCTTGGGGGTTTTAAAAGTGTTATAATGATACTGTGACGTTTAAAATTTTTGAGAGAAATGTAAGAAAGCATTTTAAAATGAAATTATGCAATGAAAAATCATCTGGGATTTGCCTGAAAATAATTCAGTGGTGTTGGGTGGGAGGTATTGCAGAAATAAGACTGGCAGTGCCTATGTTAATAACTGCTGAAGCAAGATAACGGACAAAATAAATGACAAAATTAATTTCTCAAGGTTCTGTTGCCATTCAACAATGTGACCATATAACATTTCTGATATAGTGCCTGCTGTTTCAAAAAAGGGTAGTTTTGCTTCTCCCCCTTACTCTTTTAGTTTCATCCAGGGCAGAGCAGAAGAAACAAGGCAATGGTGTGGGAGTCAGAAGTCCAAAACACAAAGAACTGGAAATATACTCAGCATTGTCTCTCTCTCTCTCCTCTCGCCTGATAAAGACAGAGTAGCTTAAGCATCAGATGGCTCCCAAGTAGCCTTGGGTTTGGAAATGAGTTTAAGCAAGCTCTGGGAGTTGGTGATGGACAGGGAAGCCTGGTGCGCTGCAGTCTATGGGGTTGCAAACAATCGGACATGACTGAGTGACTGAACTGAACTGAGCCTTGGGTAGGAATGGCAGTGCTCCAAAACCAGCAGAACAAGACGGAAGAAGTCATAGCTTGAGTTTCTGTGGAGAGGAGAGAAAAACTGCGTCAGACAGAAACATGAACTCTTGGCTGGAAAGGGCTCCTCTGCTGGTTGAATCCCTGTGTAGTAGTGCCACCTGGTGGCTCCATAGCATCGCTTTACCTAGTTTGGGGATGCAGTTGACTCTCATAGATCTGACTGCACTGAAAATTCTAGAAGGGAACAGCCCCAGTCAACCAAATGTTCCCTGAACTGCTCAGAGTTAAGCATAACATACCCTATCCCTCATGTACTGAAAAGTGCCTTGTATTCAATCTCTGTTACAGCACTTCTCGCTGTATTAAGATCGTTTACCAGCAGGCATTCATTCACCCAACAAATTTGTTTAAGACATGGGAGACAGAAAAGTGAACAAAACTAATTCAGTATTTAAACAGTTAAATGTGTAAACAGAATTGAAGAACTCACTTTCCAGGCTTCCCTGGTGGTCCAGTGGCTAAGACTCCATGCTCCCAATTCAGGGTTCGATCCCTAGTCAGGGAACTAGATCCCACATGCCACAACTAAGAGTTCTCATTCCAAAACTAAAGCTCCCACATGCTGCAATCAAAAGATCCTTCATGGCACAACAAAGACTGAAGATCTTGAGTGCTGCAACTATTAATAAGACCGAGTACAGCCAAATAAATATTTTTAAAAATCTGCCTGCCTTAGGGATATACGTACAACATGATAAATACAATTAATACTGCTGTATGTTACATATAAAAGTTAAGAGGGTAAATCCTAAGTTTTCTCATCACAAGGAAAATTGTGTTTTTTTTTAATTTAATTCTGTACCTATATGAGATGATGGATGTTCACTAAACATTGTGATAATCACTTCATGATATACATAAATCATATCATACTGTATACCTTAAAATTTATTACAATTATATCTCAAAACTGCAAGAAAAAAATATATTGCTGCCCTTTGCTGAGCAGTTACTCTGCACAAGGCACTGTATTTTACTTTATTGATGCATTATCCCATTTAATCTTCTCACCAAACCTGTGAGGCAGGAAGGTATTCCTATGTCACAGATAAAGATAATAGGGCCAGAGAGATTAAATTGTCAAGGATCACATAGCTAATAAGCAGAAAGCCTGGGAGTTGAACTTAAGCAGTCTAACATCAGTAACTGAATTCCTAACCACTAGGACATACTGCCTCCCTCCTTATTATTATTATTATTTTTTAATCATTGCCTAGTCTGTGGCTTTCCCCTAGGGGTAAGCCTGAGGTATATTCCTACAGTGGCTCAGTGAGTGGAATTAATTAGATATTTCAGTTTGTTGCATTAAATTTAACTGCTTCCCTACTCACCACACATTTTTTTTTCAACTAGGCTGAGTGCCGAAGAATTGATGCTTTTGAACTGTGGTGTTGGAGAAGACTCTTGAGGGTCCCTTGGACTGCAAGGAGATCCAACCAGTCCATTCTGAAGGAGATCAGCCCTGGGATTTCTTTGGAAGGAATGATGCTAAAGCTGAAGCTCCAGTACTTTGGCCACCTCATGTGAAGAGTTGACTCATTGGAAAAGACTCTGATGCTGGGAGGGATTGGGGGCAGGAGGAGAAGGGGACAACGGAGGATGGGATGGCTGGATGGCATCAGTGACTCGATGGATGTGAGTTTGAGTGAACTCCGGGAGTTGGTGACGGACAGGGAGGCCTGGCGTGCTGCGATTCATGGGGTTGCAAAGATTCAGACACGACTGAGCGACTGAACTGAACTGAACCAACATGCACCAATTCTTGCAGGATAAGATCAAACCCATGCCTCCTGTGGGAAGCCTGCCCTGATTTCTCCAGCCCACTACTCACTGGTTCATTCAATAAGTATTTGTTTCCCCCCCTTTAACATCATTCTCTCCCAAATTCCTTCTAAAGGAATGGTCCATGTCCAGTAAACTTTCTGGAGAATATGGAGAACAGTAAAGAGGAATTGGTGGCCCATCTGTGGAGAAGTTTGGCTCAAATATACCTCCAGGTTTTCAGGTGCCTATGAGCATAGAATGAAACGACTTAGTTGGAGAAAAGACAACATTAGCTCCTCTGGCTACCCATAGTTTTCACCCACTGGCCTGCTCATGATCACAGCCCAGCCTCATTTCAGAACAGACTTTTAGAGTTGTCAAGACACAGGAAGAGGCCATCTTCAGCATTGTCATTGTTCGTCCAAATCTTGTCTACTGCTAAGAAGTTCTGACGCAAACATCCACATAAGATTGTTATTTTAGATGGAGATAGGGCTTTCCTGGTGATTCAGATGGTAAAGAATATGCCTGCAATGCAGGAGACCCAGGTTCAATCCCTGGGTCTGATCCCTGGGTTAAGAAGATCCCTTGGAGAAAGAAGTGCTAACCCACTTCAGAATTCTTGCCTGGGAAATCCCATGGACAGAGGGGCCTGGTGGGCTACAGTCCATGGGGTTGCAAAGAGTCAGACATAACTGAGTGACTAACACTTCCTTAGATGGAGATCCGATTGTACCCTAAAAAGAATAAAAATCTATGAGTAGGAGCTTTCAGAATGGCTTGGTAGGAACCTCTGGAAATCCACTTTTGCAAAACAGCAATGAGAACACTTGCAAAAACTGTTAAAATCAACGTTTTTGGAACTCTGGAAGTGATTCAAAAGTATGCAGACCCCAATCTGAGGAGCATTTATTCAAGAAAACTACTGAGTCTTGTTAAGAACGCTGATCTTTGAGGCCTTTTAACTTGCCCTATTTCAATCCCCCTCTCTCTTGACCAGTGGTAGTCTTGAAAACCAGCAGTCTCACACCCATGGTAAAAGGCCATGAAAGCCAGTAGCCTAACAGTCATTGGTGGGGGCAGAGTGAGTGAACTGAAATGAAGTCGCTTAGTCACGTCAGACTCTTTGTGACCCCAAGGACTGTAACCTACCAGGCTCCTCCATCCATGGGATTTTCCAGGCTAGAATACTGGAGTGGTTTGCCATTTCCTTCTCCAGGGGATCGACCCAGGGATCGAAGTCAGGTCTCCTGCATTGCAGGCAGATGCTTTACTGTTTCAAAACAGCCTGAAAAACTCTCATCCTCAGAGCACTATCACTATTAGATCTGTCAGCTCCCAATGAAAAAGCCTCCTTCCCATGGCTGGCAGTTATTTAACATGACTCAGCAGGACATGAGATAGTGGGAAAAGCCGCATCTACGGGGGCATTTGCCAAACAGTTTCAGTGGCAATTGTTTAACATCACAGCTGCCTAAACCATGATACCTGTTGAGATAAATGTGCTAAGTCACTTCAGTTGTGTCCGACTCTTTGCAACACTACGGACCATACTCCTCTGTCCAGGGGATTATCCAGGCAAGAACACTGGAGTGGGCTGCCATGCCCTCCTCCAGGGAATCTTCCTGACCCAGGGATTAAACCCACGTCTCTTATGCCTCCTGTGTTAGCAGGCGTGTTCTTTTCACTAGCACCACCTGGTGGGAAAATAAGAGACTGATTAAAAAACTTGAGATTTGGGGAATGAGATATCCACAGATGTCTTTGAAAAGCCACAATGCATTCCGAAAGATCTAAAAGTCACACATGTCAAGGGCTGTGTACCTGCCCAAGAAAGACATAGAAGGCTCCCATTTCTCACCTCTGGCTAACCTCAAGTCTGTGAAAACATGAAGTGAAAGCTAAGACAGAATTGTTAACTGCTTACCAGAGCACTGGGGGGATTCCCTGGCAGCTCAGATGGTAAAGAATCTGCACGCAAAGAAGGATACCTGTGTTTAATCCCTGGGTTGGGATGATCCCCTGGAGAAGGGAATAGCAACCCACTCCAGTACTCTTGCCTAGAGAGTCCCATGGATAGAGGAGCCTAGTGGACTATAGTCCACAGGGTCCCAAAGAGTCAGACATGACTGAGTAATTAACACTTTCACTTTCACTTTACCAGAGCACTGAGAGTGTACCACAATACACACAGAGCTGGTCTGTAGTAAGTGGGAGGGTTATTGGTTCAAGACACTATAGAAAAACTCCCACCAATTTTTAGCTGACAGCTAAGCTACAAGCTTAGTGATGTATCTGGGCAAGACTTCAGTGGCAACACACAACACGAAAAACAGAATTTACAGAATTCAGTTCAGTTCAGTTGCTCAGTCGTCTCCGACTCTTTGTGACTCCAAGCACACCAGGCCTCCTTGTCCATCACCAACTCCTGGAGCTTACTCAAACTCCTGTCCATCAACTCAATGATACCATCCAACCATCTCCTCCTCTGCCTGTCCCCTTCTCCTCCTGCCTTCGATCTTTCCCAGCATCAAGGTCTTTTCAAATGAATCAGTTCTTCGCATCAGGTGGCCAAAGTATTGGAGTTTCAGCTTCAGCATCAGTCATTCCAATCAATATTCAGGACTGATTTCCTTTGGGATAAACTGGTTGGCTCTCTCTGCAGTCCAAGGGACTCTCAAGAGTCTTCTCCAACACCACAGTTCAAAAGCATCAATTCTTCAGTACTTAGCTTTCTTTATAGTCCAACTCACATCCATATATGACTGCTGAAAAAACCATAGCTTTGACTAGACGGACCTTTGTTGGCAAAGTAATGTCTCTAATTTTTAATATGCTGTCTAGGTTGACCATAGCTTTTCTTCCAAGGAGCAAGCATCTTTAAATTTCATGGCTGCAGTCACCATCTGCAGTGATTTTGGAGCCCAAGAAAATAAAGTCAGCCACTGTTTACACTGTTTCTCCATCTATTTGCCATGAAGTGATGGGACCAGATGCCATGATCTTAGTTTTCTTAATGTTGAGCTTTAAGCCAACTTTTTCACTTTCCTCTTTCACCTTCATCAAGAGGCTCTTTAGTTCTTCTTCACTTTCTGCCATAAGTATAGTGTCATCTGCATATCTGAGGTTACTGATATTTCTCCTGGCAATCTTGATTCCAGCTTGTGTTTCATCCAGCCCAGCATTTCTCATGATGTACTCTGCATATAAGTTAAATAAGCAGGGTGACAATATAGAGCCATGACGTACTCCTTTTCCTCTTTGGAACCAGTCTGTTGTTCCATGTCCAGTTCTAACTGTTGCACCCTGACCTGCATACGGATTTCTCAAGAGGCAGGTCAGGTGGTCTGGTATTCCCATCTCTTTCAGAATTTTCCACAGTTTATTGTGATCCACACAGTCAAAGGCTTTGGCATAGTTAATAAAGCAGGAATAGATGTTTTTCTGAAATTCTCTTGCTTTTTCGATGATCCAGTGGATGTCGGCAATTTGATCTCTGGTTCCTCTGCCTTTTCTAAAACCAGCTTGAACACCTGGAAGTTCACAGTTCACGTATTGTTGAAGCCTGGATTGGAGAATTTTGAGCATTACTTTACTAGTGTGTGAGATGAGTGCAATTGTGCGGTAGTTTCATCATTCTTTGGCATTCCCTTTCTTTGGGTTTGGAATGAAAACTGACCTTTTCCAGTTCTGTGGCCACTGCTGAATTTTCCCAATTTGCTGGCATATTGAGAGCAGCACTTTCATAGCATCATCTTTTAGGATTTGAAATAGCTCAACTGGAATTCCATCACCTCCACTAGCTTTGTTCGTAGTGATGCTTCCTAAGGCCCACTTGACTTCACATTCCAGGATGTCTTGCTCTAGGTGAGTTATCACACCATCGTGATTATCTGGGTCATGAAGATCTTTTTTGTACAGTTTTTCTGTGTATTCTTGCCACCTCTTCTTAATATCTTCTGCTTCTGTTTAGGTCCATACCATTTCTGTCCTTTATTGAGCCCATCTTTGCATGAAATGTTCCCTTGGTATCTCTAACTTTCTTGAAGAGATCTCTAGTCTTTCCCATTCTATTTTATTCCTCTCTTTCTTTGCACTGATCGCTGAGGAAGGCCTTCTTATCTCTCCTTGCTGTTCTTTGGAACTCTGCACTCAAATGGGTCTATCTTTCCTTTTCTCCTTTGCTTTTCACTTCTCTTATTTTCACAGCTATTTGTAAGGCCTCCTCAGACAGCCATTTTGCTTTTTTGCATTTCTTTTTCTTGGGGATGGTCTTGATCCCTGTCTCCTGTACAATGTCATGAACCTCCGTCCATAATTCATCAGGCACTCTGTCTATCAGATTTAGTCCCTTAAATCTATTTGTCACTTCCACTGTATAATCGTAAGGGATTTGATTTAGGTTATACCAATAAAGAGACAAATTATTTTAAAAAGACCCAAACAGAAATTCTGGAGTTGAAATATATAATAAATATTTATTGGAGGAGTTTAGCGGCAGATTTGAGCTGGCAGAAAAAAGAATCATCAAAATTGAAGACAGGTCAATTGAGATTGACCAGAATGAGGAACAGAAAGAAAAAAGAATGAAGAAAAATTCACAGAGCTTCAGAGACCTATGAGCATACCAACATACACATAACGAGTCCCAGAAAGAGAGAGAGAGAAAGGGAAAGAAAGTATATTTGAAGAAAACATGCCTGAAATTCTCCAAAATTGATGAAAAACATGAATCTACACATCTGTGAAGCTCAACAAATTCCAAGATAAACTCAAAGAAAATCACACCTAGACACATAATAAAACCAGAAACAAGACAAGGATTTCCATTCTTGCCACTTGTATTTCACATTGTGTTGGAGGTTCTAGCCAGGGCAATGAAAGGAGAAAAAGATATATAAAACATCTATGTTGGAAAAGAAGTATTTATAGGTGGCATGATATTTTACACATAAAATCCAAAGGAATCACAAAAATACAACTATAACTAATAAAATCATTAAGGTTTCAGGTTAACATACAAAAATCAACTATACTAGCAATGAACACTCCAAACAGGAAATTAATGAAACAATTCCATTTATAATAGCATAAAAATTACTTAGGAACTAATTTAACAAAGGGGCTTCCCTGGTAGTTCAGCTGGTAAATAATCTGCCTGCAATGCAGGAGACCCCAGTTTGATTCCTGGGTCGTGAAGACCTGCTGGAGAAGGGATAGGCTACCCACTTCACTACTTTTGAGCTTCCCTGGTGGCTCAGCTGGTCCATGGACTGTATCATCCATGGGGTCACAAAGAGTTGGACATGACTGACTTTCACTTTCAACTTAACAAAAGATGTGCAAGACTTGTGTATGTATGAAAGTATGAAAGGGAAAGTCACTCAGTCATGCCTGACTCTTTGTGACCCCAAATATAAAGAATCCTGTGCCCATTGATCAGAAGACTTAATGTTGTTAATATGGCAATACTCCATAAATTTTTCTACAGATTCACTGCAATCTCTATCAAAATTCTAGCTGTCTTGCTGAAACAGATGAGATGATCCTAAAATCACATGAAAATTCAAAGGGTCCAGAACAACCAAAGCAATCTTGGAAAAATAAAAAGAAGATGACTCACAGTTCATGACTTCAAAAAATACCCCAAAGCTATAGTAATTAAGACTGGTACTGGGGGAGGTTAAACGGAGAGATCAGAGAAATAGAACTGAGAGTCCAGAAATAAACTCAGACTTTTACAGCAATTGATTTTCAACAAGGGTGTCAAGACCACTCAAGAAAGAATAGCCTTTTCAACAGATGGTGCTGGAACAACTAGATATTAACATGTAAAAGAATGAAGTTGGACTCCCACTTCATGTTGTATGTAAAAAGTAACTCCAAATTGATCAAAGGCCTAAATGTAAGAGATTAAATTATAAAACTAGAGGAAAACACAGGTGTCAATCTTCCCAATCTTAGATTAGGCAACTGTGTCTTGAATAACTTAAAAATTACAAGCAATGGCTTGTAACTGAGATTTGTTTTTAGTGAAAGATTAAAACTCCTGAAAACACCCTTAGATAGAATTTCTTAATTCTTTAGGTCTGTTCAGCATTTTTGGCTTCTCTAACACCTATCTGCCTGCAATGCAGGAGACCTGGGTTCGAACCCTGAGTGGGGAAGATCCCCTGGAGAAGGAAATGGCAGCACACTCCAGTATTCTTGCCTGGAAAAATCCCATGGACAGAGAAGCCTGTGGGCTACAGTCCATGGGGTCACAAAGAGTTGGACACAACTGAGCTATACAACACTTTCACTTTCAACACTTATTTATTACATGTGGGGTGCCACTTACATCTTCCCTTAAGCTCCTGATGGCACATACACACAAAAGTCTGTTTTAATAACTTTAATAATAATAATGACAGATACAACACCTAACATTTAAACAGTACTTACTGTTTAAACATGGATGAATCTATAGATTATCATACTAAGGGAAATACATCAGAAAGAGAAAGACAAATATCATATGATATCACTAATATGTGGAATCTAAAAAAAAAATGATACAAATGAACTTATTTCAGAACAGAAACAGGGGAATTCCCTGGTGGTCTAGTGGTGAGGACTCTGTGCTTCCACTGCAGGGGGCACAGGTTTGATCCCGAGTCAGGGAACTAAGGTCCTGCATGCCACGCAGTGTGGCCAAAACAAAACAAACCAACAACTCAAAACAAAACTGATTCACAGACTTCAAAAACATACTTATGGTTACCAGAGGAGAAAGGTGGGGGAGGGATAAATCAGGAGTTTGGCATTAACATATACACACTGCTATATATAAACAGATAATCAACAAGGACCTCCTGTATAGCACAGGGAACCCTACTCAATATTCTGTAATAAGCTATATGGGAAAATAATCTGAAAAAGAGTGGATATATGTATATGTATAACTGAATCACTTTGCTGTACACCCAAAACCAACACAACATTGCAAATCAACTATACTCTAATATTTAAAAATAAATAAATAGCACTTACTGTTTGCCAGGCACCATCCTAAGTGCTTCACCTATATTAACTCTGCAAATCCCCCTAACACATCTCTATCTCACAGATAAGAAAACCACAGCACAGACAGGTTGAATAACTTGCCCAAAGTCACCAAAGCCTACAGAGCATGGAGCCCAAACTGCAAAACAGGCAGTCTTCCCCCAGAGGCTGTGCTATTCATCTGAGCAAGCGCCCTTAACTCCTCAGATCGAGGGTTCTTATAAACCACGTGGCTTTGGACTACACTGAGGCCAAAGTGTGTTTCCTAGTCCCACTCCCTCCGCCCCGGATTTTAGTCACTTTAAAATTTTATTTTAATTAATTCATTTATTTGGCTGTGCTGGGTCTTAGCTGTGGCACACAGGATCTTTAGTTGTGGCATGTGAACTCTTGGTTGTGGCATGTGGTATCTATTAATAGTTTCCTGACCAGGGATCAAACCCAGGCCCTCTGCATTGGGAGCATGGAGTCTTAGCCACTGGACCACCAGGGAAATCCCTGCCTTAGATTTTAAATCTTAAGAGACTGTACTTTCAGGTATCACAGAGAAGAAGATGATTTTCCTATATAAATTTGTACAAAATCACTTTCGCCCTGGGGGTAAGAATTAAGAAGAAGAAAGATTGGAATAGAGCTAAGGAAAAGATACCTTTTTCAGAACACAATAAGCAAAGACAAGGAGGAAGAAATCAGATTGGGAGGGGACAGCAGGTGATTTTCTTTAGTGAGATTTGAGGTAGGAGTTACCAGGATGATGACCACAGGCCAGCGAGTACAGGGGACTAAAAGGTATGTGGTTTTATCCATCCTCTTTCTTGTCTTTCAGCCATACCTACGGCCTCCATTACCTGGGGTCATCTCTACTGAGAGAGCAGGCCCTCTTGGGCAACTCTAGACTCCAGCCACATTGTCCCATTGGGATGTCCCCAGCAAGGCCAATAAAAGGCAGCCATTAGTAACGAGCTATGCCTTTTTTATCTTTTAAAGAAATACTAACTTTCCCAAGAAGGTTTTTACATAAAATGAAGACATTTTGTGTTCAGTACATCATATTTTTCTTTTATCAGAACACTGATGAAAGAGCTCAGTGGGAGATGTCTGACAGTCTTTAGAATTGCTACCAGGGAAAGATAAGTGGTACAAGAGAGCAGTGGGAAAATACCAGTGCAGGAAAAGCTGGATTTTTTGGGGCTTTCTGTTTATTCTTTCCTGCATCAGGACAACACATGAGATAAGAACTTATGATAAGTAAACAATACCTATGCCCCCTAAGGTCATTGTACATCATCCCTGTACCTGAATGCCTATTTACCCCAATCACTTGTTATTTCAGTAAATATTTTTTGAGTGTGCACTACGTGCCAGGCACTGTTCTACGCAGTGGGGATGCAGCACTGAATGAAACAGATACAAAGGTTTGTGCTCATGAAGCATACTACTTCGTTCCTCTTTTCCTCTTCCCCCTTTTCCTTCTTCATCTAGTAGAGAACATCAAGTTGTAAATTAGGAAACCTAGGTTCTGGCCCTAGCTCTGCTACAAATTAGATGTATGATCTTCATTAGCATGTCCAGGCTCACGTGTCCTCTCTGCAGTCCCTAAAGATGCACAAAACATCCATCTTGCAGTTGTGGGGAACTCCTAAATCAATCTAATATAGATTCTCTTTTCCAGGGGATCACAGACTAGTAGGAAGGTCAGACACAGTTCCAGATAACTACAATGCAAAACTGAAGGTGACAAAAAAGTGAAACAGGGAAAGGTGACCAAGAGAACACGAGATCTAGGTTTCCAAACAAGTGGTACTGTCTGACTTGGGCCTTTAGTATTACAAAAGATTGGGGTATGTGTGAACAGATAGGGATAATTTTCAAGGAAGAATGTACAGAAGGAGTAAGCAGAACAAATAGTAGTAAATGGATGATCAAGGTTCCAGTAAGGGCGTTCATTGTGGCTGGAACACATTGAAAGAGTCAAACACCAAATTCACATGCATTTTTACAAGGAACCAAGAGATTGAGACATTCTGCTCTCGACCCATAACTATGAGGTCAGTTGATGGTTTTACTCAACATTTACAACCAATATCATTGAGGGCTCACCAATTACACAATTCCAACAAAATACTAGGACTTCTAACTTACAGATTAAATGACTTATGCAGTGGGTATAACATATAGACAAATACAGAAGCTTTAAAAGTGAACCATATTCTGTCAGATTAAAAGAATAAAACATCTATACATGTCACTGGAAATAACACTGTGGTTTCCTTCAGCCCCATGCAGTGATACAGAGGAGCATACACAGACCATAAACATCAAACAAGGCCACTCTGTGACAAAATCAAGACTACTGCATCCATGTCTGAAAAGAAACAAAACGCCAACTTTGATCAAATCACAAAATGGCCAAAACACCTTCCTATCCTGGCTAATAGCTGCTACTTTACCAATTAGCCTCTTTCTAGTCTATTCTCCTGCTGCTGCTGCTGCTAGATAAGATTAATTAAGATACCCAATCATGGAATTATCCCTATGTATAGTCTGTTGCTTCCTAACAGAATGCAATTCAGAACGAAGCCTCACTTCTTTAATTCTGCCCCAAATCACCTAATACAAGTCCAAACCCTAATAATAAGTCCTTTCTAACACCCTCTGAGATATTCCACCAGCTCCCCATGGTGCGCCTTCTGCCTTGACTCACTAAGTAAGCAACCAACTTGCTCAACCACAGGTATGTTCCTGGTGGTCTTCAGCTGCAGTGCACTGGCGACTCCTCTAAGGACCTTGAAATTAGAAAACACATTTCTGGCAAGGCCATTTCTGATCTTCTGATCTCCAGCTTTCAGTAAGACTTTTACATGCAGTTTTGGAAGACAATTATATGAGTTCTTTGGATCTCTGAAAGCTATTAAAATGCTCCCATAGATACTACATATGTGTGTGTGTGTGTGTATGAGAGTAGGTTATCAGGGTTCCTTCATCATATTACCAAGTACAGAAAAGTCATCATGATACATAGTAGCAGTAACTCGCCTGTCTCCAACAGGTCACAGGATCTAAGGGCAACCTGGCTGCAGGCACATGGTTGTTTAGGCCTCTACTGTGGGAAAAGCAGTAAGTTATACACCTAGCAACTGGCTCATCAGTTGCAGATTCCAGATTCTAGAATATATTTGTGTCTCCTCTTCCTCTTGTTTTTTTTTTTTTTTTCCTAATCTTATTTTTCAAAGAAACAACATGACATTAACTATGTTAATTACCCATCTCCCCTCTACTTTATAGTTCTCATTCACTTGATGTAAGAATTCTCATCCTCAGAAAAAACATTCCAAAGAAAACAATGACATCCATACCTTGTGGTTAAGTGCCAGATTGAAAACTTCACTCCACTTCAGGTTAGAGATATATACTGATTTAAAGTTAGGGACTTCCTGGCAGTCCAGTGGTTAAGAATCTGCCTTCCAATGCAGGGGACATGGGTTTTATCTTTGGTCGGGGAACTAAGATCTCACATGCCATAAGGCAACTAAGCCTGCATGCTGCAACTAGAGAAGCCCACGTGTCACAACAAATAACCAGTGCAGCCAAAAATAAAAAACAAAGTTGTTTAGGGAATCAGCCATAACAAGCAGGAAGTCTGGATTAGAAGAAATCTTGTCTGAATCTGAATTCAGGAGTGATCATGTGTTTGCTGCTCTGACACACCTGGCCGCAAATTCCGTTTAGCATCCATTGGTCTGCTCTCAGGATCCATAAGCTACTGAGCGCTTGAGCAACAAAATTCAATCATTCCTACTTAGGAATCACTTAGGACACAGTGATGCATAGTTCAAACTAACACAGGTTTCTTTTATTCCTTTTTATCCCCTTACATTCCATTGAAAACTATACTGTCTATAAGACTAAGTGCAAATTAGGCAGAGATGAGGACTGGTGAGGAGGGGAGGAATCAGTGTACAACTCACCAACCATATGTGAAATTTAATTGAGAGTCATGTGTGTGATTACTGATAGGGTTCAGAACATGCTACCCCAAAATATGGTGCCATGGCATACTGAATATTTCAAAGCTGAAGGAGTTTGAGTAAATGGCAGAAACAAGGTCACTTGACCTCTTCGCTCCTCTTCTCTCCTGAAACAGGTCATAAAATCCTCATGTGAGAGGTTCCCTCCTTATATCCAGAGGAGGGGATAATTTTTCTCTCCAAATACAAAGGGATGCAGAGAAAATCCTAACAAACAGGACTTGCTAAGTCTCCCCCAGTTTATACACTTCCCTTGTACTCCTTATTTTGTCTTATTTCTCCATGATTTCCCACTCTTTGTCAAACCTAGCATAAAATTTTGTTGTTTGTTTAGCCACTAAGTCATGCCACCTGGGAAGTCAGCACAAAATACTGAACTCAGTTTCTCTGGGTCTTTATTTGCCTGTGACAGCTCCCATGTCATATAAAACTTACATTAAATACATTTGTATGCTTCTCTATTGTTAATCTGTCTTTGTCAGTTTAATTTTCAGACCCAGCCAGGGACCTTGAGACAGTAGAGGAAAACTTTTTCCTACCCTTACAGTGTCCTGCTGATTCCCTTGTAATGGAAGACCTTCAGATTTCTGAAACATCCAGGTCACTCGTCATCCTAGCATCTTGCTGGTCACTGAAAAAGCTCACAGTAGACCTAAGCCAGTTTATTTGGACTCTTTTGTGTGCATTTTATGTATGTCTTCATGATTGGTCTTGAGGTTTTGTTTTGCTTCATAACTGGCCTGGGGAGAGATTTGGGAGCCAACACTAACAGGTCTAGAATGAGTGACATTTCTGAAAAATGTGTCCTGATCTTTTTCAGGCCCATGGAAGAGTTTGGAGGGTAGGCAGAACTACAGACTGCCATTCCCTGGTGACACAGTAGTAAAGCATCTACCTGCCAATGCAGGAGACCTGGGTTCCATCCCTAATGAGGAAGATCCCCTGGAGAAGGAAACGGCAACCCACTCCAGTATTCTTTCCTGAGGAATCCCATGGACAGAGGAGCCTGGTGGGCTACAGCCCATGGGGTCACAAAAGAATTGGACATGACTTAGTGCCTAACAACAACAGCAACCCTCCAGTAGGCTGTTTAGGTCAATCTATAAAATAAGGTTTCATGTTAATCTCTGGCACAGTAAGGTTTCTGGTTCCCTTTGTGCTCTAGAGTGAATAAACTGATTATTTCTTCTGAAGAGGGAGGGATTTCATTGAGGGTGAAAAAATAAAAAATAAACTACTTATCACACTATCTCAATTCTGGCTCCTTATACAACTATTTCTGTGTTGATTAGATTGTCCCAACTGTCCTTTCACTTTTTAACTTCAAACATAATTACCAGAACTTAGAACACCTCATTTTTTTTTTGGTGATGACACAAGTGTGAGTTCTATAAATAACTAGCTGTGTGTGTGCCTGTGTGCTAAGTAGCTTCAGTCAATGTCTGCCTCTTTGTGACTCCATGGACTGTAGCCCACCAGGCTCCTTTGTCCATGGGATTCTCCAGGCAAGAATACTGGAATGGATTGCCATGCCCTCATCCAGAGAATCTTCCCGACCCAGTGTTTGAACCCATATCTCTTATGTCTCCTGCACTAGCAGGCGAGTTCTTTATCACTAGAGCCATCTGAGGAGCACAAATAACTACCTATTTGAATATAACTCAGAAAGGGATCTGAAAAGAAAACAACTATTGTGTTTTTTAAATGATTTAAGAAACTCTGATCCCCATGAGTGAAAAAAAAAAAAACTGATGCAAATTTTACTTTGTTTAGTTCAAGAAGACTCATCTTTGCTCATCCATTTAAAACATACAAATGAACAACCAAAACACACCTGTTTTATTTCATATCTACCATGGCTTAATTCAGACTTGTTTAACCATTAGGAATATGCTTACTCTCCCCTAGAGATGTCCTTTCTGGTTACTAATCTCAGTTCTGTTTAGACTAGTACTTCTCTAAGTGTGTTCTGAGAACGCCCAGAATGAGCAGTATCAGCATCTCCTGGGAACTTGTAGGAAACATAAATTTGGAGGCCAATGCCAGACCCACTGAATTAGCAACTCTTTGGTGGAATTCAGCAATCTGAGCTTTAGCAAGTCCTCCAGCTGATTCTAATACACAGGAAAGTTTGAGAACCACTGACTTGGACTGCCTGCTATACTGCTGTTTCTCTGGCAAACAAAGCAGCAGGTGTATGATGATTCAAAAGTTTTAAAAGAATTGCTTAGAATTTCAAGTAAATCCACAATTCCCAGCTGTGAACTGAGTTTGCTAGAAAACCAAACGGCTGGCACAGAAGCGTTTCAAATGCTTAGACCAGACAGCCCTTGAGTTCTGCCATTTTAGTCCTACCCAGAGCTCGGAGAAGGCAATGGCAACCCACTCCATTACTCTTGCCTGGAAAATCCCATGGCCAGAGGAGCCTGGTAGAATGTAGTCCATGGGGTCGCTAAGAGTTGGACATGACTGAGCGACTTCACTTTCACTTTTCACTTTCATGCATTAGAGCAGGAAATGGCAACCCACTCCAGTGTTCTTGTCTGGAGAATCCCAGGGACAGGGGAACCTAGCTGGCTTCCCTCTATGGGATCGCACCGAGTCGGACACGACTGAAGCGACTTAGCAGCAGCAGCAGAGCTTGCAGACTATGCATGTAAAGGTAGGTCTTGCTCTCTGGAGAGACTGACTCTCCAGCAGGGGTCCTGGAAGTACCACTGTGATGGATAAATGCTCTCACCTGTTATAAACGAGTTTGGGCCTTAAGTGCTACTCAGTCACACTCCAGATAGCTGAGCTAACCAGGAAGGGAACGTGCTTGGAGAAAACTGCACATAGTTTTCCCCTGTTTATCTTTAAAATATATGTCAAATCATCACATCAAAGACCATCCCAGATGGCACCCTCTGGAGCGTTTGTGGCCCCCGACAGGTTTTCAAAACACTTTATCCCCTTGTATTGTCACTGCCTGTCTTCAAATGCATACTGTAACTGACAGGCTTTAATGGTCGAGGAAAAAGGTTAATTCCTTTCCTCATACAGAGCTTCCAGTGCAGTACCCAAAACAGCGCAAGTGCTTGGTAATTTGTTAAAAGGGAGTCAACTAGTCCAAAGTAGAATCTGAAACCAGGAGCTCAGGAAAATCACTCCAATAAAATCATCCCATATAGGTACAATTCGCATGTGCCGGTGCCCCGCCAACAAAATGTTTTTTCACCCTGCTGATTTTACCTTCCATTCATCTGTTCGCCATCTCCCCTATCCCCAAACACTACAAAGAAGATTCACACACTCATCACCTACACAATTACATACCCTCTTCCGACATCCTTGTCATCACTTCTCGCCGCCAGGTCCGTCAGGCTGTCAGTTCCCCCGACTCCTCACCCCCTTTCACTTCGGTTCCCCTGTTCCAGCGCGACTGGAGGCCAGGACGTGCCTACACCTTCAGCCCAAAACAAGTGTTACAAACTTCCGCCTCCTCTGCTCTCCTGGTGCCGGCCGACGGCTCCTGCTTACCAGCCTCGGAGAGACGCCGCGCCGGCAGCGGCCAGACTCAGTTAGCCGGTGGCCCTTACTTAGGACCGGTCATAATAGAGAAGAGCACTGCATATTTCCCAGATGCCCTGGGGCGACGTACAAAGGAGCTCCCACAATCCTCTTCGCTTCCGCTTGTTCCACCCCCAAACCCCGGCATTAACCCCTTCACGTCCATGTTTATTGGACCACCCCTGGCAGGCAGATTGCATCATGGGGAGATCCCTGACACTTAAGTGGTAAAAGACGTGAAAGGTGGGACCTCTAGTTATAGACTTCCCTGGTGGCACTAGTGGTAGAGAATCTGCGTGCTAATGCAGGAACATAAGAAACGCAGGTTCGATGCCTAGGAATGGCAACCCACTCCCATAATCTGGCGTGCTGTAATCTATAGGGTTGCACAGAGTCCGACTCGATTTAGCAAGCAAGCAGGTCCCTCAGTTATAGTTATCTCGTTTTTGCAACTTGCTTGTAAATTGGCTTGTAAGCTTACCTACTCATTTATAAATAAGACCTTAATATACTTGTTGACAACATGAACAGTTCACAATGATGCCTTTTAAGTTTCTGAACCAACGGACACTCCAAATTTGCTGTTTTTGACTGTTCGCCTTGATCCTGTGCCTTTTCTACCCTCCATTTCTCATCTCCTTTTAGTTCTTGTCTGACTATTTAACCGCATGCCTCAATGGTTAAGGGTACCGATTTTGTAAACCAGGCTTTTTGAGTTTGAATCTCCACTCTACCATTTATCCAACCATGGAATCTTGGTTAAAGGATTTAAGCACGCTATTCCTTGACTTCCTCATCTGTAAAATGGGTATAATAGTAAGATCTACCTCTAGAGTTGTAGTGAGAATTTTAAAAGTTATATGCAAGTAGCACCTAGAACATTGCCTAGCAAAGAGTTAAGTGGTATATTGGAATATAAATTACAATTATTGACGTTGATGGATATGTTTTCTCAGTTAAGACCTTCTAGCTGATAAATAGTAAATGATAATCATGGTTAACATTTGATTATCTGTGGACTAGGTACTATATTAAGTGCTTTACATCCATTTCTGTTGTTTAATCCTCATGATCATTGGTAGTAGTTGTATTATCCTTCTCTCCCCTCCTTTGTTTTTCTAAGCAACTAAGAAAATTCAGAACTGTGAGATTGCAGATAACTCAGAGCTACTAACAAATAGAGCCGAGACTTAAAACTCTGATTTGTCTTGTGTGCGTTAGTTGCTCAGTCATGTCTGACTCTTTCTGATTCTGTGGACCATAGCCCACAAGGCTCCTCTGTCCATGGAATTCTCCAGGCAAGAATACTGGAGTGGGTCGCCATCCCCTACTCCAGGGGATCTTCCCTACCCAAGGATCAAACCCAGGTCTCCTGCATTGCAGGCAGATTCTTTACCATCTGAGCTACCAGGGAAGGCATTTTAGATATGATTTGACCCTTCTCAAATATCACTGAGAAAACTGCCATAAATTCTTTGTGAGTGCTCTTCTTTTCCATAAGAGTTCCCTCAATATCCGTGCAGGTCAGGAACACTAAGTTCTCTTCAGAGGCAGAAGGACAGGAGACAATAAAGCAAGGGTCTCTCCCCTGAAGGTTGGCTGCAAAGATGACTAAAATAGCAAGTCATAATGAACTCAATTATTGTGCCCCACTGTGCCACACAGGCCCTATTACTGCCCATACTGCCTAAGACCACTGGAGATAAAAGGTCCAGGATCCCCACCTCACCTCATCATTCTCTAAAGCTTGGATATTATAAAAGATTTTGCTTGTTTTAGGATGGCACCAAGAGACTCTTTAATATACTATTCTGACTCCAGCCAAAGTGGTAGTAATTTCCACATTAGCAGCAGGTAGAATCAGGTATTTCTACCTCAGCCCAATAGCACAAGGAAATCTCCTCTTTCCTAGTTAAAAACAAAAAAGGAATCCCCTCTTTTCCCTCAGATCCTACAGTACCAGGGTTTTGTTATTCTCACTCCACACGTACCTACTCCCACTTCCCAACTGATGCCCAGGAAGTTCACAGTGTTTTTTGTTTTTTGTTTTTTTTCCAGGAGAAAGGCTGCTGATGGTAAAGGGACTAGTAAGGAAAAAGAATGTAAGTCCCCAAGTTTGCTGAAGGTAAACCAAGTACTGCTTTGTCCCTACCCCTGTACCCATTTTGTAGCTCCCTGACCTTCTTTACTCCCTTTTGACACTTCAGAACTCATTACCCTGCACACCCAGGAAAGCCTTTGGGCTTGAACTGCCAAAGAATCAACTTGTCTTTTTTTTCTTCACAACCCCCAACAATAGCACGGATGGCTAGTCTTGTGTGTGTGTGTGTGTGTGTGTGTGTGTGTGTGTGTGTGTTTAATGTGGACCATTTTTAAAAAGTTTTTATTGACTCTGTTACAGCATTGCTTCAGGTTTCTTTGAAATATGTATTTATTTGGCTGTAGTGGGTCTTAGTTTCGGCACATAGAATCTTTAATCTTGGGCATACAGGATTTTTTTAGCTATGGCATGTAGGATCTAGTTCCCTGACCAGCGATTGAACCCAGGCCCCCTGCATTGGGAGCATGGAGCCTTAGCAATTGGACCACCAGGGAAGTCCCTGCTTCAGTTTTGGGTTTTTTGGTCATGAGGCATGTGGGATCTCAGCTCCCCACTGGGAATTGAACTTGCACCCTCTGCATTGGAAGATAATGTCTTAACCACTGGACTGCCAGGTAAGTCCCTGGGCTTGGTCTTCTACTCAAAATGGCTAAGTTTAGATTCTTCTCCCATATAGGCCATCCCACTGACAAAACATTGTGGGTCGACTATGCCAGTATTCTTGCCTGGGAAATCCCATGGACAGAAGAGCCTGGTGGGCTAGAGTCCTTGTGGTTAAAAAGAGTTGGACACAACTAAGCAACTAAGCACACCGCACATGCTCCTATAAATTTTTTTTTTAAAGTTTGTGTGTGTGTGTGTGTGTGTGTGTTAGTCAGTCATGCGACCCTATGGACTGTAGCCCTTCAGGTTCCTCTGTCCATGGAATTTTTCCGGTGGCTAAGTTTAAAAAGATAAAGAAGAGAAAGAGAGGATGAGAAAGCTTTTATCTTAATTTCCCCCATTATTTCTAGTGTCAGACTATTAGAAAGTGTCAGCATAGGGGTAAAGCTGAGAGAAGTCCAGTTCCAGAAGTCAGGAAATCTTCCCTGGTGCAAAGCATAAGTGTCAACAGAGGAAAACAAGCAGACAGAGGTGTCTCTAGGGCCAGTAGAAATAAAGCAGAGAGGTTGGGTGCAGATCTCAGACATAAACAAGAGACCCTACACTTATAGCTCCTTTCATCCTAAACCCCATATTCCCATTCCAGAGATTTCATCTGCCTCAAATTCTTACCAGTTTGGTTCTTTGACTTCTGGGCAACTTGCCCTGATCACAGAAGCTACCACCAGCTGCTATTGCTTTGCAAAAATAGTAGGTAAGGGGAGAGGATATTCCTTATTCCTAAACCCAATTTTAGAAAGGGAGATGTGTTCCCAGTATCTCATCCCAGATGTTCTCATAACATAATTTTCGAAACTGTCATATGTAGTTTGTGTTCAAGTTCTGCTGTGCTTTCTGTGGTATTTTTCAGTTATGTGTTTTTAAGGGCTCATCTGGGGTCCTAATACACATACGACAGTGTTTCTATACTGTAGGGTACACACACTGCTGGTGACCAGTTCAGGCTCCCTTTACAAGACAGATGGACCGATTCCCCCAGCAGCTGTGGGTGTTAGCAGCTAACTACAGCTGCTTCCTTTTCTGGATAATTGCACTCTGTAGAATAAAAGCTTCAGTACTGTTATAAGATTCATGCTCCCCACACACCCCTGCAACCTAACAATGAAAATGAGGCCTAGCCTATTCCTAACTTCTCTTGTCTTGCTGATATCAACAGACCACATTCTCTCAAATTAAAAAGTAAATTCATTCATGCTTCATTGTAGTTCTTTTTCACTACAGATTATGGGGAAAAAACTTATAATTGTTAGAAAAAGCTATTTGAGACGTTATAATTTTGGTTAGATTATAATTATTTTGTGATAGATATTCCTGCTCTAATAGCATGAATCTTAAATTGATCAGTTGTTGGCTATTTCATTTCTGTTGACTGTAAGCTGTTACTGAAGAGGGCCAAGAAAAAGCCCAAGGTTATGTATCTGATAAGGATACTCTGATTAATCTAGAAATGTTAAAAAAAAAACAGACAAGACTACCAATTTGCAAATAATAAAAATATATCCTAAAATAATTCTGGTATAATTCAGAAGACATATTGGGATCATTATTATAAACCTTGATCATAATATTGTAGAAGTGTGTAGGTATTGGTTGAATAAGGTTCAGGTTGAAAAATTGTTCAGATTAAAAATGATCAGATTTTTAAATTTACATTTGCAGACATACAAAATCCTTAACTTCTGGCATCACATTCAGTTTCTTCCTCCAACACATAAATCCTATTATAGAGCCTTTGTAAAACCACCATACCAAAACGGCTGGCTAAATCCACTCTTCTGGCTTAAAAGAGCCAAGGTGATTTTTTCCACTGGGATTATCCCCTCAATTAACTTCCATCTAAATCAAGACCCAAACATATCTGAAAACTTATTTCTCTGTGTATTTTAATATATTGCTTTTAGTGTGACCTCTGATCATTAATTCCCTTTCATTTTTTATTTACATGTATTTATTTGTATATTTTATGTTATTATTTATTATTTCAGGTTTCCCTGTGGCTCAGCTGGTAAAGAATCCACCTGCAATGCAGGAGACCTGGGTTCAATCCCTTTCAATTCTTTTGTACTTGTTATTTTGCTAAATATATTGATTTTATCCTCCCTTGAAAAAAATCAGATTATGGAAAGTCTTTTAAGTGGTGGTTTTTGGTTTTGTAACTGAAATAAACATTTCCTATTTCATAAGAGGGAAATATCATTATTTAAAAATTTATACTGATCTGAAAACTATTGGTTGTTTCTGAAAAGCCCTTTCTACATTACTCAAATAAATCTCAGTATTTATAGAGCTTATTCAGTATTTTAGTTCTGTACAAGATTTTCAGTATAGCATAGGAAAGAATACTCTGTTAACTTGCTTAACACAGGTATACTGAAGAGAAGAAATGACTTTCCTAACTTACCTGTAATCATTGTTAAGTGAAGTCTTGGTAAGAGCAATTAAAGAATGGTGAATTACTCATTAAAATTTTTGAAGTACTAAAGCACTGAAATGGATAGAATTATACAGGATAATAATATAACTTATTTTCAGAAATAATAAGAAAATTGTATGAGGGTAGATATGTAAAGTTTATTATAACAGTACCCTCTGTTGGTATTTCTCAAAAATTTTCTGCCTATCAGCCCTTAAAGGTTTCTAAGATTGTAAATGATTATCACATTATCCATTTCTAATAAAAACATTTTCTAAGTCCTTCATCTATCTTTCATCATTTACCAGTTTCACCATAGAAATGATATGGAATTTCAGTGTCACTGTTGATACACAATGCCCATCTTTTCTGGCCTAGTTGACAGATATGCATATTCTAAAATCCCAAGCCAAATGTCACTCCCTCTGTGAAGACCTTCCCAGTCTCCTTTTTCCTAGGCAGAATTCATCCTTTTCTTAAATGTGCACTCATAGGTCTTTATACATACCTCTTTTAGACCTTGCATCTCACGGTATTATAATTATATGTTGCATAAGTTAACAATTGTTTTTGCATGTCATTAAGAGACCCATTATTTTTCTATTATATAAAAAATCCAAAAGTAGGCAGTTCAATATTGTTACAGCTTCTCCTTTCATCTTTATGCTTTATTTTTCAAGCTCAAGCTCTGCCTTCCTAGCTCAGTTTCCTCAGTGTAACAATATAGTTGCTGTAGCTCCAGCCATCACACCCATGTCCTAGGCAAGAATGAGTAAAAAGGTAATGCAAAATGGCCTCCCAGCTTAACAACTTCATAAGCACCCTCACTCCTCCCCCACCCCAGTGCATATATGTGCACATACACATACACACAGACAAAATTTTGAAACTTTCTAGGAGGCCCCACCCAGCAACTTCCACCTACATACCATTGACCTATGTTTAGTCACATGAGCACCCCTATTTGAAAGAAAGGGTGAGAAATTAGATTTTTTCCTACATAGCCACATTTTGGGTACATAGCCACACCCCCCACCCAAGAAAATCAGGTTTTATCACTTAGAAATAATGGGGAGAAAGGGATAAACAACTAGCAATCTCTGTCACATTCTTTCACTTAAAAAAAAAGTCATACCTGTTTCCTTACCTAGGCTGTAAAATCTTGAACGATTTAGAGTATGTCACATTTATTTTGTATTTCAAGGGCCTAGCATAGTACATTCGGAGAAGGCAATGGCACCCCACTCCAGTACTTTTGTCTAGAAAATCCCATGGACGGAGGAGCCTGGTAGGCTGCAGTCCATGGGGTTGCTAGAGTCGGACACGACTGAGCGACTTCACTTTCACTTTTCACTTTCATGTAGTGGAGAAGAAAATGGCAACCCACTCCAGTGTTCTTGCCTGGAGAATCCCAGGGACGGGGGAGCCTGGTGGGCTGCCGTCTATGGGGTCGCACAGAGTCGGACACGACTGAAGTGACTTAGCAGCAGCAGCAGCATAGTACATGACACTATTTATTGTTTATTTTCTTCACCTACAATGTGAAGGGTTATTTTATGTAATCTTCCAAATAAAAAAGATTTCATGTTTTACCAGAATGATTTCTGTGCTTTGTGTTGACTTTAATCATGTTCTTGATTATTTAAGAAAACAAAGATTCCTCACTTATGAAGGAGCTGAGGTTCTTGAGAGTCATGTTACCTTCTGTGTTTATTTTTAGATGCTTTATTGTTCCCTTCATATGAATAGCCAAATACTGTTTCTTTTCACCAACTATCCTATTTTAAGTATTCAAATTTCTTGACTTTTGATTTTGTTTTCTTCCTAAGGTTGAATCCTAAATGTAAAATGAAATAAAATAACTTTCAGGATATATTTTGTACCTAAAGGTATATTTGATATTTTCCAAAAGGCCCTCAATCAGTCAAAGATTTGTTTTTTCTTTTACCTTAGAAGAAAGGTGCTAGAAACTATTATGTTTATTTAGTGTTACTATTCAGAGAAGGCAATGGCACCCCACTCAAGTACTCTTGCCTGGAAAATCCCATGGACGGAGGAGCCTGGTAGGCTGCAGTCCATGGGGTCGCTAAAAGTTGGACACCACTGAGCAACTTCACTTTCACTTTTCACTTTCATGCATTGGAGAAGGAAATGGCAACCCACTCCAGTGTTCTTGCCTGGAGAATCCCAGGGACGGGGGAGCCTGGTGGGCTGCCGTCTATGGGGTCGCACAGAGTCAGACACGCCTGAAGCGACTTAGCAGCAGCAGCAGCAGCAGCAGCAGTAGTGTTACTATTGATGAGATGCATAGGAAGAGTTGTCTAATTAGAAAAGATGCTCAGTTTCCCCTAAGTTACATTTGTATGGGCAAAATATTTCTAACATAAAAATGTCAGAAATTGTATCCTAAATGGAAAGTATCTAGAGATTTCTCAAGGCTTTTGGTCTCCATGATATTTCTATTTATCAGAGTTCTGGTGGTACTTTGCCTGAGAATATTAGGCAAAAGCAGTTTAGCATTATTGGTTATAATTTTAGTTATTATTGTAAACTTTTTCTTGGCCACAACCTTACTTCTTATTAATTTTAATCTAGCATCTTCAAAGCCTGTGGCTTTTAAGTGAGGATGTGTATCAGACTTAACCTATGGAGTTCCATTAAAATATAGGTTTTGTTGTACCTGCTCCAGACTTACTGAATTTCTTTAGTTGGTATTCTTTTTTTTATTGGAGGATAATTTCTGTACAATGTTGTGTTGGTCTCTGCCATACAACAATGTGAATCAGTCATATATATATATATATATATATATATGATATATATCCCTTCCCTCTTGAGCGCCCCCCCACCCCCCCAATTCTACTCTTCTAGGTTGTCACAGAGCACCAGGCTTGGCTCCTTGTGTTATGCAGCAGCTTCCCACTACTTACATATTTTACATGTGATAGTGTATATATGTCAGTGCTACTTTCTCAATTTGTCCTAACCTCCCTTTCCCCTGCTGTGCCCACAAGTATGTTATCTACGTCTGTGTCTCCATTTCTTCTCTGTAAATAGTTTCAACAGTACTATTTTTTCTGGATTACATATGCATGCATTAATATATGGTATTTGTTTTTCTCTTTCTGACTTCTTCACTCTGTATAACAGAATCTAGGTTCATCAACCTTACTCCAACTGACTCAAGTAATATCATTCTCAACAGTGAAAACCTAAAAGCATTTCCTCTAAGATCAGAAACTAGTTGGTATTCTTGATATTCTGTAAATATATGTTCTTCCTGTATGTTTAGTATATTCATGGTATAGAATGTATGTCATATCTCTATTATTATTTATCTTTCAGTTTTTTCCTCTATAAAAATTGTTTCTATTTTTTTGTAAATCAGATGTAACATTTACTGTTTTTGATGAAAGTAGACTCAGTCATTATAGATATTTTGTCTAAAATTTTGGTAATTGGCATTATCAGAATTGGCTCTGATATACATTCTGCCCCATTAGTTTGTCTTCTAGGAAAAAGGGTAAACAGAAGATAATTCAAAAAAGAAAAAAGGAGGGGTCTCCAATTAGAGGACTGAAACCCTAACTGCTTTTTGGGAATTCTGGATTTCTTTTTCCTTTTCTCAGGCCTCTTCATTTCATGCTTTATTAAAGGCACAGAAAGTAGAGCAAACCGTACATGCTGTGGTTCAGAGAATATCAAGCGATTTAGACAATGCCACTGCAGTGGGCTGAATGGTAGATCCTGAAAGGTATTTCCACCTTCTAATCTCGGAAATCTGTGAATATTGCAGTATATATTAAGCCCAAAATATTCATAAAGATTTTGAGAGGAGAACTTATCCTGGATTATCTAGATAGGCCCTAAGTCCAAAGAAAAGTGTTCTTAAAAAAGTGAGACAGGGACTTCCCTAGTCATCCAGCAGCTAAGATTCCGAGCTCCCAATGCAGGGAGCCTGGGTTAGATCTCTAGTCAGGGAACTAGATCCCACATGCCACGACTAAATATCCTGCATACTGAAACTAAGACCCAGCACAGCCAAATAAATAAATAAATATTTTTTAAAAAGTGATGCAGAGGAAGATTTGAGAGACACACAAAGGAAGCAGTGTGATGAAGGCAGATGTTGAAGAAATGAGTCTACAAGTCCATGAATGCAAGGGCAGCTACAAGAAGCTGAAAAAAAGAAGGGACCACTTCTCCTCTAGGGCCTCTGGAGTGAGTGTGGTCCTGCCACATTTCAGATTTCTAGGCTTCAGAACTGTGCAAGAATAAAGCCACCAAGTTTGTGGCAATTTGTCATAGCAGCCTTATGAAACTAATACAACCACTTAAAACTTCTTGCCCCAGAAGTTCATGCAACTGAATGGGCCATGGTTCAGAACTGAACTGCCTTAAATATAGGACTGGCTTCTTGAGGGAGAACGTGAGCTAATTTAACAGTAGGATATTGTGCCTACATCCCTACAGTCCTCTCCAAGATTTATTTATTTATTTTTGGCTGCATTGGGTCTTGATTGTCACATGTAGGCTTTCTCTAATTGTGGCTTGCAGACTCTAGAGTTCAGGGCACATGGGCTTAGTTGCACTGTGGCATGAGGAATCTTCCTGGACCAGGGATTGAACCCGTGTCCCCTGCATTGGCAGGTGGATTCTTAACCAACAGACTATGAGGGAAGTCCTTCATATCAAAGAAGTAGATCTTTGATACTACTAAAACTCCAGGAAGTAAACCAAGAAATCTGAATTTGGGCAATTTGGAGAACAACCCCATAGCTGGTTTGGCAGACTCTTCAGATTAGGGATGGGATATATTCCCTTGGTTTAATGTAGGCACTCATGGCTCCTAGCTGAGAAGTGGACCACAAATTCTGATCATAATCAAACATATAAATTCTGATCATAATACTTCTTTTAGTATTATTTTTCAGTTTCAGATCTATGATCTCTATCACAGCTGTTATTATGACAATCTAGCAAATGGCTATATAGCAGGAAGAGCAGAAAAGCCTGATACAGAGATATAAATAACCACTGTGGGAAACTTGGGGACCAGAACAACTATAGACAGAAACTTGACATGTGATTGTGATACCCCAAACAACAGTGAAAATCCAGAATGGTCACACCTTAGATATTACTAGTGTATTTAAGGAAAAACTGAAAGCCCAAGCTGCCTATCCCCACACTCAGCCTGGACTCTGAGAAACAAAACTATGCTTACTGTCTATATTAGTATAACTTTGCTGTTCCTCTGTCTTCATGAGCATCTCTCTATTTTTAGGACTATCCTGCCCAGGCAAACAGGTTGATTGCTCATCCCAAGAACTTCCCCAGGAAACAAGGTTAATATTCAAAAGTGTCACTTTCCTATATACCTGCAACGATCAAGTGGTGTTTGAAATGAAAAACACAATACTATTTACATTAGCACTCCCAATGTTCTATAGATTCAGTGCAATCCCAATCATAATCCCAACACATTATTTTGTGGCTATCGACGGACTTATGCTAAGTTTATACGGAAAGTCAAAAGACCTAGAATAGCCAACACATCTTGAAGAACAAAGTCAGAAGACTGACACTACCCAACTTGAAAACCTACTATAAAAGCTACAGTAGTAAAAACAGTGTGGTATTGGCACAAGAAGAGACAAATAGATCAGTGGAACAACACAGAGTCCTAGTACAGACCAACAAAAAATAATCTTTGACAAAGGAGAAAAGATATCTTTTTAACAAATGGTGCTGGAACAACTGGTCATCCACATGCCAAAAAATTAATGTAGACACAGACCCAATAGGGCTTCTCTGATGGCTCAGTGGTAAAGAATCAATCTGCAATACAGGAGACACGGGTTCGATCCCTGAGTTGGGAAGATCCCCTCAAGGAGGAAACTGCAACCCGCTCCAGTATTCTTGCCTGAAAAATTGCATGGGCAGTGGAGCCTGGTGGGCTACAGTCCAAAGCATTGCAAAAGTTGGACACAACTGAGTGACTGAGCACATACTGAATACCCTTCATAAGAATTACTCAAAAGACCCACGAACTCTTCAATGGAAAGCGTTGACAATGTTTGCACCCTAAGATTCTCTAAATTTCTTACCTCAATTCTTGCCTTGCTGCTTCCACCACTCTTGGACTGTTGTATCATGAGTCTTACTCAATCCTAGTCAAGTCTCCACACTGAAATCTCTACTTTTAAAACAAACACCCTATTTTAATCAATTCTATCCTTACCTTTTTCCCTCTGAGACACTGCCAAATCTTTATGGAATAGATGTTCTCCTTTGCTGTGATAAGTAATATACTCAAGCTTTGTTTTTCAAGTTGTGTTGCTGATACTTGGGGAGCTGATTATATATATATATATATCCTTCTCCAATATATATAAAATCTAATATATCTGGGGCTTCCCTGGTAGCTCAGCTGATAAAGAATCTGCCTGTAATGCAGGAGACCCTAGTTGGATTCCTGGGTTGGGAAGATACCTTGGAGAAGAGATAGGCTACCCACTTCAGTATTCTTGGGCTTCCCTGGTGGCTCAGATGGTAAAGAATCCGCCTGCAATGTGGGAGACCTGAGTTCAGTCCTTGGGTTGGGAAGATCCCCTGGTGGAGGGCATGGTGACCCACTCTGATATTCTTGCCTGGAGAATTCCCATGGACAGAGGAGCCTGCTAGGTTACAATCACAAAGAATTGGACATGGCTGAGCAACTAAGCATAGCACAGCACATCTCATATATCTAGGTATAGACATAGATATATACACACTTATAATTTGCATCCATCAGTCACATGAAAAAATTATAAAGATTAGATCACAGATCACTGTGTCAAATTCAATATATTTCTATCCAATAGTAACCAAAATGATAAAGATTGTTTGGCAATTCTCGATCCTGTTCAGTCTCTTCACAGCCCTCTTGCAGTCCATCATCTCTCTGGGTACTGAGTTATGCACCTGAGGAAGGTAGAGCACTCCAGGGTTGCCTTCCAGGCCCAGACCCTCAAAGAATGTAGGGAACTAATATATACATATCAGAATTATTCTATTTCATTATAATGGTAGGGAAGGATGAATTGGGTAAATGCATTCAGACTAGGTACCCCCAAGGAACTAACCAAGAAAATTGAAGTGAAGCAAGAAGGAAGGATGCACAACAGTCATCAACTCCTAGATCATATATTTAAGTAAACATTATACACATAGTGCACATACTCTATGTGCTGCTGTCATTATTTCTATCACTGTTTCTCAACTGAAAAATATATGTAAGGGAACTCAAAAACTTTCTCAGAGCCAATCATTTATATTAATTTTATACTACAATTTCCTAAATATAAACAAAACTAAATATGAACTCTGCTGTTCATAAAGCTCTTATACAAATTCAATTTACCAATTATGCACAAATTTTGAAAATGTTCATTTAATGTGTTACATGATATTTGCTGAGACAAAACTGCCCTTAGAAACTGAGCATACTACCGGCTGGCCTGTGTGCACTCTTGATTTTCAGCATGCTTGTATGTGTGTCTTGTGAGGACTCTCCTTTCCCATCACTTTCTACTTTCAAATGACAAAAATTTTCAGTTGTACAGTAAGCCTTGAAGGAGGAGGGTCACTTCATTTCTTTTCTCACTAGCTCATGACAAAGTAGTATTACTTTGTGCCAACTTGGTTTTAAAAACAGACTCAAATACACGTCCTAATTATGTGGCAGCTGTTACCATTCAGTCATCCAGATACTCCAGAATATGCCTAAAACTGAATGTAAAACATACTTGTAGAAAAACTCAGACTCTGTCATTGGATTCCAGTTTGAAAAACACTGCCCTATTATAGTATGTGTAAATAAATATATGTTTAAATGAGACTATTTTGTTAGCTTCTTACTAATACGTTCTGGTACTATTACCTGAGTACCTGCATTATAATGCAGCACTTGACTCCTGCTTCAATTGGACAATCAAGTCTCTTGTTAGTGAGGACTAAGGTATGGGCCGTTCTGTCTCAGTAGTCCAGGCCCCTGAAAATGGGTGCATTGGAGACCATAGTTCTCCATCATAGATCACTACTGTTCTTTGATCTCTAAATTGAGTGAAAGAAGATATACTCAACAGTAGGGTAGCCAAATAACTGAAGCAAGACATTAAATTTTAAGGAGCGGTTGAGGAGTTGGTAGGACAAGACACTGTTTGGGGCTCATGTGACAACTCCCCACTTCTCCCAACCCCCTTTCTCCTTCCCGTCCTCCTGCATTCTTTTACTGTTCCTCTCTTTTCCATCTACTTCTACACTTCCCTCAAGGATCATTGCAATGTTTTTCCATAAAGCTAAATATATTTAATGTTTTTTTAATTGAGAGATTATGGCCTTATCATTTTATATTAAAATGTACTTCCTTTTGTAAAATAGTAGGTACTTTTAAAAATTGTCTTTGGCAAAATAAGTAATCGGTAACCTTGTGTTTTCCTTCGACTATTTTTAAAAATTTTACACTCCCAAGATCTGGAACTACTGTCTAGAAATGAGAGAGACGAGAAGGAGGAAGGAAGAAAGAAAAGCATGTGACACCTAATAAGCTGATTTATCAAGTTCAAGACGTTTAGCGCCATAATGTATTATATCTTCTACAGGAGTAGGAATGCCTAAGTCTCATTTGGGAGTCAGGGAAGGCTTCACAGAGGAGGTAACATTTGAGCTGGGGCTTTAAGGATTACCAGTGGAGAAAAAGCAGGGTTTTCCAAGCAGAATGCATAATGCGAGCAAGAACACAGAGCACAAAAGAGCATTACGTGCCCGGCAACTCTAAGAAGCCCGCCGGCTGTTGCGAAGAGTTCTCGGGGTTAGGCGATCAAGAGAGAAGCAGGGACTATTTTTTTCCTACTTGGCCCTCTTCCCCTGCAGCCCATTGCACAGTGCTGGGCACACACACTGCAGGAGTTCAATAAATACTTGTTGAATTGGGACAGGGTGATCGACTGTGCTGGGAACCAAAGCCTCTGGATTCTTTCTCACGCACCCGTAGTGTGACCTTGGCCAAGTCCCTTTTCTTGGGACTGCGGCTTGCTGCTTAGTAATCCGCCGAGGGTGAGAAAGTGGAGGAGGAGGTTGGCCTGAAGCGTCGGACTCTTACAGCTCCTGGAATCCCTGATTCGACGCGCGAAGGGCGGGGCGGGGCGGGGCGGAGCCGGCGGCGCGAGCTGCGGCGGGCGGAGATTCAGTTCCTCCTCCGCGCCAGCAGGGGGCACAGGGAGCGGCTTCCCGCCGCCCTTCCCCTCCCTGCGGGCGCCTGGCAGACTGCTGCAGTCGCGAGTGGCGAGCGCGGTGGGCGGGCCGGGTGGCAGCGGCGGCGGCGCTACGCTGGGCTAGGTCGGGCAGCCGCGACGACAGTTGAGGTGGCTGCAGAAGCCACTGAGGCGCTGATTGGGTGGCCTGGAGCAGCCCCTGCGAGCCGCCAGGCGCTCCCCGGGCAGCAGTGGGCCGCGGACAGGTTAGAGTGGGGGCAGGGGCAGGCGCGGGAGCAGCCCCGGGCCGGAGTGGGGAGTCCGAGCCAGGCCATCTCCAGCCATGTCCGACGAGGCGTCAGCCACCACTTCATACGAGAAGTTTCTAACTCCCGAGGAGCCCTTCCCGCTTCTGGGACCCCCTCGTGGGGTGGGCACCTGCCCGAGCGAGGAGCCGGGCTGCCTGGACATCAGCGATTTTGGCTGCCAGCTCTCGTCTTGCCATCGCACGGACCCGCTCCACCGCTTCCACACCAACAGGTACAATCCTCTGCTGAGGGCAGGAGCAAATTTACCGCACCCCTGCCTCCAGTCGGACAACGCCGGCTCCCCCCGATCCTGGCCCTCGGCCTAGGGGCTGTGCGTCCAGTTGCCCCCTCCCCCACCTTTCTCCACCCAGCTCTCATTCCCGGGCTCCTTCCCTCTCCCCCTCCCTATTGCACCCCTTCCCTCCGATTTTCCTTTTGGCCGGCATTTTACTCTCTTCCCCCACCCCATTCATCTTCTGACCCAGCTACTCTTCCCTTCCCCCTCCTGCCCCATCTGTACCCTGCGAATCCCAAACCCCCACCCTTGATTTTTAGATGCTTCCCTGTTTCCATCCACCCGCAAAAGTTTAACCCCTTCCAATTCCGGTATGCTATAGAGAGGATTTCGGATGGCTCAAAATCAAAATCAGTCGACGTTTTGAAAGGTGGCACTTTAAAAGCTAGAATCTTCCTTTCTCTATTTTTTAAATGTCTTATAGCACTGTTTCCAACCTCCAACCCGCCTCCCATTTTTTAGTGAAGCTCTAGAAAACCAGATGATTCTCTTTTTTTCCTTTCTCTGTGAACTCTTTGCCCTAGCACTTTAGGCCCTGCCAAAATGTATAAGCTTAAATCTGGAAGATTCTTTCCTGAAGCACATCCTTTGGTTTGCTCCGCCAGTGGAGGGATGGAGCGAAGCGTAGGATGAGCTTGCTTATACAAATTTCTTGAGAGGGTGCATCCTGTAACTAGTTTTATTAGAAGGTAGAGTGTTCTGGAGAATTCTATCATGCAGACATTTGTGTTATATCAAATGTGGGGAATTTGAAGATGTTTTACACACAGCCCCAACCTATAACATAGGTGCATATTATATGTATTCGTGTATGTGCAGGCTCAATCGCTCATGTCACTCTTCGCTACTGCATGGACCATAGCCCACCAGGCTCCTCTATCCATGGGATTCTCCAGGCAAGAATACTGGAGTGGGTCGCCATGCCCTCCTCCAGGGAATCTTTCCGACCCAGGGATCGAACCTGAGTCTCTTTAAGTCTCTGCATTGGCAGGCATGTTCTTTACTGCTGAGCCACCAGGGAAGCCTGTATAGGGGCACACAAACAGGCTGGGGAAGGTGTGTGGAGAAAAAGGGAGGAGGAGGAGAGGCAAGGGAGGAGGGAAGGAGAGAGAGATTCAGCTATGGAAAATACTGGAGCTGAATTAAGGCAAAGGCCTCTAGTTCTGATTTCTGGTCCATTTTACAATATGAGCACAAACAAATCCTTCCACATTCTAATACCTTTTGCATGCTTCCCCCACCAATCCCTTAAATCAGTCTACAGAGTTGCTGAGCTTCTACTGAGTACCAGGAATGTATAAAATACATTTGTTACCTAAAAGAAAGTTATAGTCTGAAAACAAGGTGTTACAGTTAAATAATGATGAAGCTCATCACTGTAATACATTTGAAAAGAAAGTCATGGTAAGTTTGTTTTAACTGTTCCAAATCCTGGTTATAAAAAATGAAGAAACCGGGGCCTAGAGAGAAAAGACTGAGTTCAAGGTCATAAAACCGAGTTTGGCAAAGCCAGGATTACTCCTTTGGAGACAGTGATGAAACTTGGAACAGAGCTAATGGCTGCACTGTTATAAATGGTTGTTAGTTTCTTAGACTAACTCACAGAAGCCCAGGATGTGACTAAATGTTACTATGAATGTAACATTTATGAAATCAAGTGTGCTTAGAATTGTTTGCATTGGAAAATAAAAATACTTGTGCACATATTTGATATTTAAGTTTTGCCGCATTGGAGTAAATCATATACACAGGAAAGTTAAATGATCTCAGGATTAGCCTGCTCTAATGATGAGGGCAGGGGAGTGGGGATAGGGGTTAAGTGCTCCCAAAATGTGTGGAGGTGTTGGGGAGTGAAGAACGGTGAATAATAACATTTCTTACAGATTGTTCTGTTCTGTTCCTTCTCCTCCTCCCCATTTTCTCCTTGTTTTTCTCCCCCTTGTCTATCAGACCTTGGTAAGGTCAAGGTTGTTTTCCAGAATGAGGTGATGAAGATAGAGGGGGGAGGTTCTTGTTCAACCCCAGTTTTTCCAAGTCAGCATTATTTTTTTCTAGTTACTGCCTGTTTTTCAATACCCCTTCTCCTACTCTGGGCTTCCCTGGTGGCTCAGCAGTAAACAACCCACCTGCCAATGCCAGGAGACACGGGTTCAATTTCTGGGTCGGGAAGATCCCCTGGAGAAGGAAATGGCAACCAGCTCCAGTATTCCTACCTGGGAACTCCAATGGACAGAGGAATCTGGCGGGCTACAGTCCAGGGGGTCATGAAGAGTCTGACAGGACTTAGCGACTAAACAACAACAACTCCTTTTCACAGGGCTTGGAATGGTAGCAGCAGGTCTAGTGTATCTTGCTCTGCACTCTTCTCAGCTGAGTTTAGGGAAAGTAGAATTAGCAATTCTTAGAGCAGGTGATGTTTCTGCCCCAGGCTACCTTGCTTTTTAAATCTTTTTTCCTTCTGGAATGTTCTGCCTTCTTATCCCCTCCTCAGGGTGGCATTTGAGAGGATAATAAGCTTCCAGTCATTTCTTTTCAGGGAGAAGCAAACAGCTAAATCATATATGTGGGCAAAGTTTAGTTTAAGGAGTTCTTTTATTTCAGAATCATATGGGTCACTTTTTTTCTTCACAGCACGTTATTCATCAATTCAAGGAACAATCCAACAATCAGATCTGAATAGTTGAGCACTGATATTATGTCTTGGGTTTGCTGTGTGCTTAGTTGCTCAGTCATGTCCAACTGTCTGAGACTCCATGGACCATAACCTGCCAGGCTTCTCTGTCCATGGGCGTTCTCCAGCCAGGAATACTGGAGTGAGTTGCCATGCCCTCCTCCAGGGGATCTTCCCAACCCAGGGAACGAACCCAGGTCTCCCATATTGCAGGTGGAGTCTTTACTGTTTGAGCCACCAGGGAAGCCATGTCTTGGGTTTAATCATTATAAAATAAGTCCCATTAAAAACAGAAAGCTTGTCAGTGGGTAGATAATTGATTTACCTTTATCTTGCATCTTCACTGTTACCTGATAACAAAACTGTGGAGATTGTTTAGATAATGCTATTGATAAGGGCCTTGTGATGATGACAGTTTTGTGCCCACTCATTTACTGGACTCTGGGGTATCTATGCAGTCTTCATTAACCAAGAGGGCCAAGGCACTATTACTTACGATCCCTAAGTTTGAATGTTTGTTGTGTTTAGAGTCACCTGTCACTTATATTGGTGTGTCACTGGTCTAGGTTCACTGGAAAATAAACTACATGAACATAGCCAACTTCCTGAGAATTCACTTTCCTAGGAGTATCTTTTAGGATTTTATGACCAAGTTGGATTTGTCTGGAATTTGGGGAGAATAAAATAAATTTCAGTAAGCCAAAAAACATTTTTTAATTGAAATGTCAATATGAAATATATATGTATATAGTTTTTAAGGCTTTTTTTTTGGTTTGGAGGATAGAATTTTTCTGATGTAACTGTGGATTTTCTTTCAGCCTTTGTCCACTGTACTTCCATTGTCATCAAATGAAGGATATCCTTTAGCAAATTGAAAAAATTACAGCAATATTGGTAGATCCTATAATTGTGAGATGAAGGAGGTTAATATGAACTACTCAGTGTGTTTATCTCTTCCTCTTTCAGGAGTACATCAGTACTTTGACATTGAACAATGGTGAAAAGCATGTGGGAGGACAGTGTCTCACTTTGCTACACCCTATTGGCAGGATACAAAATGAACTACGTATTGTATACAGCAGTTAGTTACTCAGTTCTGTGATTTCAGAGCCCCATTTCTAGCCCCATTAACTAGAAAAAGCCCAAGACTACCGGGTGCCTTTTGTTCCACCCACAGTTTTCCTGTCTTGTTAGAAAATTGGAAGTGCAGAAGAGCTGTGAGTTATAGGTGGGAGAACCACATTTCAAGAAGTGATATGTTACAGAGGCAGGAATAATTTTATTTAGGGATTTGTTGCAACAAATTGAGGATGGGGATAAGGCTTTTGAGAACTACCCAGGTTAGAAATGTAGATTGGGGAGTAATCAGAACAGCAATTTCAGTAGTGCAATAGGAGTGGAACTGTGGGTTACAAAGGTTGAAAGAATAGAAGAAACTTTTCAATAAATTTAACAGGGAAAGGAAAGGGAGATGTGATGATAATTTGGAAAAAAAGTGAAAGTTTCTTTGCTTTCTGCCTTGTCTAGTGTTTATTTTCGAAGAATAGATATGTTAGCTCCTTAGAAGAAGCCCACAGGAAAAGGAGAAATCAAAAATACTAGAGCAGGTGGGATGACAAGGAGATGGATGGGATTAACTCAGAAGGCTAAATGGAAGAATTAGCCTTAGAAATATCATGGAATGTTGTTTACCTCCCAAACTATAGAGGGGGTAAGAGGATGGGTAAGGATCCCAAGACAATTGAAGTCGCTGGGATGAAAGTTGGAAATTTGAATGAGCCGAGTAGGGGGTTGTGTCATCTGTTCTAACTTGGGACCCTGATGGCCTTTTGGGCTCCAGAGAGTAGCAGACGTCAAGGTGGCTGTATGGGAATTCTAGCAGGGCGTCCGAGATGAATACACGTGATGATAGGGGATTGTTAACTGAGAAAGGATGGCTTTGGAATGACTTTTCATCATTGACAGTAGGACTTGATTCCACAGTGCTCATTGGATTCTTATTCTCAGAGGTAATGGTTAGGTCTTCCTGAGAAAGGCTTCAGAAGAATGTATATGATGCATGTACTTTTCTTAATTTTACAAAAATGCCATTGAAAGCCCTTCATCTGTATATTATTGCTGAAATGCCTTGCGGATAAGTCTTCTTGGCTTTTTTTTTTTTTTAATTAAAATTTTGGCAGTAAGCCTAGTTACTGAGTTAAACCCCATTTCATGGATTCTTTTCAACATTTTTCTTCTGAGATATGGAGAGAGTGTCCTTTGTAAATAATTGCATGGTTGTGGCTAGGATCTTAGTGTTAGGTAGTTTTCTCTTAGTGGAATAAGATTTAAGGGCTTTGTAAGTTTGAAGAGTTCAGTGCTGAGCGCACATACATGGTGCTCTTGCGTTACATGTTTGAAGCCAACAGAACTGTCTAAAAGCATCACTTAAATTTCTATTTTAAAAGCTCATTAGAAAAAATTGTGGGCATATATACAAAACCATAAAGACTACTTATAATCCTTTTCACCACAGATAACAGGTGTCAACATTTTGATGATGTTACCTTTTTTGGCTGTACCATGAGGCTTGCAGGATCTTAGTTCCCTGACCAGAGATTGAACCTGGGCCACTGGAATGGGAGCACCAAGTCCTAACCACTGGACTATCAGAGAATTCCCTGTTGTTACTTTTAATGTTATTATTTTTTTGTACACATATAATTTTAAAAACCAGGATTGAGCTATATATATAATTTGTGACCAGGTTATTTGCACTTGTATTTTATTTTCCAATAAATGGTCTGAAAATATGATTTTAATGATTATAAAATATACTCATTTAATTATTCCCAATGTTTTGGGAGCGTTTGTCTCCCCCCTTTTTTATTTGCTATTATAATATTTGGACAAGTTTGTATATACATCTTCTTTTCCAAATTTCTATTTGGGAAAAGGGATAGATTCTTAGCAAAGCAATTACTGAGTCCAAAGGAATGAACCTTTTTAAATCTCTTTATATATACACTACCAAAATGTTTTATACATATATGTACCAAATCTATATATACAGATTATGTCAGTGCCAATATAACACTCCCACTGGCAGTGGATGAAAGTACTTCCTACTTGGTTTTTATCTACATTGTTTTAAAACAACAATAATAATATTTGCATATTAGAAGATAAGAGAATTTTTTGAAAACTTGAAGTGCTGTTTTTCCGTTTTGTAAATGACTTTCAAGTATGAGATCAGTTTCCTTGTTGTTAATTAAAAAAAGAAAAGAACAAGGAGCTAAGGCTTCTAAGAATACCCAGAACTTTGTAATATCTATTAAAAGTTACAGATCTGAAAAACTGAGGAACATCCTGATTTTGCCGTAAGGTAAGAGCACAAAATCAAGCAAATTCCAGACTCCCTTGTCAGTGACCTAATGTTTCAATTATTAAATATGGCATAGTTTTTTTTTAAAAAAGAGAGTCATTATTACTCATGAAAAAAAAAAAAAACACATTTCTACTAAATTTTTGAAGCTGAGAAGAAATGCCTATTAAAACAATTACCTAACAGCTTTTCCTAGTACATGACACAGTGCTTGGCGCTTTGAAAATACTGACTAACTAAATGTCTGCTGAGTGTGTGAAAGGACAGAACTTGTAATTGCCATTCAAGGCTTTTTATTGTCCTATTGCATGACTGAAGCAATTAGGTTAATTCTACCAGGTTTGTTGATCTTTTTTAAAAATGCGTATACTGCTTACCTAGCAAGTGTGTGATAAAGCTAGGTAATATTAAAAGGTATTCTAGGATTCTTAGATGAATTTTGAGTTTTTGCCTATTTATAAAAGTTTTTAGACATCTGCTTTTATATTATGGAACTATACTAGGTTAGCGTGTGTGTTTCAGTGTTTTATGTTGTGTATGTTTCAGTGCTTTAAAATACTCTGCCTTTATCACAAAGGAAAAGGTGCCATAAAATTGTCAGGTTGCCCAAATTTTATAAATCAAGAACTTTGGAATTAAGATTAGCTATGTAAAATAAGAGGGGAAATTAAAAAATGAATACATAATTCAAGAAAAAACGTGGATTTAATGAAGGATGAGAAACAACCTAATAATAGGTACTGCTGCTGCTAAGTCACTTCAGTTATGTCCGACTCTGTGCGACCCCATAGACGGCAGCCCACCAGGCTCCCCCGTCCCTGGGATTCTCCAGGCAAGAACACTGGAGTGGGTTTCCATTTCCTTCTCCAATGCATGAAAGTGAAAAGTAAGAGTGAAGTCACTCAGTCGTGTCCAACTCTTAGCCACCCCATGGCCTGCAGCCCACCAGGCTCTGCCATCCGTGGGATTTTCCAGGCAAGAGTACTGGAGTGGGGTGCCATCGCCTTCTCCAATAATAGGTAAGTAATAGGCTATTCTTCAGGAAGTCATTATTTCAGTACCTGATTAGTATCAGATATACTAACTCATATCCTAAGGATTAATTTCCTAGGCTACTGCCAAAGCAATGAAGATTATCTCAATAATACAAAGCTAGTGGAAATTTATAAAAGAAAACAGATTTGTAGGTTTCAAGACCAAAAAAAAAAAAAAATAAAAATGCATAACTCTGCAACAGGTAATACACTTGTTGTTCAGTTGCTCGATAGTGTCCAACTCTTTGAGACCCCATGGACTGCAGCATGCCAGGCATACCTGTCCTTCATCTCCTGGAGCTTGCTCAAGCTCATGTCCATTCAGTCAGTGATGCCATCCAACTATCTAGTCCTCTGTCATCCCCTTCTTCTCCTGACTACAATCTTTCTCAGCATTAGGGTCTTTTCTAATGAATCTACGTATCAGGTGGCCAGAGTATTGGAGTTTCAGCGTCAGTCCTTCCAATGAATATTCAGGATTGATTTCCTTTAGGATTGACTGGCTTGATCTCTTGGCAGTCCAAGGGACTCTCAAGAGTCTTCTCCAGTACCACAGTTCAAAAGTGTCAGTTCTTTGGTGATTAGCTTTCTTTATGGTCAAACTCTCACATGCATACAGGACTACTGGAAAAAGCATAATTTTAACTATATGGACCTTGGTTGGTAAAGTAATGTTTAACTATATGGACCTTGGTTGGTAAAGTAATGTCTCTGCTTTTTACTACACTGTCTAGGTTGGTCATAGCTTTTCTTCCAAGGAGCAAACGTCTTTTTATTTCATGGCTTCAGTCACCAACTGCAGTGAATTTGGAGCCCCCCAAAATAAAGTCTGTCACTTTTCCATTGTTTCCCCATGTATTTGCCATGAAGTGATGGGACCAGATGCCATGATCTTAGTTTTTTGAATGTTGAGTTTTAAGCCAGCTTTTTCACTCTCTTCTTTCACTTTCATCAAGAGGCTCTTTAGTTCCTCTTTGCTTTCTGCCATAAGGGTGGTGTCATCTGCATATCTGAGGTTATTGATGTTTCCCCCAGCAGTCTTGTTTCCAGCTTGTGCTTCATCCAGCCCAGCATTTCGCATGATGTACTCTGCATGTAAGTTAAATACAGGGTGACAGGATACAGCCTTACGTACTCCTTTACCAATTTGGAACCAGTCCATTTTTCCATGTCCAGTTCTAACTGTTGCTTCTTGACCTGCATACAAATAATACAGACAAAATATTAATATCCTTACTATATAAAGAACTCTTAACAAAATCAACAAGAAAAATACTAACACATTGTAAAATGCTGTAGTAAAATAGCTAATAAATATTTTTAATTTTGTTCTTGACAGTAGTCAAAGAAATAAAAATTGATATAAAAAAGTTTTTCTCCTATCAGCTAGGTAAAATTTTAAAAATGAAAATTTCAGTGCTATTAAGGTTGTGAAATGAACACTTTTATAGACTGCTTTAGGGAGTGTAACGGAGAAGGCAGTGGCACCCCACTCCAGTACTCTTGCCTGGAAAATCCCATGGACAGAGGGGCCTGGTAGGCTGCGGCCCATGGGGTCGCTAAGAGTCGACTGAGCATCTTCACTTTCACTTTCATGCATTGGAGAAGGAAATGGCAACCCACTCCAGTGTTCTTGCCTGGAGAATCCCAGGGATGGCAGAGCTTGATGGGCTGCCATCTATGGGGTTGCACAGAGTCGGACACGACTGAAGCAACTTAGCAGCAGCAGCAGCAGGGAGTGTAAATTTATGTAACGTTTCAGAAAGGTACTTGGCTAAGTATACTATCACCCTTAGAAGTGTTCATATTGTTTGATTTAGTAATTTCCTTTCAAGTTACTTACCCTAAGAGATTATATATTTGGATAAATAATTATAAACAAAAAGGTTTCATCTCAGTATTATTTGTAATACCAAAAAATGGAATTTTGAACAGCTAAGTACCTGTTATTGAAGGATAATGTTTAATAAATTATGTTTAATCAATGGACTATTTATATAGGCATTAAAATGTTTTCAAGTAATATAGCTGGGTAAATGTTCAGTATATAATGTTAAGTGAAAATAAATAGGGCACTAATACCTATACACACACAAAACACTGATTCCGTAAAAATATACATATGCATGTAGAAAAAAGTACCAAAATATTATGGATCAGTTATTGCTAATTAGTGGAATTATTGGTCATTTTAATCTTATTCATGACTCCTTTCTTATTCTTACATATTTGCAATAATTTTTAAAAGTTACTTAAATATAAGAAACACTTTGAGCTTCTGCCTGTATACTGTGTTGGTACTTTTCTCTGCCCTGCACTGACTGCCCTCTTCCTTTAATAATAATAGCTGTGGATTTCTCTGGTCGTCCATAGTGGTTAAGAATCCACCTGCCACAGAACAACTAAGCCTGTGCACCACAACTATTCAGCCTGCACCCTAGAGCCTATATTCCACAACAAGAGAAGCCACCACAATAAGAAACCCATGCACCACAACTGGAGAAGTAGCCCCCACTTGCAGCAACTAGAGAAAACATGGGCACAGCAACAAAGATCCAGCACAACCTAAAACCAATAATTAAAAAAAAATAATAATAGCTGCCATGTATTGAGCACATTTTATATCCACTGAGTGCTCTGTATGCATTGTCATATAATGTTCATAGTAACTGCATTTTAAATATGATGACCCAGGCTTGGCAAAGATTTGTTTTGTTTCAGATCAAACAGCAGGCAAATGACAGAGCAAGAATTAGAATTCATTCTGGCTCCAGTCAGATGTGAAAGTAGAGAATAGTGTAATGAACCCCATATGCCTATCATGCAGCTTCAGTAATTACATACGGCAGCGTACTTTTATCTATGCCCCTATCTGTGGCGCTAGTGGTAAAGAACCCACCTACAAATGCAGAAGACCTAAGAGATGCAAGTTCTATCCCTGGGTCAGGAAGATCTCCTGGAGGAGGGCATGGCAACCCACTCCAGTATTCTTGCCTGGAGAATCCCATGGACAGAGGAACCTGACAGACTACAGTCCATAAGATTACACAGAGTCAGACGACTGAAGCAACTGAACATGCACTCATTCCTCAATCCCTTCCATATAATTTTGAGATAGGTTCCAGACATACTCATTCATAAATATTTTACTATATATCTTTACAAGAGCTCTTTTGAAAATAATTATCGTATATTGTATCTAGAAATATGCTCATATTCCTCATAAATGTAATAAATATATCTTGTTTGTAGCTCTGGGAGTTGGTGATGGACAGGGAAGCCTGGCATGCTACAGTCCATGGGGTCGCAAAGAGTCGGACACAACTGAGCGACTGAACTGAACTGTTTGTATCTTAAAAAATTGTATGTCAGGATGGGGAACACATGTATACCTGTGGTGGATTCATTTTGATATTTGGCAAAACTAATACAATTTTGTAAAGTTTAAAAATAAAATAAAATTAAAAAAAATAAATCTATCAGTGGAAAAAAAAATTGTATGGATTCTGTAGTTTCTGTTGTGATTGACTTTGTGTCGTTTTTAAGGTGGAACTTAACTTCCTGTGGAACAAGTGTGGCCAGCTCAGAATGCAGTGAAGAACTGTTCTCATCCGTTTCTGTTGGAGATCAAGATGATTGCTATTCCCTATTAGATGATCAAGAGTTCACGTCTTTTGATTTATTTCCTGAAGGGAGTGTCTGCAGTGATGTCTCTTCTTCTATTAGCACATACTGGGATTGGTCAGATAGCGAATTTGAATGGCAGGTAGGTTTTTTTTTTTCTTATATTGCCATTATTACTCCATAAGTAGAAGTATGAATTTCTGTATCGGGTATTTTCATTTCTACCTCAAAGTAAATTTCTCCCAATTTTTGTTCAGTCCTAAAGATTCTATGACAGCATTAAGAATTAGAAGAAATATGTATCCTTTATTTTTACTAATGTACCTTTTAGGCTTCTCATGCTGCAGGTAACCTTTTGTACATTTTTATGTAATTTAGTACTTGTATAATGTTCCTGTTAATATATATATCATCAGTACCTTTCTATGCATTAATCCAAGCAAATTTTCTCTTTAGTAATAAATGGCCTTCATGTCCTTATAGGTATAATAATTTTACACCAGGGTCACATTATATATAAGATCACAAACCACTCCATAATACATAATTTTTCATTGTTGTCAGGAATATAATTTCTCATTTTGTATTCTCTTCATATGTAGAGATGTTTTCCACCTAACAGTGTTTTTTCTTCTGTGGCACATTATAACACAAAAAAATGGCTTTGTAGCAAATTACTGTCATTATGAGGCAGCATTTCCAAACAGTCCTTCAGAAAATGTAGATCATGTTATTGCAACATCCATTTTCTGACTGTAAAAGAGAATAACAACAACAAAAAAGACAATAACATTTGAAGAAGCTTTCCTTGCATACAGCAACTGTTATATTCAGTGTTTGCTTGAATATCGCCTTCTAGATACTTGAAATTGTTGTACAAAAGAGGAATCAAACATTTTATTTCAAAAAATTTTTATTAAAATATAAAATAATACCGAATGGCATAAAATTAAAAATAAGTCTCCAAGTCCAACTCTGCTGTGGTTACCACCATTAAGAGCTTATACAGATACAGTATGTTTGCACAGTGTTAAAAAGGCACACAAAGGGACTTCCCTAGCAGTCCAGCTGTTAAGACTCTGTGCTTCCACTGCAGGGGGCACAGGTTTGATCCCTGGTCACCTCTGCTGTTTCAGCTACTTTATCTCATTCTTTTCAATAACTGAAGCATAATTTAATCATTTCCCTAATAATGAATATTTAGGTTGATTTCAGTTTTTTTCTAGTTATAAACAATACTATGCTGAAAAATAAGAGGTTTTTAAAGAGGAAGAAATAATCTGCTGCTGCTGCTGCTGCTAGGTCACTTCAGTCGTGTCCGACTCTGTGCGACCCCAGAGACGGCAGCCCACCAGGCTCTGCCGTCCCTGGGATTCTCCAGGCAAGAACACTGGAGTGGGTTGCCATTTCCTTCTCCAATGCATGAAAGTGAAAAGTGAAAGTGAAGTCGCTCAGTCGTGTCCAACTCTTTGCGACCCCATGGACTGCAGCCTACCAGGCTCCTCCGTCCATGGGATTTTCCAGGCAAGAGTACTGGAGTGGGGTGCCATTGCCTTCTCCAGTTATAAATATGATTTGGATAAAACATGTTAAAAATTGAGATAAAAGGTACCATTTTAATAACTCTATAATTCAGAAATTTTAATATATTCACAATGTTGTGAAACCACCACCATATCTAAGTCCAGGATATTTACATTACTCCAAAAGAAACCCATACCTGTTAGTGGATAGTCCTAATTTCCCCCTGTCACCTGGCAACCACTCTTTTACTTTCTCTATGGATTTACCTGTCTGGACATTTAATATAAATGTACTCATGGAAAATCCCATGGACGGAGGAGCCTGGTGGGCTGCCATCCATGGGGTCGCTAGGAATCAGACACGACTGAGCAACTTTTTCACTTTTCACTTTCATGCATTGGAGAAGGAAATGGCAACCCACTCCAGTGTTCTTGCCTGGAGAATCCCAGGGATGGGGGAGCCGGTGGGCTGCCGTCTATGGGGTCGCACAAAGTTGGACACGACTGAAATGACTTAGCAGCAGCGTGTAATATGTGGCCTTTTGTGTCTGTGGTCTTTCACTGTTTTCAAAGTTCATCCATGTTATAGCACATAAGAGTATATTTCATTCCTGTCTTAGGTCAGTTCAGGCTCCTGTAACAAATATCATTGACTGGGTGGGTTAAAAAACAAACACTCATGGTTCTGGAATCTGAAAGTCCAAGATCAGAATGCCATCATGGACAGGTTCTGGTGAGCACACTCTTCTTGGCTTGCAGATGCTGTCTTCTGCAATATCCTCTTTTTGTTCCCTTATAAGGTCACCAATCCCATCACAAGGGCTCCACTCTCGTGATGTCTTATAAATTTAATTACCTCCCAAAGCCCCATCTTCAATATCACATTGAGGATTAGGGCTTCAAGATACGGATTTAGGGGGTGACAAGCATCTAGTCCATAGCAGTTTCTTTCTATGACTGAATATTCCATTTTATGGATACATCACTTTTTGTTTAATTCATCATCAACTGAGGGATTATTTCCACTTTGGAGCTATTTATGAATAATACTACTATGAACATTCAGGTATAAGTTTTCATATGGATTTTTATTTTTAATTCTCTTGAAAATACAATTGGGAGTTGCTGGGTCATGTGATAACTTTATGTTCACTTTTTTGGGAAACTGCCAAAATGTTTCCCAAAGTGGCTGTACCATTTTACATTTCTACTAGCAATACATGAAAATTCCAGTTTCTCCACTTCCTTTCCAACACTTTACATTGTCTGTCTTTTTTTATTACAGCCATCCTACTATATGTAAGGTTGGTATATCATTGTGATTTTGATTTTCATTTCCCTAATTACTAATGATGTTGAGCATCTTTTCTTATCTTACTGACTATTTGTATATCTTCTTTGGGAAAATGTCTTTTCAAATCCTTTGCCCATTTTTAAGTTGTGTTGTCTTTTATTATTGAATTGTAAGAATACTTTATACATGATGACTACTAGACCCTTATCATATACATGATTTGCAAAAATATTTCCCATTCTGTGTGTTGTGTTTTCACTTGATTGTGTCTGTTTGCTTGATATAGTGTCCTTTAATACACAAAAAATTAAATTTTAAAGAATTCCAATTTATATTTTCTTGAGTTCTGTGCTTATCATGTCATATTTTTAAAACCATCCTTTAATCCAAGATCATGCAAATTTTTTCATCTGTTTCCTTTTTAGAATTTTATAGCTTTAATTAGTTCCTACATTTTAGGTCTTTGATCCTTTTGAGTTACTTTTTGTATATGGTATAAGGTAGGAGTTCCAGATTCATTCTTTTGAATGTAGATATCCAGTTTTCCCAGCACCACTTGTTGAAAAGACTGTATTTTTTCCTTATCTAATGATCTTGATACCTTTGTGGAAATGAATTGGTCATAGACATATATAGGTTTAGTTCTGGACTCTTGATTGTATTCCACTGATTCATATATCTATCTATGGCAAGATATTCTTATCCTTATATTTTGATGACTCTAGCTTTGTAACAAGATTTGAAATCAGAAAGTATGAGTTCTGCAACTTTGTTCTTTTTTTATCAAAATTTAGGATCAGGTTGTCACTTCTTCAAAAAGGGAAGTTTGAATTTTGATAGAGATTTCATTGAATCTGTAGATCAATTTGGGGAATGTTGCTATCTTAATAGTATTATTAAATATTCCAGTCCATAAACATGGGCCAGAATGTATTTAGGCCTTCTTTAATTTCTTTCAGTGATTTTTAAAATAGTTTTCTATGCTTAATTAGGTCTTTTAGTTCCTTGGTTTAGTTTATTCCTAAACATTTTATTCTTTCAATATAGTTGTAAATGGAGTTGTTTTCTTAATTTCATTTTTTGGATTATTCACTGCTAGTGTATAGAAATACAGTTGTGTTTCATATATTGATTTTGTATCCTGCAACTTTGCTGAACTCATTTTTAATAATTTTTTGTGTATAGATTCTTTAGGGTTTTCTGTATTTAAGATCATGTCATCTATGAATATATAGTTCTGTTTTTTCCTTTCCAATCTGGATACTTTTTTCCTTGCTTAATTGCCCTGATGAGATCTCTAGTACAATGTTGAAAGAGAGAAGATCTAGATACCCCTGGCAAAAGCAGGCATCCTTGTTTCTTTCCTTATCTTAGGTGAGAAGCTTTGTCCTTCACTATTGAGTATGTTAGCTGTAGGTTTTTCACAGATGTTCTTTATTGTCATATTGAGGCATTTCCCTTTTATTCCTAGTTCTATGTTTTTAATATGAAAAGGTATTAGATTTTGTCACATGCTTTTTCTGCATGTCTGTTGAGATGATCATGCAGTTTCTTCTCTTCTGTTAGTGTGATATAGTATATTGATTTCTAATAATGATTCACCCTTGCATTCCTGGGATTAATCGTAATTGCTCATGGTATATAATCCTTTTAAATTGCTGCTGGATTGGGTTTGCTATTATTTTGTTGAAGATTTTTGCATTGGTAGTCATAAGAGATACTGGTCTGTAGTTTTCCTTTCTTGTGATGCCTTTGTATCACTTTGCCTCACAGAGTGAATTGGGCAGTGTTTGCTTTTCTTCTGGATAAGATGCTGTAATAAAAAATTTTCATTTAACATATAAACTTTTTTGTGATATTTAAATTATTCATTTGATGACTACATAATATTCCTGGTACTAGATATTCCAGAACTTATGAAACCATTCCTCTATTCATATCTGTTTCAGTTTTTTTCTATTATAAATAATAAAGTAGTGTGCATTTTTGTTTAGATATTATACCTTTTTATTCTTCACTGCCTCATTTAAAAAAATCTTATTGAAGTATAGTTGATTACAATATTGTATTAACTTCTTCTCTACAGCAAAGTGACTCTGTTATACACACACACACTCCCAGATATGTATATATTATTTTCCATTATGGTTTATCACAGGATATTGAATATAGTTCCCTGTGCTATACAGTAGGACCTTGTTATTTATCCATCCTATATATAATACTTTGCCTCTGCTAATCACAAATTCTCATTCTTTGCTCCTCTACTTCCCACTGTCTCATTTTTTTGAAGTGCACACTTTGTATTTAATATCCAACTACAAGGATTTTTAATAAAGTGTAAGCAGATGGAGTTCTGATAATTCTGAGAAATTATTATTATTTTTGCTTATTTCATGTGACTTATTTAGAGTTCTTATCATCCATAATGTTGCAAAATGGCAGGCGTTTTAAAATCTTAATTGCTGACTTCTTCATTCATTTTATGAGTGGAGTGGAAAACTATCCCCAAACACTCACCATTAATGCACACGACTGACTACAACATTGAAACAAACTAAGGCCTACCTTAGTAATGTGTTTTCCCACTTCTGAAATTGGAGTGTAGGTACTCTGTTACCATGGATATTTGCTGTTTAAATATGCTGAAAGGTTTATAAAGCTCTCTTGTCTTTGTGAGATCTCATAGTGATGAATAGTAAATTACCCTAGAAGATAATTACAAATTAATGTGTTAGGATTAATATAGGCTAAAAATCATTGACTGTAGTTAAAAAATTCATATTACCTCTGTTGTGATTAAAATCTACATATGTTTAAATCTTTCTTCTAAACAGATGTTTCAGTTACAACTAAAATAAATATAAATGATTCATAGATTCTCTCGGAAGAGAAATGCTAACTACCTGATAAGGCAGGATTTTAACCTTAGAATGAAAAGCATCTTAGCATTTGAAGTTGCATCAAAGCATTTTGCCTTGCACTTAGTTTTCTTTGCTTACAGTCCTTTTATTGTTAAAGATATATTTGACTAGTCTTAGAGCTTGAGAAATTATTTTATTGTTGAGCAGGAAAGCATAGAAAATTTAGAAAGTGAGTAATACAGCTGTCATGCTTGAAACCTAGAGGTGCAATTTGAAATTGCACATCAGCTGATACAGAAATGAGCTTACTCATAAAGTTTTGCTACATGCTACAGAAAATATGGCAGAGGTTTGATTTAATTCTCCTTGCCACAATTACTGATTCTAATATAAATATACAAAATATTGTTGTCTATGAAAAATATGAGAGTTATTAACCATTTTGACTCTGAAATATATTCAGTTATAAAATGGAAAATTGCTGCTCTAATAAATACACAGGAATCCGTACAGTAAATTCTTCTGTACATCTGCAGCTGTAATCCCATGTCTCCAACTGGCTACTTGACATCTCCACTTGAATGACCTTATTATTTAATGCTAACCCATTATCTGGTGCTGAATCCTTAATCAGTAATGCAACTTCCAATTACTGTGTTTTCATGGAGGGAAAAAAAGACTCTGCTTTGTTACATGTCTTATATTGTATTGAAAAATGATAATGGTAATTTCAAAGAACATTTGTACTTGGTTTTCTCATGATCACTGCAAACTCACCATACCCCAAACTGCCTTCTTCTCTCAATCCAAACTACCTGCAAGGCAAGACAGTCTGATATAGTTGAAAGTTCTGGACTTGTGTCCTGATTTGGATGCTGCCACTAACCGTATGACCCTCCCTGGATATCATTTTTCCCTTACTTATAAAATGAGGTGTTGGACTAGATCTATATAACATTACCTCAGGTCTCTTGCCATAAAAAAAATGAGGTCTTTAAGGGTTGTGTGTTAACCTGGATGGGTTGTATGACTGTGAAATGTTGCCAATTTTCTTCTGGTCTCACATATGGTCATTTGACTGTTGTGTGCCGTGTGCTTAGTCGTGTTTGACTCTCTGCAACTGCATGGACTATGGCCCACGAGGCTCCTCTGTCTGTGGAATTTTCCAGGCAAGAATACCGGAGTGGGTTGCCATTTTCTACTCTAAGGGATCTTCCTGACCCAGGAATCGAACCTGAATCCCTTGCATTGGCAAGTGGATTCTTTACTGCTGCATCACCTGGGTAGCCCCAGTTGATTATTATCCTTATCTATTCAGTTATCAAATAGTCTTATAAATTGTATTTCATTTGAAAATTTCCCTATCTGTTCCCATTTTTCTTTCTGTTTTTGCTTATCTTAGTCTAGGTCCAAATCACAAAAAGAGCTTCCTAATTCCAGTCTTTCCTCTATTTTGTTCCCGTACTGTATTTTATTAAAATATTTATTTACTTATTTATTTTTGGCTGCGCTAGGTCTTCATTGCTGGGCGCGGGCTTTCTCTAGTTGCAACGAGCAGGAGCAACTCTTCGTTGAGGTGTGCAGGTTTCTCATTGCATTGGCTTCTCTTCTTGCAGAGCACAGGCTCTACAGTGCGAGGGCTTCAGTAGTTGTGGTTCTCAGGCTGTAGAGCACAGGCTCAGTGGTTGTGGCACACAGCCTTGGTTGCTCCAAGGCATGTGGGATCTTCCCAGACCAGGGACTGAACCCATGTCCCCTGCATTGGCAGGAGGATTATTAACCACTGAACCACCAGGGAAGCCCCCATACTGCTTTTTAACTCATCTTCCTTCCAGACCAATTTCATTATTACTTCTTCTATTTAGAAATGTTATTGGCCTACTTCTTTATATCATATAACAGCTCTGGTTCATTTGTAAAGCTTTTAAATCCCTAGCACTGATTTGTTTTAATTATATAGGTCTTCTTAATCTCATCCTGTGTTGTTTTTTTTTTCTCTTCTACCTATGGTTTTATTATTCTCTTTATGTGAATGCCTCTTCCTTTACCCCAAGCTGTCATTCTTAGAGACTAACATATGAAACTTAACCCAGCCACTTAAGCAACATGAAATATTCTCAGAGTTTATGTTCCTTTCTTTTTATAACCATGGCAAGGTACAGAAAAAAGTACACACTTCAATTTATTGAGTATCACCTATGTGCCAGGCATGTTACCTCATATAATCTCTCAACAGTCCTTTGAGATGGATGATAGTAACCACAACTTACTGAAGACTCTGAGGCTCAAAGAAGGGAACTAACCTCTACAAGATCACACAGCTAGTAAGCAGTGGGGCTGGGATTTGAACTCTGGAATCTTTTACTTCTCCCCAGAAAAAAATAATGGCCAAAGGACCATTAATTGCCTGTTTTTTACCACCCACCCCCCAACAACCATGTAAACATAATTAAAGGGACAAATTAAAATGCTTAGCATGTAGTCTGGCACTTAACAGGTATTTGCTAAAGATTTAGATGAAATTTTTTCTTATGTTTTGAGAGTATAGATATTTTGAAAGTTCCTTTTTCTACCTAGTTTATCAAAGTAGTTTGAAGTAGGGGAGGCCTTTCATCTGATAAGGAGTACCTCATTTTGTTTTAGGAACCCCAGGAGGATCTTTAACATAGTAATGTTGTGACTTAAAGTTTTTCAAAGGGGAAATAGCAAAATGTTTTATTGATGTTAAAAACGGGAAAAGATGGCCTTTGTGCATGCATTCAGCAATGTTCTTAATACTGACTATTACACTGACATTTGGGCCAAGGGTAAACAATTCAAGAAGTGTTAGTTAATGAGATTTTGAAGGAAGTCATAGATTGTTGGATGTCACTTATGTACTTGGATTCATCAATGACTATCAAAGTAAAAATGTTTTTAAAGGGGAATATCTAATTTAGATAACTTCATTGTAAACATGATCACCTTGCAGAGTGATCCACCCCCTTTTTGTGGCTTCATACATCTCTTCTATGCAATTGACTCCCCAGTGCCTGTCCCCTAGTAGTTCTCTAAGCTTTAGTCTTGTAGCTTCAGTTTGTTGCTAGGTATTTCCATTGATGACTTGTCATCTCAAACATGCATTTGTTGTTCGTTATGTTGTATAATTATATGTTTGTGCTACTGTGTTATCTTTCCAAGTAGAATATAAAGTTCTTGTGTAAGGACCATGACTTAGACTCCTTTGGATTCCGTGTACCTGTTACAATGCCATGGATACGTATTAACAACATATTTTAAATTATTTTAATTGTCTTGAGGTTATTAATACAGTCATGAGGACAAGGGACATGATTTATTTGTCTTTGTTTTGGAAGTATATCTACCACAGTGTCTGGCAAAGAGCCAGATAGTGGCAGATCACTCAGGTTTCTTGAGATAGAGACTAGTGCTTCTTATTCATTATGCAGTGTGGGCCCTAACCTGCATTCATATGAATTTAAAACCTTAATGATGAGTGATTCTTAAGTTAGCATTTTAATAAGCTTCGATTGTGATTTTAAGCTTTTGGAAAATACTGCTCATTGAATGACTGCATATAAAAAGAGTATGATATTGCTGCTTTGTCTAAAATAAGAGTGGATCAGAGTTAATGTCTTCTGATTCAGTATTTGTCATTAGTCTTTTATTAAAGTAATTTTTAGTCAATATGAAACATGGCATTTAAACTCTTGCTTTTAATTTTTCTTTCCCTACCTTCTCCTTATTTTTATAAAGTTACCTGGCAGTGACATTGCCAGTGGGAGTGATGTACTTTCTGATGTCATACCCAGTATTCCAAGTTCACCTTGCCTGCTTCCTAAAAAGAAAAACAAGCACCGGAATTTAGATGAACTTCCTTGGAGTGCAATGACAAACGATGAGCAGGTAGAGATCTTGACATTCTTAATTAAAAGCGTATATGTGGAGAATATGTGAAGTTTCATTTATTGTCTAATTTAAAGCTACTAGATTAATGTAGATTGCTTAGTAAATATGAATTTGAGCTCTAATTGTTTTGCAGGGAAAAATATAAGTGTTTCTGATACTTAAACATATTATAAGTTGCACACTAAAAGATCAGAGGTTTTGGCATTGATCTTATTTATTATAATTTTTCATCATATAGGTGGAATATATTGAGTATCTGAGTCGTAAAGTCAGTACTGAGATGGGTCTTCGGGAACAACTTGATATTATTAAAATAATTGATCCTTCTGCTCAAATCTCCCCTACCGACAGTGAGTTTATTATTGAACTTAACTGTCTCACAGATGAAAAACTGAAGCAGGTATGTAAAGAAAATACAGATTCTACAGCTATTAAAAATGCCATTGTTTGATAACATGTATACTTGAAGCAGTTCAGTTCAGTAGCTCAGCTGTGTCCAACTCTTTGCGACCCCATGGACTGCAGCACACCAGGCCTCCCTGTCCACTGCCAACTCCTGGAGTTTACTCAAACTCATGTCCATTGAGTCGGTGATGCCAACCAACTATCTCATCCTCTGTTGTCCCCTTCTCCTCCTGCCTTCAATCTTGCCCAGCATCAGGGTCTTTTCCAATGAGTCAGTTCTTCGCATCAAGTGGCCAAAGTATTGGAGATTCAGCATCAGTCCTTCCAATGAATATTCGGGACTGATTTCCTTTAGGATGGACTGGTTTGATTTCCTTGCAGTCCAAGGGACTCTCAAGAGTCTTCTCCAACACCACAGTTCAGAAGCATCAGTTCTTCAGTGCTCAGCTTTATTTATAGTCCAAATCTCACATCCATACATGACTACTGGCAAAACCATAGCTTTGATGAGATGGACCTTTGTTGGCAGAGTAATGTCTCTGCTTTTTATACTTGAATAGTCATATATGACTTGAATAGTCATATATAAATATATAGATAATTAAGGTCAAAATCACTGCTGTGAAATGTAATATTAGAACATGTGGTTTTAAGAGGTTTTATGTATATCTCATGTGGCCATACCTTTCTGGGATCATTTGGATCTAGAACCTACTTTCTAGTTATATAGGATTTGAAATTTGACTTCACAATTTAAGGAGTTGTTATGCTAAGGTATAGATTTATTGTAACTCATCTTACAAAAGACCAGTGGACAGAATCAAAATATTATTGAGAGCTATACTTGAGTGAACATTTTAATTTTTTGTGTTTGTCATCATTTATGAAAAATTTCTCTCATTTCAGTGTTTCTCTCAACAGACAAACTATATAATTTTTTACATTCCAGCCCATTTTTCACTAGTATGGTAAATTGATGCCTTGTGTTTGAAGACAGGTATTATGGGCCCCTACCTAAGTTCTAGGAAACACTCTAATATAATCAGCAGCATACTTAAGTGGCAACCTTTTAAAAAATGCCTACTCTTATCTCTTTTATTGTTGGTTTCTGTTTCTAGTGTTATTTTCTTACACTCCTAAATTCTGGAAGCTAGTAGCTTTTCATTTACTGATTATAGTTTATATACTTAAAAAAATCTAGCTTCATAACATTTATTCTAGAATTTTGAGCACCAGAATTTTTCTGGTACTTGTTTCAACATTTAGAGATTTCTTTTGTCTTTCTGGTCAACCTATATGCATCTGTAGCACTTTTGACAATCTTTAAGTACAATATTCTTCTTTTCTCCATTATTTTGAGGGCAGAACATCAAGGTACAATACTAACCAGTTTTTGTCTGTCTGTTCCAAGGTCAGAAACTATATCAAGGAGCATAGCCCTCGCCTACGGCCCACAAGAGAGGCCTGGAAGAGAAGCAACTTTAGTTGTGCAAGCACCAGTGGAGTGAGCGGTGCCAGTGCCAGTGCCAGCAGCAGCAGTGCCAGCATGGTCAGTTCTGCAAGCAGCAGTGGGTCCAGTGTTGGAAACTCTGCTTCAAACTCCAGTGCCAACATGAGTCGAGCACACAGTGACAGCAACTTGTCTGCAAGTGCAGCAGAGCGGATTCGGGATTCAAAAGTAAAACGTCTAATCAATACAAAACTTTACCTTTCAATATTAACATTAGTATTCCTTCACATACAGTTCTTGAAGAGTTAAAATTATCCTGCTCTATAGATGCCTGTGGGTTTTGATTTTAATTGAGCAAGCAGGATTCTCTGCTGTTGAACAAAGCCCTCTACATTGAGTGCTTTGAAATGCTGTTTTGACCCACAGCCATATTACCTTCAATTTTATCTGATTTTTGTGTCTGTTTTAAGTAAGATAAATTGATGGAAATAATGAGTGAGTCTCAAGATTGCAATACTGACTGCAACTTACTATTGAGCAGATCTCACTAGGTTGCTGATGTTGCTGTCTATTAGCTCCTAAAAATGTCCTGTATGTCTTGTATGTGTGTGTGTTAAATGTTTTCTTAAAGTTTTAACCATGAATGTTTCTTTGTAGCTCTTTTTTAAATGTAATAATGCTTTCTCTAATTTCTGACTACTCTTTTCACAGTTGAAAAAACTCTGTATAGTATTTTTGGACGCATAAAAAATAGAAAATTTAAATGTATATAGAATAGTTCTGTTATGCTTAGTGGGAAAGTTCGGTTCCTTGCAGTGGTGACAGTGTGGAGCTAACTTACAGATGATAAGGGTATCTCTATAACTCTTGGGAACCCAGTGGTGACTTTTCCTGGAAAGTGATTCTTTACTTGGTTCTTAACCAAAGTAGCAGAAACATAGCCAGCTTTGTTGGTTGCCAAGGGTTTCCTCTGTGTATGTGGTCATTCTTTTTTGGCATCAGTTCACCAGTGGCAAGAAATAGAGTACCCACTGGGTTTCTAATGGGCTTAAAAGATGGCATTTGCTTAATATGAAAAAGACATGGTTCTTTCCCAGCAATTGTAAAATTGCTAATGCTTTTGGATGAAAGGCACCTTCAAAGAATAAGCATTAGAGATTTTGCCAGTGTTCTCTACATATGTTTTCATTATTGTTCACTGCATGTTTCCTCTGCACTGACACCAGTGTACCTTAATTTAATATAAAAAAGCCTTAGAAATGATTGGTTATCCATAACTAGTCAAATGATCAAGTTTCAAACCTTCCTAATCAGATTTCCTAGTCAAATACCATAAATACAGAATCTTGAAAAATTGTTTTCATGTCTAAGCTAATGGCTCACTTACTAGAACCAGGATTGTACTGCAGAGGAATTTGAACATCTCTATTCAGAAAATATCGAATTTGATCCATACTTTGGGGTGGGTATGCCAGAACTGAACCTCACTGATTTAGAATTTTTTATTTTGACAGAAGCGATCCAAACAGCGGAAGTTACAACAGAAGGCCTTACGCAAGAGGCAGCTGAAAGAGCAGAGGCAGGCTCGGAAGGAGAGGCTCAGTGGGCTCTTCCTTAATGAAGAAGTGCTGTCCTTGAAAGTGACTGAGGAAGACCATGAAGCAGATGTAGATGTTTTGATGTAATAAGGGTGAATTTATCAGCATTGTTTCTAAGCATTATTCTATCCTTATTTGTTTACATGCATCTTGACCAAACTTTTGGTTAGGGCTGTGCTGACGTACCGTTCATAATTTAGGTCTGTGGTTCTCAGCAGTTCGTCCTCGGACCAGTAGCTTCAGCATCACCTGAGAAGTTATTAGAAATGCATACTCTTGGGTCCCACCCCAGACCTAGTGAATCAGAAATGCTGGGGGAGGGGCATAGCATTGTGTTTCAACAGGTACCAGGTTATTCTGCCACACACTCTAGTTTTAAGAACCACTGATTTAGTAAATGTTTTAACTATTTAAACTTCAGAGTGGTTAAGTGGGCTTTTTCAGATTAGTACTTTAACAGTTTAGGAGATTTCAAGGTACTGCTGACAGATAATTTATTATGTCAGTATAGAATGTGTAGAGATCATAATTCAGTTTCTTCTTAATGTTATGATTTCTTAGTTTTTCTAAAGGGCCATAGCATAATTCTCAATTCCTAGTGGACGTCTTTTTTTTGAGGTTGTAGGGATAGAATGTGGATTGCTGTTTACAATAGTGCCTTCATTAGGTTTATTTGTTTTCATTCATTTTAACTCAAATGTGTAAAAAATAGGCCCTAACATCTTTTGTTAGGTTTGTTTTTGTTTTTCACTTTGTGTATATTCAGAATCCTTTCTGCAAGTGATGACTACTGAGAAAATAATGTTACTAGTAGCTGAATTTTAGACTTAATGCTACATTGATTAATATTCAAATGGAAAAATCCAGCAAGCAAAACAACCAATTCTACTTTTCACTGCTTTTTGAAATTTTAGGCTGTGAAACTGTCTTAAAGGCAAGAAACATCTCTGTCAACTTCTTTTTGTAGTTTTTTTTTTATTTTCAGCACAGCTCTAATTTTTAAATATTTGGTGTAACAGCTTTATGGCATGTGAATAAGTTAATGTTCAAAATTAACTCAAGAAACCCTTACAGTTCTGCTAAACTCTATAAATCGCTAGAAATACACTGAGCAGTGAGATATTAAAAAACCTTTGCTTCTTGGCTACTAATAGTACTCTAATTTTAAATGTGAAATCATGGAGTCTCTAAATGTTTTCATGAAGAGTTTGTTATCATGAACATTATAAGTAGTGTGATTCCTTTTATTTTCCCACACATCTTTAAACATTCACACGGGTTAAAGAAAATGGAAACTGATACTACTGACAATCAAGCTGCTTTCTGACTTTCATAATTTTCTTTTTATTGTGGAAACTTGGGAGGTAATCATGATTTTGTAGGATGAGTTGTTAATATTTTTTTAAACTCTAGAGTCAGAGGTTGATAGATTCCTACCTTTTTTACACTGTATCATATCAAGTAATCCATTAAAAAGATTAACAACGTAGATCCTTAATTCTCAGCTGTGAATTCTTAATTCTCAGCATAACCTTTGCTTACAATCATGTGTTTTGAAATTTTTACTTTATTTTGGTTCCTCAAAAGTTAAAGAATTGAAACTAAGGGAAAAATTGATATATTGCAGCTTTACTGAGGTCTGTGGTATGGTTGTAACATTTTGAAGACTACTAAATTCATACTTTAAAATTTTACTGAAATAACAGTATATATGTGTATATGGTTGTCAGTTGGAGTATTCCCTCTAACTTTCCCCTTACCCCCTCTTTAGTGCTTCTGACTAGCTTAGAGGGCCCAAAGAGAGCTTGGGGATAAATCCCAGAATACTCTTGAGGAAGATTGAAAGGGTCCACCTTGTTGTGTTTTCCCTTCTAAATACAGAAAGAGTAAATAGAAGAGCAAATACAGCTAAATTCTCTACCTGCTCTTAGCAAAAGCAAAATTCCAGGGAATGACTGCCTGTTCTCTTTAGTTACTCTTCAAGGAAAACAGGCCCCTTTTGGAGACCATAGAACAGCATGTATCTGTTAAATACTTGGAAACAATTTACTTGACAGTGACCAGTAAAAAAAGATCCTAATAAGACCAATTGCTCTACTCTCCCAATAATCGCAGTCTTATTACCATAGATTTAACTTAGGTCACTGTTAAACAAGTTTACCAAAGTGCCACAAAGCCAATTTTTAAAGTTTATAAAAGTTTGAGTGTTTATAGTAAAGTACACCATGAAGTGTTGTGCAAATCTGGATGCACAGTCTTTATGGTATCATAAATTAGAGATAGCTCAGTAAGGTGGCTTGGAAGAGATTGAAATAAAGAACAGAAAAAAAATTTAAGCAATTTGTGTTTGCTTATGATTAAAGAGGGAGATTACAAAGTCTTTCTCTACCTATGCCCCCTCCCCCCAAATAAAACAACAGAAAAAGACAAAAAAAATTCTTGTCTTTGTTAATGTGCTATACTTTTTTTTTTGGTTTTAATGCCTCATGTAGATAATTCAGGTTTGAATTATTTATTTCTTAGAATAAATAATAAATTTAGTCTGATCTCTTTCTAAGTGCAATTTAAAACAAATCCAACTCAATTTTTTTCTTTAAAAGTATAAACCTCGACTAACCAATTAATAAAAATGTGAGACTTATTTGCTCCATTGTCAGTTCTCAACTGTAGAGAATTGACATTAGAGCAAATAAGTCTTTCCCTTTAAAAATAAGCCTTGTTACATGAGGGCATGATTAAAAAATAAGACTTCTTAAATAAGGGCATAATGAAGTCACATCACATTTATCCAGAACATTTTATTAGGGATCTTGTGTGTATGTCAATTATATTTCAACAAAACTGGGGAAAAGAGACCTTGTAGAAGTCTGTCAGTCCCTATCACAGGTTTTAAAAGCGCAAACCTTGAGTTTAAACAAAATGATGCATTTTTTCCTATATTTTTGCAACTGAGTTTAAGTGAGGCAATGTAGAATAATGTGTAGTGAAGTACAAAGGACTTTATACTGTTCTTCTGTCCCAAGAAGAACTTAGAGTAAAATAACTTTATTTTTTGAGACTTGTCTCATTTTTAGTTAAGTGGTGGCTGTTTTGTCCATTTTGTCAGTCCTCTGGGTTAACTAGATATTGCTGAATTAATGCCAGAAACTGATTTGAAATTTGATGACTCCGTGGATTGAATAGACATCTCATTTAGCTCTTAGAAGTGCTAAAACCCCTCATAAAGGAAAAATTTTAAGAACTACCATATAAAGGTATCCAGATTCTGATGAGCTTTAAAAATTGTGAAATTTATCAAATGTCTTCATATTTAAGCCAAAAATGTTAGTTCATGACAAATAGAAAAGTCTTGTTCCCAGGATTCTCTAGCGTAGAGTCTTTTGTTTATAGCTTCCTGTGCCTTAAAGGTGAACTCTATACTGTTTGTCAACATTAGGCTTTTCCAAATTCAAAAGTAATCTAAATGTTGTAATTCATTTTATAAAATGCCCATGCTCTTGGATATCAGTAAGCAAAGGCATTATATCGAACTAATCAATGATAATAGAGTACATACCGAAAACCTTCAGATCTTAAGTTTCACTTATATAACTTGATTTTTGGCCCAGCTAGGTCATAGAACATTGAAGTCATCTAAAGTATAGTTTTGGAGAAGGCAATGGCACCCCACTCCAGTACTCCTGCCTGGAAAATCCCATGGACGGAGGAGCCTGGTAGGCTGCAGTCTATGGGATCACTAAGAGTCGGACACGACTGCGCGACTTCACTTTCACTTTTCACTTTCATGCATTGGAGAAGGAATGGCAACCCACTCCAGTGTTCTTGCCTGGAGAATCACAGGGATGGGTGGGCTGCCGTCTCTGGGGTCGCACAGAGTCGGACATGACTGAAGCGACTTAGCAGCAGTAGCAGCAAAGTATAGTTTAATGTATTTGTTTATTTTTTTCCCCTGATAAAACTCATGAAGCAGGATTTTTTTTTATTTTACTTATTTTATTTTATTTTTTGGCCTCACTGTGCAGCTTGCAGGATCTTAGTTCCCTGACCAGGGATTGAAACTAGGCCCTCGGCAGTGAAAGCATGAAGTTATAACCACTGGGCTTCCAGGGAATTCCCAAGAATATTTTTTAAATTGAGTTAACTCTGGAAAGATAATTTTCAAGGCAAAAGTACTTCAAAAGCAGAGATTATATAGCAATTTGATTTGTTTGTTAACTTTAGTGATTCTTGTATTCATTTATGTAATAGCATAACATTCCTCTTCCTTTTAACTTCTTAACACTTCTGTTTACAAGAAAAAATGTTTGCTTCAAACTGGGAAGGGGTTACTTAAAATCAGTTTATAGTTTGAGATGGTTGATAGAAAAATTTCCAGTTACAGTCAAATGATAGTATTGATGTTGCGCACACTGACATTCAATATGTCTAAACTTAGAGGTAAGTTTAATCCTTAAAAGGACTATTAGGTAGAAAATAAATATTTGTATACACATGTACTGTGATAACTTTGGATTCATTTTAAGTCTGACAAAGTAAGATAAGTTTTATCTTTACAATTAAATTATGCTAAGTGGTGGGAGGTATCTGAGAGAGATTTAGACTTAGGCATCCTTATCAGTGTAGTATCTGGAACATAGCTCCTTAGAAATGCTTAATTCTTATTTCTTAATCCTTAATTCTTATTTCCATAAGGCTTAGAAGGAACTCTACAAATTCTAAGTAACTGGCTATTATTAATAAGAGTAAGAAATCTACTATACTTCAATAAAATAATTTAAGACAAAAAAATAGGAAGTTGCATGGTATAGCCGAGTTGACTCACTAAAATTTTATTTACATAATTTTTCCAATATGAAAATTACTTGTTTTCAGCCCCCCTTCACAATTGTATTTTAAATTAAGGTTATTAATGTTTTAACCTAGATCACATAATGGTAAATTAATTTTTTAAATTTGATATCCATACTGAACTTGGAAAAACTGATTTGGTCTTCTCTGATTTCAATAAGTATTGTTGGATTTCTTTGTTACATCTTTGTGGTCAATGGAACCTGTGGAAATCTGTGTTCTTTTTTTGTGAGGGATGGGGTAGAAAAGAGGAGAGTAGTCTAATTATACATATGCAGAGAGTAGTCTAATTATGCATTTTGGCTATATAAAGGTAGTTGTAGAATTAATATGTATAAATGACAAGTTAACACTTACCTATTGTGAATTGTTCTAAGGAACAGTGGCCTGAAGCCATGGCTTGTTTTGTGGAGCTGCTTGCTCTTTAATAGTAGCTGACCAATTGGATTTAAGTTGAGACTTTGAGGTTAGGTTACCAAGCTGAGGCTTTTAGGAATGGAGCAGACCATGTCTGTTCCTGTAGTGAATCAATTTAATTTCCTCTTTGAATACTCTAATTTAGATATATGTATTATCCATTCTAAATCTTTGTGTTGGGAGTTTTATAAAACTGTTTTCAAAAGCTATTAAGAATAAACACAAGTATATGTAAAACATTTCACAGATGGTTAAAAATTTCAATTTTTTTGTTTTAGTTTCAAAGGTTAGTTATGTAGCATCAATATCATAACCAAAGCAAGTAGGAAATTGACTGGTTTGGAGAATCTTCAAGTAGTCTTAAATACTGTAATGTATCAGATTGTTAACCAGGATTTTTTTCCTGTATTTCTGCTAAATGTATTACTGTATTAATGCACTTTTGTATATATATATCTGTCTTCTGTACATTCTGTACTTACTTCAGTGTATATAAAAGCTGTTTTTCCTGAAGCTGTGAGGGAAAAACAATAGCTGTTAACACAAGTCACTTCTATTTTGAGTTTCCTCTTGTACTTGAAAGTAGTCATTCAGTAGTTAAATCTATATAGTATGTACGGTTGTAATTAAAATGGCAATGTGGCAGAGCTGTCTTTTGAAACTGATTATAAGAATGAAAAGTGTTTTAGTTATAAAAAAATTGTAATATTTTAAATTGTCTCTTTTGATGTACCATGGATTTTTACAAACCCACTGCTGCTTACTACTTTATACTTCTGAATCTACTCCTTTTCATGTCCCATCCTAGAACATTTATCAACAGAGAAAAATTTCTCTCTTTTCTTTTGCTCAGTTTGGTTAAGGCTCCATAGCTTTTGTTTTGTGTAAGTCCCAATTCCCCAGATGTCACTGGCAAATCTCTTTTCTCCTGGAAAGATCAGATTTCTAGAGACATTAGAATTCATAGTAAGTGAAAATTAGGTCTAACGTTGTTTACAAAAACCAGATCTATTTTCCTTCTAGAGTTTTCTTAAGTTATATAAAAGGAAGCAGTTCAGCTTTTCAGCAGCAACTTTATCTCTTGCCACTAGAGGGAGATCTGTGGTTGCTCTCTCCTTTGGAAAATGTCTTGGCTGCTTTTCATTTGTTTTTAACTTCAGAGGTTGGAATTGACCTCGTGCTCAAAATTCCTTTTGTGATATTAAATGCTTTGATTTGTTAGTCAAAGGTAAGTTAATTAAGCTTGTTTAATAAAGCCAATATTATTCATGCTTTTCTGTAATTTCAATTTTTAATAAATGTGAGTCAGATATTAAGTGAAATGTGTGTGTTTATCTGTGTGTATGTGTTTCTTAAGTACTCTAAAACTGTATATACTGTTTATTATGGTAACCCATAACCACACGTAGCTATTTAAGTGAATGAAAATTAAAATTTAGCTTCTTGGTCCCATTAGCACCACTTCAAGAGTGCTGTAGCCATATATGGTGAGACTACTGCGTTGGAAAATACAGGATATAGAACATTTCCATCATCACAGTTCTGTTGGATAGTACAGATCTAGGTATTTTGTTTTATGTAGTGACCACTATCATCATTTTACCAGTGAACAGTAATCATTGACTCAAAACTTCTGCCCACAGTTACTATTTATAAGTGATTGGTATGAGAGGAAGAGTGTGCTGCATTTCATTGTCTACTTCCTTAAGGCCACTATCTAAGTTGGGAACTTGATGGTTTAATGGAGACATTTCTCAAATATTGACTATTTCACTTGACCATGAGTACAATTTAATGTTTGAATGATGTGGAAATTAGGTGCCAGTTTCTGTTTTGATTGTTGCAGAGTGCTACCATGGAGATTTCTCTGAGTTCATCCTTCTCTTGATGCAAAATCAGTCCTAAGTGACAGTACTAGGACATACATTTTTAAAGAGTCTATTAAAAAAAACTGCTTATTTCAGAATCATCCCTCAGAGTGCGTCTTTTTTCTTGTAATGTGAGAGCTTTAAGAGAATCACTGTTACTTACGTCTGACAATCTCTACCTCTCCCCCACTATCAGTTTGAGTCTCATGGTAAGTGGGATGTTTTAGTACATTATCTGTGTTTCTTAGCTGAAAGATACTAAATTTAAGTACATTACTTCCCTTGTAATGGAGGAATAATATTTTTAAAATTCCAGTTTATTCATTTGGTTGGCAGGATCCCACTCTATGCTTCTTTTTACTCAAAACAGCAGATAATTGAATTGGCATATTTTCTGCTTTGTCTTATTAAAAAATTTCAAGTAGAAGAGTAAAATGCATCCTCATATACCATATCTACTTCAACGCTTCTCTCATGGCCAATCTTGTTCCTTTTACCTCCCCATCCACTAAACTGTGAAAAATTCTGAAAGAGATGGGATTACCAGACCACCTGACCTGCCTCCTGAGAAATCTGCATGCAGGTCAGAAAGCAACAGTTAGAACTGGACATGGAACAACAGACTGGTTCCAAATCGGAAAAGGAGTACATCGAGGCTGTATATTGTCACCCTGCTTATTTAACTTATATGCAGAGTACATCATGAGAAACTCTGGGCTGGAAGAAGCACAAGCTGGAATCAAGATTGCTGGGAGAAATATCAATAACCTCAGATATGCAGATGACACCACCCTTATGGCAGAAAGTGAAGAAGAACTAAAGAGCCTCTTGATGCAAGTGAAAGAGGAGAGTGAAAAAGTTGGCTTAAAGCTCAGCATTCAGAAAAATAAGATTATGGCATCTGGTCCCATCAATTCATGGCAAATAGATGGGGAAACAGTGGCTGACTCTATTTTTTGGGCTCCAAAATCACTGCAGATGGTGACCGCAGCCATGAAATTAAAAGACGCTTACTCCTTGGAAAGAAAGTTATGACCAACCTAGACAACATATTAAAAAGCAGACACATTACTTTGTCAACAAAGGTTCATCTAGTCAAGACTGGTTTTTCCAGTGGTCATGTATAGATGTGAGAGTTGGACTATAAAGAAGGCTGAGCACTGAAGAATTGATGCTTTTGAACTGTGGTGTTGGAGAAGACTCTTGAGAGTCCCTTGGACTGCAAGGAGATCCAACCAGTCCATCCTAAAGGAGATCAGTCCTGGGTGTCCATTGGAAGGACTGATGCTGAAGCTTCAATACTTTGGCCACCTGATGTGAAGAGCTAACTCATTTGAAAAGACCCTGATGCTGGGAAAGATTGAGGGCAGGAAGAGAAGGGGATGACAGAGGATGAGATGGTTGGATGGCATCACTGACTTAATGGAGATGAGTTTGGGTGAACTCCGGGAGTTGGTGATGGACAGGGAGTCCTGGCGTGCTGCAGTTCATAGGGTTTCAAAGAGCTAGACACAACTAAGCAACTGAACTGAACTGAACCACTCACCTTAGCTCAATACTTGATGATAGTTAAGTTCACAGGTATTATTCTTCATTTTTAAATATTATAGTATCAAGTTTTTTTAAAAGATAATGGCACTTCTATATTATACATAACTATGATATCACCATCGGAGAAGGCAATGGCACCCCACTCCAGTACTCTTGCCTGGAAAATCCCATGGACCGAGGAGCCTGGTGGGCTGCAGTCCATGGGGTCGCTAAGAGTCGGACACACTGAGTGACTTCACTTTCACTTTTCACTTTCATGCATTGGAGAAGGAAATGGAAACCCACTCCAGTGTTCAAGCCTGGAGAATCCCAGGGACGGAGGAGCCTGGTGGGCTGCTGTCTATGGGGTCGCACAGAGTCGGACACGACTGAAGCAACTTAGCAGCAGCAGCATGATATCACCATACTTATTAAAATAATTCCTTAATATTAAATATCTGGTTTACTTGTTTGAAATCAAAACCATTATCATCAGCCTTATTTCAAAATTATACTTTTGTTAGCACTAAGATAGAATAATTATTTTTATTATTGCTTGATAAATCCTGGTGGTGTGTCTTGAGCATATTTCCAGTGAAAACAAGATATGTATTGCTTTTAGATAAAAACAAAGTCCAGTTTTCCCTACTACTTTATTAATAAAGCCATGGGATATTTTGGATTGCAGGTAGAAGGTAGGGAAAATAACTGTACAAGATAAGTTGAACTAGGTATTTTCTCTGTCACCTACCTCTGGGTCAAAGAATTTTCTTTTTCAGCCAAGTTGGACCACATGGTAAATATATGAATGCTCGGTATTTGTAAATAGGTATGCACGGGTACTGTGGGGGATATAAGGTAAAAGTAAAGATTCTTATTCTTTTTCCCTTAGAAATTAATTTTAGAAAATCTTTTAACAGATGTGTGACTGAAACTGTTGGTTTTGGTTTTATATTTTGAATTACTGAAGTTTATACTTTCCAAATTGTAGAATTTGAGAGCTCAAAGAGACTTGAGAGATCATTTAGCTTGGTGGTTCTCAAACTTGAGTGTATATCAGAATCCCCTGAAGGGCTTGTTAAAACACAGATGGCCGGGCCCCACTCCCAAAGTTTCTGATTCAGTAGGCACTCTTAATGACCTCCTAGGTGTTTGTGAGGCTGGTCCATGAACACATGGAGAACCATTGATGTAGCACAATCCTCTTTTCTGCATTTTGCAAATGAGGAAATTGACATTAAGAGGAAGGTGACTTTTTTGCTCCTAACTAGTAACAGCTAAATCTTAAGATGTTTATTCACACCCCACGTGCAGTGTTTTCCTGTTGTGCATTTGTTTCCTTCAGAGAAGTTGCCTCCAAAGGATTTCTTCTGAGTCTTTTCGGAACATTTGGATTTTCTTAGTAATGGTAAATATTTATCTCCCCAGATTTGGAGTTTTAAAATAAAGTCTAGGGATTCAAATTGTTGGCAAATTTTTTTTGCATGGTGATGTATTTTTCTGGGGAAGACTGTGTATCTTTTTATGAAGTTCTCAAATGAATTTTCTTCCCCATAATGGCCCAGGCTCTGTTCCTTTAGGGCAGTTTTGGCTTTTAGAAATAACCAAGGGTCATTTAGAGGACTATCTGGCGGTTAAACGTGGGTGAGAAAGCTGGTTACATTTGGTCAATGAGGTGTGATTTTAAAAGACTTTCTTTTGTGGCCTAAAAAATGGCTTCTATCTATATTAAAGGAGTCCCAAAGTATCTGGGGCAATGACAGCATCATTGGACTGGGTATATGGTAATACCATGAAGTGTGGATGTTATTAATTTGAGATATATTAGCTCTGACTTATTGATTAAAATAGTCTTCCTTACTTCTTAGCTTGTATCCTAGAGAAAAGTCTTCCACTAATGTTTTAAAAATATTGTCTTAGATTTCATGGAATTATTTATTAAGTTGGCGATAACAGAACTAGATGGTAATCTGAAAAGTTGAGGACTTCTCTGGTGGTCCAGTGGTTAAGAATCTGCCTGCTGATGCAAGGGACACAGGTTCGATCCCTGGTCCAGGAAGATTCCGCATGCTGCGGGGCAGTGCCACAATGCCTGCACTCACACTCACTGAACTCACGCCTGTGAGCCGCAACTACTGAGCCCATGTGCTGCAAATACTGAAGCCTGAGCACCTAGAGCCAGTGCTTTGCAGCAAGAGAAGCCACCAAAATGAGAAGCCCGAGTACCACAACTAGAGTAGCTCCCGCTCTCTGCATCTAGAGAAAGCCTATGCAGCAACGAAGACCCAGTACTGCCACAAATAAATAATTTTAAACGTTTTTAAAATATTAAAAATGTTGGAAACATGTTTAGATTTTATAGATTTTATTTAATTTAATGGTCATTACTCTCTATTTTGCAGATGAGAAGCTTGAGGCTAAGAGAGATGAAGTGCTTTATCTAGGTTCTGTAGCTGAATGATGGTAGATGAAGGATTAAGTCTCGAGCTGTAAACTAGTGCTCTTTGCACCGTATAACACTGCTTTGTATCACGTGGTTACTTTTCACAGTGGTTTGAGAGAAATCACCATAAGAGTTTGGTACAGAGCAGTAGTTAAAGTGTGGACCCCACACCAGAATCATCTGGGGAATTTATAGAAAATAATGGTATTTAACCACCTGTCCCCCCTCACCCAGAAATAGTGAATCAGAATCTCATACAGTGAGGCATGGACATCTACTGAGTTGTAATGGACATTTTATTTAGGAATAAGTCTGTTTACTGAGAAGTTATAAAGATCGCACTGAGAATTCCTGTATACCTGCTACCCGGTGCCCTACTGTTAACATCTTACGTAACTCTGGTATATTTGTCAAAACTAAGAAATCAACATTGGTACATTACTATTAACTAAACTACAGACTTATTATTTCTTCATTCATTATTTGATCTCATTAGTTTTTCCACTAATGTTCTTTTTTTCATTTTTAATTTAATTTTATTTTTAACTGTACAATATTGTATTGGTTTTGCCATATATCAACATGAATTCTTTTTCTGTTGCAAAATCCAATCCAGGATCCCTCTTTCATTTAATCATCATGTTTCCTTAGCTTCTCCTATCTGTGACAGTTTCTTTCTTCACTTGTTTTTCATGATCTTGACAAATATAAGATGAACTGGTCAGGTATTTTGTGGAATGTCATCCTCAGTTTGGGTTTGTCTGGAGCTTTGAGATTCGAAGAGGATTACGACAGAGGTGAGATGGACTTCCCAGGTGGCACAGTGGTAAAGAATCTGCTTCCCAGTGCAGATGTGGATTTGATCCCAAGGTCAGGAAGATTCCTTGTAGAAGGGAATGGCAACCCACTCCAGTATTCTTTTCTGGGAAATCCCATGGATAGAGGAACCTGGTGGGCTGCAGTCCATGGGGCTCCCAAAGAGTTGGATACGACTGAGCAACTGAGCACACACCATAGAGGTGAGGTGCCATTCTCATTATCCTGAAGGGTACATACTATCAACATGATTTTTTTTTAGCTGCACCAAAGGCATATCCTAGCTTTATTAGAGGGCCCACACTGCAGTAAACATGAAAACACAAAATCTCATCAGTTTAATAATAATAATAATAAACACCCAAAATGGAAAACTGGGGGCAGAAAAGAGGCCCCTGGGCCAGGGGCACAGGGAGCCCAGTTCATGGCACCAGGCCTGGCCGCAGGCTGCCCCCCACCCCCATTGCTGTTGCTATGAGGTTGGGGGAGGGGACCAGCAATTGTCCTGTGGGAGCCACTGTTCACCTGGGTTGAGTACCCTTACTTCTTCTTGAGTGTGCTCAGCTTCTTCATGCCCCAGACCTTGTCCAGCAGACCAGAGATGAGGGCCTCAGTGGGTTTGTAAGTCAACCAGCAGCTCCTTGACCCTGGTAGCTCACGTATCATTGCTCTCCATGTCCAGTTCATCCACATTGATTTCTAGCTCTGGAATCTTCTCTTCCTAGGGTAGGGGTTAGGGAGGAGGGAGAAACAAGGGCCTGGCAGTCTTTGAGCTGCTCCTGGATCCACTTCTCCAGGTTGAGACGCTTCTGTAGCTCCTTGCAGTCATACTTGACCATGACCTTCCCTTGGTGCCTCACTGGGCCTTCACCTGCAGTGACTTCTGCCTGCATTACTGGATCCCTTTTGGGCTTCCCTGGTGGCTCAGATGGTAAAGAATCTGCTTGCAGTGTGGGAGACCTGGGTTCAATACCTGGATTCAATCCCTGGGTTGGGAAGATCCCCTGGAGGAGGTAATGGCAATCCATTCCAGTATTCTTGCCTGAAGAATTTCCCCATGGACAGAGGAGCCTGGCAAGCTACAATCCATGGGGTCTCAAAGAATCAGATACAACTGAGGGACTAAGCACCTGGATATTGGCCTCTCATTTATTCAGTCATTTATATCAGTATGGATTCATGGATATTTATTTTATACTTTGGATTATAACATAATACCATGTTATTTATTTTGTTGCTCAAATTTTTCCAGCTCTGGATGTTGGGAACTCTTAAAGCTTGGCTCCAGCATCCCTTTGACCTTCTCCTATCCTTTTGTGTTTTGAGCACTTTATTTTGGGCACTACATGATGCTCCAGCCCTAGAATCAGCATTTCTCCAAGGAGCATTTTAAAAGCTTCTTGTGATTCTAATGCAGAATTAAGTATGGGAATCACTGGTATTGAGGGTCAGCCATATTCTTCTGTAAATCTCCTAATGCCATGAGCAGACCAGTCCTATCTTGTATGTTCAAAAAATGTATACCTGTGGTGGATTCATTTTGATATTTGGCAAAACTAATACAGTTATGCAAAGTTTAAAAATAAAATAAAATTAAAAAAAAATGTAGTCTTTGATTCATTCCTCCTCCTTTTCCATGTTCAATCTTTTCACAAAAGCTGTTTTCGCCTTATCAGAAACAAAAGCAGCATTTTTGAAACTTTGATGTAGCTGGGATCTAGTTAAAATGGCAGACTCTAATTTGGTGGGTCTGTGATAGGAGCCCAAGCTTCTGTCTTTCTAGCAAGTATTTAGGTGATATGAATGCTGCTGATCAATGAATTACATTTTTTTTAAATTTTATTTTATTTTTAAACTTTACATAATTGTATTAGTTTTGCCAAATATCAAAATGAATCCGCCACAGGTATACATGTGTTCCCCATCCTGAACCCTCCTCCCTCCTCCCTCCCCATTCCATCCCTCTGGGTCGTCCCAGTGCACCAGCCCCAAGCATCCAGTATCGTGCATCGAGCCTAGACTGGCAACTCGTTTCATACATGATATTTTACATGTTTCAATGCCATTCTCCCAAATCTTCCCACCCTCTCCCTCTCTCACAGAGTCCATAAGACTGTTCTATACATCAGTGTCTCTTTTGCTGTCTCGTACACAGGGTTATTGTTACCATCTTTCTAAATTCCATATATATGCATTAGTATACTGTATTGGTGTTTTTCTTTCTGGCTTACTTCACTCTGTATAATAGGCTCCAGTTTCATCCACCTCATTCGAACTGATTCAAATGTATTCTTTTTAATGGCTGAGTAATACTCCATTGTGTATATGTACCACAGCTTTCTTATCCATTCATCTGCTGATGGACATCTAGGTTGCTTCCATGTCCTGGCTATTATAAACAGTGCTGTGATGAACATTGGGGTACATGTGTCTCTTTCCCTTCTGGTTTCCTCAGTGTGTATGCCCTTGAGTAGCTAGCATCAGAACAAAGTTCAGACAACTTAGGACATCTCAAGAACCTCCACAGCTGGCCTAACTCCAGTCTACTTTCCAGCTTCACCATCTATGCAGTTTTTCATTTACCTATACTCAAAACAACCAGTCTACTCAGCATCTGTAGTACTCACGTTCTGATGTGGTCCCCAAAGATCATGGTGCTTCACTCCTTTGTGTAATTCCCTTCCCTTAGGTGTGAGCTGGACCTCGTGAGTGATTAGGTTATAAAAGACTGTGACTTCTATCTTGCTTGTGCTCTCTCTTGTCCTCTTGGTTGCTCACTCTGATGAAGCAAGCTGCCATGCTGTGACATGTCAGCAGAGAGGCCCCTCATGGCAAGGAACCAAGGGACTGAGGCCTTGATAGAACAGCCCATGAGAAACTGAATCCTGCCAACAATCATGAATGAGCTAGGAAATGGATCCTTCCCAGTAGAACACTGAGATGATGGCAGCCTTGTGAGAAACCCTAAGCTCAGGGCACCCATCTAAGTCATGACCAGATTTCTGACCCACAGAAACTGTCAGATAATAAGTGTGTGTCATTTTAAGCTGCTAAATTTTGGGGTTATGTTGTTATGCAGCAATAGACAACCAATACATTACTTATGAAATATACGATGAAATGATTTCCTGTTGCATCCTTGTTATCCTGCAAAGGAAAACTCAGCTGCTGCTTCCTCATCTATGTATTCAGCAATAGGATGCCTACTATATGCTAGGCACTGTGTTAAGCATAAGGGATAAGTGGAAAATAAGCAGACACAGTCTCTGCCCTCACACAGCTTGCATTATTTTGCTTTGGTTTTCAGTTTCACAAAAGATGGAACCAAGATGCATTTCATTAAAGGGAAAGCTATTTTTTAATGCCAATAAAGTAGGAAGGAAGTAATCTAAAGGAGCTTTAGCCTGTATTACATTCTTCATTTTGCAGCGTTTACTTGTCTTCCCCACTATCCTTCATTCTTACATCCCCATGGTTCCTTACACATGTGCAAAGAACTTTGCTAATTTAATACTAATAATAGCTTTGTTAATCTGAGCTTAATGGAGATTGCAAATCAAATAGAGTTATTTACAAAATCCAAATGGTTTTATTCATTTTCTCCTATATTTGAAAGAGGATATCCATGGAAAGCATGAATACTGTTTATCTCTTTGTAAAGCCCTGTTCCTTTCAACATGATTTAGGTCATGATAATGCTACTTACTAAGGTTACAAGTTCTATTCATGGCAAAATGAAGTAAAGCCATTTATAGGCTGATGAGGATGATTTATCATTCTTCAATATCTTAGAGACCTATATTAAAATTCTCTTATTTTAAAATTTTATTCCATTAAAATAATTTTCTTAGGATTCCATTATTCAAAATTTATCTGTAGGTATTTGATTTCATTTTATATATTTGCACAATACCCTGTATGATAGAAATATGCCAAAATATATTTAGATAGTCATCATTTTTAGGTTAATTGCACACAAATTTCCTGAATACTCTGAAGCTAATTCCTGTTTATAGCTAGGATAAACTCATTAGCTTATAAATTTAGAGTTTCTAAATACTTGCAAGGGAAGAATATTCACTCAATGACCCTAGCAACATTGACTTGTAATTAATCACTTTACTTCATGACTCATCTATGATCACAGTACAACAAAAATGTCACGTATGCTTAGTGGTATTAACTCAATTTATCTCTTATGCAATCATAAAATTACATTGTCATCAGAAGACTATGAGTATATGCTAATAAGATAGTTATTAAAATATCTATGTCCATTGAGAGTATGATCATTTAAACCTCTCAAAGAATTCAGATTAAGTAAATAGTTTATTATATAATTTAAAACATCATCATTTGTAGCAGAGGAGTTTGACACCTAGTTTTTCCTTGACTGTTGAAAGAAATATGTTTGTTTTTTCCTTTTATTAATTTATTTTTTAATTGGAGGAAAATTGCTTTACAATGTTGTAATGGTTTCTGCCATCAGTTCAGTCAGTCAGTTCAGTCGCTCAGTCGTGTCTGACTGTTCGTGACCCCATGAATCGCAGCACGCCAGGCCTCCCTGTCCATCACCAACTCCCGGAATTCACTCAGACTCACGTCCATCGAGTCAGTGATGCCATCCTGCCATACAACAATGCAAATCATCCATAATTGTACATATATCCCCTCTCTCTTGGGCCTCCTCCCCTTCCCCATCTAGGTCCCCTAGATGACCCCCTAAAGTAGTTGATGTTTTCCTCACTCTTAAAGTTACATTTTCTACTAGTTCTATCTGATCTTTTTGTGAAATTTTGTTAGTTAAGTCACCATTTGGTGTACATGTAAAACACTATAAAAGAATAATAAGTAAACAGGGAGTGTGCCTGATTACCTAGCACTTCACATTGGATAGAGATGATGCCATCCTTGTTTGCATACCTCTAGAAGAAATGAAGTGCAAATTTTGATGGCCTGGTTTATATATGTATCATTTGGTTCAACATTGTACATAGCAGGTTCGTTTGAGTTCAAATGAACTCAAATGGAAACCAAAAGGGTACACTTTGCAAAATCCATACTCTGGGAAACACAACAGAACAAACAACCCAATTTCCTGAATAAAAAAATTGCAAGGAAAACAAGAAGATGGAGAATCCTGTCAATTAAAAGAGACATGAGAAACATGAACATGTAACAGTGACTGGATATTCAATGATCTAAATTTTAAAGAATAATCATTAATTTTTCCTAGTGTGATAGTGATATTGTGGTTATCTTTAATTTTTAAAGAGTTTATATTTTATGGCTCTATATTAACATATTTATGGATGAATTCATATAATGTTTGGAATTTTTTTCAAAATAATCCAGGTGGGGGAAAAATTTGGGGCAAAGACAAAAGAAAGTTGGCATGATTGGATAATTGTTGAAGCTGGGCAAGAGGTACATGGGAGTTAATTATATTCTTCCCTCAATATTTAAATGTTTGAATATTTTGATAATTCAAAGTTTAAAAGTATGAGGGCAATATAAAAGCATTTTAAAAATCAAAAGCAGACATTACCACCAACAGACTCTCTAAATAAGTTTCTAAACGTTTCTGTTTCTTCAGGAAGGAAGGATGGTTACACTTAAGATCTGTGCCTTTCACTGTCTGTCCCTTATACTTAAAAACATGAGTGGGGAGAAAAGGAGTGGTGAGGCTCCAAAAGGAAAACATTGGTAAATTTAAAATATTGACAGTATAACCTCACAAAATAGATATTATTTTTAAGAAGAGAAAAAATTTAAATAGATTTAAAATAGCACATATCCAAGTGTGGATGAGGAAGTAGAGAAATTAGAACTTCGTAAAATTATTTGGCAGTATCTTACTACAGCTAAACATGTATATACCTTAATCCTCAACAATTCCATTCTTCGATATATGCCCTATAGAAAGGTGTGTGTTTGCTAAAAAGGCATATGGAATATTTATAGCAATACCCTAATATCCCCAAACTGGAAACTACCCAAATGACCAACAGAAGAATGAATAAATAAATCAGGGCACATTTACCCACTAAAATAGCATGCAATCTTGCATAAATGATCTATGTGATGGTGGTTTAGTTGCTAAGTCATGTCTGACTTTTCCAACCCCGTGGACTGTAGCCCACCAGGCTTCTATGTCCATGGGGATTCTCCATGCAAGAATACTGGAGTGAGTTACCACGCCCTCCTCCAGGGGATCTTCCCCACCCAGGGATCCAAGCTGGGTCTCCTACATTGCAGGTAGATTATTTACTGACCAAGCCGCCAGGGAAGTCCATAAATGATCTATAACTACATCCATAATATGGATGAACCTCACAAACATGATGTTAAGAAACATAAACCAAATATAAGGAGTATATACTATATGTATGGTGTAAAAAATACAGGTGAAACTAATCTGTGTTGCTAGACTCAGGATAGTGGCTACCTTTATGCATCTAGGGTGCCTCTAATGACTAGATAGGTATCCGAGGAGGCCTTCTGATGTACTGGTAATGTTATATTTACCGATACAGCTGATGGTTAGTTAGCCTTTTCAGTTTGTAGAAGTTCAATGAGCTGTACACTAATGTGCAATGTTTTGTAGGTATGTTATACTACAATAAAATGCTTCAAAATTAGTTTTTAAGTCACTAGGAGATTACCAGAGTCAAAATATTGTAAGGACATTGTACAGACTAGAAATTAAATTTGAATTTTAAGGATAACAATTTAAAAAAGAGGCTATAACTTACAAGTCTGTAAAGGGAAAAAATGGAGTAAGTAAAGAACTTGAATTCAGAAAAAAGCAAGAGAAAAAATGTAGAGAAAGTAGTACAAATGGAAAGCACAAAATGGCTGAAAGAAATTCAACTATATTTTTCAAAGTTTTAGCAGATTAAACAACTAATTCTAAAAGACAAATGATTGCATGACTAGGATTTTATTTTTAAAAAGCCAAGTGCTCTTTACAAGAGACATGTCCCATAAAGGTTGAAGGTCAAACAATGGGGAGAGATATATCAGGCAAATACTAATCAAAAGAAAGGTGGTATAGCTGTATTAACATCAAACAAAATAGATCTGAGGTCAAATATCATTATGCCAAAGAAAGAAGGTGGTCATTAAGTAATGATAAAAGTTTCAAGTCACCATGCTGCTGCTGCTGCTGCGTCACTTCAGTCATGTCCGACTCTGTGCGACCCCAGAGACGGCAGCCCACCAGGATCCCCCATCCCTGGGATTCTCCAGGCAAGAACACTGGAGTAGGTTGCCATTTCCTTCTCCAATGCATGAAAGTTAAAAGTGAAAGTGAAGTCGCTCAGTTGTGTCCGACTCTTCGCAACCCCATGGACTGCAGCCTACCAGGCTCCTCCGTCCATGGGATTTTCCAGGCAAAAGTACTGGAGTGGATTGCCATTGCCTACACAGTATACAGTCAGCAAAAACAAGACCTGGAGCTGACTGTGGCTCAGATCAACAGCTCCTCATAGCAAAATTCAGGCTTAAACTAAAGAAAATGAGGAAAACCACTAGGTAAACCAGGTACAACTTAAATCAAAACCCCTATGAATATACAGTGGAGGTAACGAATAGATTCAAGGGATTAGATATAGTAAACTGCCTGAAGATCTATGGACAGAGGTCTGTAATATTGTACAGGAGGCAGCGAAGAAAACCATCCCCCCAAAAAAAAGTAAAGCAAGAAGGCAAAGTGGTTATCTGAGGAGGCTTTACTAAAGAAAGCTAAAGAAAGAAGAGAAGTGAAAAGCAAGGGAGAAAGCAAAATATCCAACTAAATGCAGAGTTCCAAAGAATAGCATGGAGAGACAAGAAGGCCTTCTTCATTGAACAGTGCATAAAACTAGAAGAAAACAACAGAAGGGGAAAGACTAGAGATCTCTTAAGGAAAATTGAAAATATCAAGAGAATATTTTCCCCTAAGATGGGCACAATAAAGGACATAAATGGTAGAGACCTAGTAGACATGAAGAGATCAAGAAAAGATGGAAAAAATACATGGAAGAGCTGTACAAAAAAGATCCTAATGAACCAGATTACTATGATGGTGTGGTCAGCTACTCAGAGCCAGATATTCTGGGGAGTGAAGTCAAGTGGGCCTTAGGAAGCACTGCTGTTAATAAAGCTAGTGGATGTGATGGAATTCCTGTAGAACTATTCAAAACCCTAAAGGATGATGCCATCAAGGTGTTGCATTCAATATGTCAGCAAATCTGGAAGACCCAGCAGAGGTCACAGGACTGGAAAAGGTCAGTCCTCAACCCAATTTCCAAGAGGGCCAGTACTAAAGAATGTGCTAACCATTGGACAATTGCACTCATCTCCCATGCTAGTAAGGTCATGCTTAAAATCTTGCATGCTAGGCTTCAGCATTAAGCAAACCAAGAAATTCCAGATGTCCAAGCTGGATTTAGAAAAGGAAGAGGAACCAGAGATCAAATTGCCAACATTCGTTGAATCATAGAGAAAGCTAGGGAATTCCAGAAAAACATATACCTCTGTTTCATCAACTACTCTAAAGCCTTTGACTGTGTGGATCGTAATAAGCTATGGAAAGCTCTTAAAGAGATGGGACTACTAGATCATCTTATGGACTACTAGATCATCTTACTTGACTCCTGAGAAACCTATATACAGGTCAAGAAGCAACAGTCAGAACCCTGTATGGAATAGCTGATTGGTTCAATATTGAGAAAGGAGTATGACAGGGCTGTCTGCTGTCATCCTGTTTAACCTATACACTGAGCTCATCATGAGAAATTCCAGGCTGGATAAGTTGCAAGCCAGAATCAAGATAGGTGGGAGAAACATCAACAACCTCAGATATGCAGATGATACCACTCTAATGGCAGAAAGCGAAGAGGAACTAAAGAGCCTCTTGATGAGGGTGACGGAGGACAGTGAAAGAGCTGGCTTAAAACTAAATATAAAAAAACCCTAATGCCATTCTCCCAAATCATCCCCCCCCAACATGTATAACATCATATAAGAAATGAATCACCAGTCCAAGTTTGATGCAGGATACAGGATGCTTGGGGCTGGTGCACTGGGATGACCCAGAGGGATGGTATGGGGAGGGAGGTGGGAGGGGGTTTCAGGATGAGAAACACATGTACACCCGTGGCGGATTCATGTTGAAGTATGGCAAAACCAATACAATATTGTAAAGTAATTAGCCTCTAATTAAAATAAATAAATTTAAATTTTAAAAACCCCTAAGATCATGGCATCTGGCCCCATTACTTCACGGCAAATAGAAGGGTAAAAGGTGGAAATAGTGACAGATTTCCTCTTCTTGGGCTCTAAGATCACTGTGGACAGTGACAGCAGCCATGAAATCAGAAGACGATTGCTTTCTTGGCAGGAAAGCGATGACAAACCTCGACAGTGTGTTGAAAAGCAGAGACATTGCTGTACCAGCAAAGGTTCGTATAGTCAAGGCTTCCCTGTGGTCACATATGGTTGTGAGAGTGGACTATAAAGAAGGCAAAGTGCCGAAGAATTGATGCCTTTGAACTGTGGTGCTGGAGAAGACTCCTGAGCAGCCCATGGACAGCAAGGAGATCAAACCAGTCAGTCTTAAGGGAAATCAACCCTGAATACTCATTGGAAGGACTGATGCTGAAACTGAAGCTCCAATATTTTGATCATCTGATACAAACAGCTGACTCATTGGAAAAGTCCCTGATGGTGGGAAAGATTGAGGGCAGAAGGAGAAGGGGTATCAGAGGATGAGATGTCTGTATGTTATCACCAATGCAATGGACATGAACTTGGGCAAGCTTCGGGAGATGGTGAGGGACAGGGAGGCCTGGCGTGCTGCAGTCCACAGGGTCACAAAGAGTCAGACACAACTAAGCAACCAAACAACAACAACAACAAACATGCTGTAGTATATACAGAAGTAGAAATACAAGGTTGTCCACATGAAAGGTATGCAATGTTATACACCAATGTTATCACAATAAAAATAAATTTTAAAAATACATACTTGGTTTCAAAGATGTAGTGTGAAATAATATAAAATATCTCAATTATATTATATTACTACATGTTGCAATGTTAATATTTTGATATGAATTTAAATATATGATTACAATTAAATTTACCTATATCTTTTAACTTTTAAATAATGGCTACTAGAGAATTTTAAATCACATATGTGGCTCATGTTGTATTTTCGTTGCACAAATCTGCTCCAGTGGCTGCATGCTACAATGATTAGTTTTGCTTGAATTAGAGATTAAGTAGATGATTCACACTTTCTTTTTTTTTTTTTTTTGACTTTTTTTTTTTTTTAACTTTACAATATTGTATTGGTTTTGCCATATATCAAAATGAATCCGCCACAGGTACACATGTGTTCCCCATCCTGAACCCTCCTCCCTCCTCCCTCCCCATACCATCCCTCTGGGTCGTCCCAGTGTACCAGCCCCAAGGATCCAGTATCATGCATTGAACCTGGACTGGCGACTCACACTTTCAAGAAGCTTACACTTTGAGTAGGAAGGATAAAATAATCAAAAATTTTTCCTAAAAATGTATTATAATTAAGTGTTATGAAAGAGAAAGAAAACTTTCTAGTGTGCTATGTGGCAGGGAAAACATTTAAACCAGTCCTTAGAAAAATTAGATTTCCCTGGTGGCTCAGACGGTAAAGCATCTGACTATAATGCGGGAGACCCAGGTTCAATCCCTGGGTCAGGAAGATCTCCTGGAGAAAGGAATGGCAACCCACTTCAGTATTCTTGCCTCCCCGCTCCCCACCACCCAAAAGAAGGGCTCAAAGAAACATTTAGGACTTCCCTGGTGGCTCAGATGGTAAAGCATCTGCCTATAGTGCGGGAGACCTGGGTTCAATCCCTGGGTCAGGAAGATCTCCTGGAGAAGTAAATGGATGTCCACTCCAGTATTCTTGCCTGGAAAATCCCATGGACGGAGGAGCCTGGTAGGCTACAATCCATGGGGTTGCAAAGAGTCGGACACGACTGAGCGACTTCTTTCACTTTTCACTTTCATGCATTGGAGAAGGAAATGGCAACCCACTCCAGTGTTCTTGCCTGGAGAATCCCAGGGACGGGGGAGCCTCATGGGCTGCCATCTATGGGGTTGCACAGAGTCGGACACGACTGAAGTGACTTAGCAGCAGATGCAAGTCCCAGAGAGTGAATCAAGGAGGATTTAGTAAATGCAAACAGTGGGGTTCCCCAGTTTGGGGGACTGACAAAGCAGGTCAAAAGGGTCAGGGGTTCCTGGCTTCTAGACATAAAATGACTTAAATGACTAACCTTAGAGTCTAGGCTGGCTCAGAGGCAAGTGAAGGGTAGTAGGAAGGAGGACAAGAGGGAAGAAGAAAGCAAAACTCAAATTGCTGGGATCTCAATTTTCCTGTCTGAAAAGGGGAGATTGAACCAGTGTTCTTCCAAGACCAATATTCATTCTAAGACTTGTGTTGATAGTAGAAGATGTCGATGTTGTTGTTTAGTCACTAAGTTGTGTCTGACTCTTTGCTACCCCTTGGAGTGCATGTAGCCCACCAAGCTCCTCAGTCCATGGGATTTCCCAGACAAGAATAATGGAGTAGGTTGCCATTTCCTTCTCCAGAATTTGTCAATATGGCATAATAAAATTACCTTAGGGACTTCCCTGGTGGTCCAGTGGTTAAGAATCTGCCTACTAATGCAGGGAACATGGGTTCAATCCCTGTTCTGGTAAGATCCCACATGACTCAGGGCAACTAAGCCCGTGTGCCTTAGAGCCCGTGCTCTTCAACAAGAGAAGCTACTGCAATGAAAAGCACAGGCACCACAATGAAGAGCAGCTGCCACTGGCCTCAACTAGAGAAAGCCTGTGCAGCAACGAAGATCCAGCACAGCAAAAAATAAATAAATAAATAAAATACAATGGGGACTTAAAAAGTTACTTTAAGCACCAGACATATATTGTTCTTAAGATGTATTTCTATTAGCTGCTTCTTCCTCCTCCACCCCTGCCTTAAACTTGTGATCAACTCTCTCCAAGGAAAGTTTTCTATCACAAAAATTTCTAGATGCTAAATATGATGACAGGGATAGGAAAGAAAGGAGAACTTGCAAAATATTTAAAGATCATTTTGGCACTCAAGAGGCTACAATGACTAAGAGATGAAGGAAAAAAAATATATAACTTAACTACAAGGAGTTACTGAACCAAAGTGATTAGCATCAGCTTAAAGCTTTGAGACCTTCCCTTCTTATTGATTTTAAGCAGAATCAATCTGTAAATGGTAATAGTGCTCAATTTAAATTACTCACAGCAAATGCTGCTTTTCAGGGCCTGTCAGACAGCATGTTGTTCTTTCAACTGCGTTCTGCCCGTGCAAAACAAATTAATGTGGACAGGAAACAAATGTAATTTGGGTTAGCTTATCAGTGTTATCTTTTCACTGTATGGAATTATTTTTGACCTTAATGGCCTTAATTACACTTACAATGTGATCCATTGTTTTGTACATAGACAGCCCTGATGATAAAGAGAGATGATCCCAGAGGCTAAGAAGAGAAGGAATGAATGGCCAAGAGGGCAGAGAAGCAGAAACAAATATGATTTCAGCAGGGTGGGGTCCCCAAAATGCCTCTTCCTCTGGGAATTTCACATATCTCAATACATAGCTGGTCTTTATCAAACTGTCAAGTGGGCAGCCAGAGAACAGGGAGGAAGCCTAGAAGAGAGTGGGGTCTTGGGAGGCAGGGGTAGAGAAAGTTTGAAGAGTATGTCTTTGTGGCTTAGGATGCTATAAACAGATAACCCGGAAGCTGGAATGTTTCAGTAGTGTCATCATCCAATGTCCTTATAGCAAAATTAGGTTGTAAAATATAGCAACCTAAATAGCAAAATATTTGTGATGTCTTTACTACAGTATATATCCAATGGAGTCTAGGAGCCACCTGCATAGGAATTGAGAGAAGCTTTTAAAAAAATAGATTCTTTGACTCACAGGCTCCACTCCAGACCTACTGAATTAGATATTCTGGAGTTAGGGCCTAGAAATATGCACTTTAGTATTCCTAGATGATTCAGATGCATACCAAAGTTTGAGAACTATTGCTTCATTATAGCTGAAATCCTCGAAGTGCATATCCCATTATGTGTAGTGCTTGGCATGGTGATGCTTCGAGAATTACTGCAGAGCAAGCGATTCTAATGGATGCATTGGGCTTTACATTACTTACCCAAAGCCAAGTTTTCTTTTTCTTCTTTGTTAGTCTTTCAATATCTATGAACAATAACAAACTGATAGAGTTAGAAAATTGGGCATTGGCAGAGAATAATGTCTCCTTCACAGAGAAAATTGAGACTATACCTTCAACTCCCTCAACTTCCTTGCCTTGTTTATGTCCTTAAGCAGAAAGCATTCAGTCTATTACCATCATGATGTTAATTGGGGATTTTTCATAGTTGTCTTTTACAGATTAAGGAAATTACCATCTATCCCTGGATTGCTAAGTGTTTTTTTTTTTTTAACTCAGGAATGGAGGATATTTTGCCAAATGCTTTTTCTGCATCTATTGAAATAGTTTTTCTTTTTCAGTTTGCTAATATGGTAATTAAACTGATTTTTGAATGCTTAAACTGTGTGTTTCAGCAGTTCATGGAAGGTTCCAAAAATTTGCACTAAATATTTTTAACTGGAGATAGTAAGTAGCCTGGCTTTCTTCCTAACTTAGTTGCTGAGATCATTGCAGAAGTTAAGGGTTTTTTTTTGTTGTTGTTGTCCCTATTTTTTTTTAAAGAATAATGTTCCTTGTATTAGTAGAAATTGAAAAGCTAACATGATTTGAGGTAGTATAAAAACGTGAATGCTTTTGGGAACTGTTTGCTATATATCTTGTATATGTCTCTATTGTATTTCTATTTTGTTAACACTATTTAAAAAGTGATATTATCACACTCATTTTCTGTTGCTGCTGCTGCTAAGTCACATCAGTTGTGTCCGACTCTGTGCGACCCCAAAGATGGCAGCCCAACAGGCTCCTCTGTCCCTGGGAGTCTCCAGGCAAGAACACTGGAGTGGGTTGCCATTTCCTTCTCCAATGCATGAAAGTGAAAAGTGAAAGTGAAGCCGCTCAGTCGTGTCCGACTCTTTGTGACCCCATGGACTGCAGCCCACCAGGCTCCTCCATCCATGGGATTCTCCAAGCAAGAGTACTGGAGTGGGGTGCCATTAAAAGGAATGACTTCCCAGTAAATTACTGTTACCTCCAATACTAGATTCTCTAGTCAAAAGCCTTCAGTAACTCTCCATTACCAACAGAATGAAGACAAAATAGCTTGGCATTCAAGGCCCCCCCAAAGCTGTACTGCACGATAGCATCATTTCTCAAAGTCTGTTCCCACCCTCAGCTTTGCTCTCCTTTCCTCCCCAGTATGCTCTGAACAGCCTTGCCTCTGCTCCTTTGTGCAGGTTGCACCCACTGCCAGAAATTCTCTGACCATATTCTCTGTCTGTTGAAATTCCATTTATCCTTCAGGGTTCAAGTAACTGTCGCCTCTTCTCTTCCTCCATTCAGAAGTAACCGCTTCTAGGACTTCTCTGGTGGTCCAGTGGTTAAGACTCTGGGCTTCCAATGCAGGCAGCACAGGGTCGATCCCTGGCTGGGGAACTAAGATCCACATGCTACATGGCACGCCCACACACACACACAGTGATCACTTCCTCCTCAATACCTCCAAATAACATTCTTTAGCAACCCTGATGGCCCTTGCCTAATATCCTGCTGGCTACTGTCTGCTCCTGGAAGGCAGGGACCAGGTCTTCACTGTGTCTATAGCCTCCACTGTGTCCAGCATAGTGTCCTGGACTCACTGGCCTCTTCAGTTTGGACCTGACAAGGCTTTACATCATCTGGCCCTTGCCTGCTACCTTAGCTCAGTCTCTAGCCACTCTTCTCCTTTATGCAGCTATACCGGCTTTCTGTCAATTTTTCAAAAGTGCCAACTGCTCGCATACCTTGGGGCTCTTGTGTACACTTTCCTCATTCACTGCCTGAAATATCTTCCATCCATTCGCCATCTGGTTAACTCCTACTCATCCTTCTCATGTCAACTTAAACATTGCTTCTCAGAAAGCCTGCCCTCATCTCTTAGATCAACTGTATACTTATCATCCCCCCAGACAACTCATAAGCTTGTAGTTACAGGAGAAGGAGTGAGGGAGGGAGAGTGGAGGTCTCAGAATAGATCCACCCTCTCCCTCATCACCATGACTAAGAAACACACACCAAATGCCTACCCTGCGGGTTGTCAGTCAGGAATGAATACTTTGGGTTTCATGGACAACACAAGACCTGCTCCTCTGCTAGGATACCTTGCCCTTACCAGTCCATTTTCTTGCCCCTTGGGGCACAGTGTTCCTTAAGACTCTCCCAAGTTACCTGCTTATCATGAAGAAGAGCAGCAAAATGTGTCAGAATGAAGAGTCAGGTCAGGTGGGGCCTAACGCTTCGTTTGTTATCAGAAGGCCTCTTGTTTTGGAACTTCAAGGTGTCTTGGTTCTCAGTGGTTAGGGATTTGAGATCAGAATAGGTAAAAAGAGTAAAAGATAAAGTTAGACAAACTCACAGATAGGAACAGAGGATGGAAAACAAAGCATATATAGGAGCAGAACTTGTAATGAGGAAGATCAGGGCAGAACAATGGCATTCTAATTTTGTTGATTTGGAAGAGCTTTTTATCACTTTTCTACTGCTTCCGAGTTGTGAAAATTGCCTGAAGTTGGCCTTGTAGGTAGAGGTTACAAATGGCAATTGCAGGCTGAGTCTGGTTCTCGGATTTTAGTTGGCAAGCATAGCATCTAGACAACATATTTGAATGAGTTATCAACACTTAAGGATTGGAAGATTTCATATAAAACTTTTTATCTTTGGCTTCTCTTGAAAAATTTGGAAAATGTGGCAGCCCAGCCACATCCAGTAACAGTCAGCTGGAGCTGAGGACCACCGCCCCTTTTGGATGAGACATATTCTTTCCCAGTTTCCACAGTTTCCATCCAGTTTGCTTCACTCATTTATGTTACCTGCCTGACTCTGTAGGCATGTGACTTTGCAACTCTTTATTTTTTTTTCACGTTTTATTATGGAAAAAAAATCCAACATATACAGAGGTAGAGAGAATAATAAGATGAGCCCCCATGCACACACCATCCAGTTTTAATGACTGTTATTCAAGGCCAATCTTGATACATCAGTGCCCTTACCCATTCTCCAATACTGCTACCCTATCCCTGGATTTATTTTGAAACAAATCCAGACACAGTATCATCTTATCAGCAAATATTTCAATATGTGTCTCTACAAAACCTTTTTAATAAACAGATCTACTGTATTACTATCACAGCCAAAACATGACCAATTCTTTATTATCATCAAACATCCACTCTAACTTTTTAATTCTCCATGTTATCCATCTTATTCTTTCTCTTTCTTTGAGGAGAAATAAGACTAAGAAGGGCTAGACTAGGAAAGGGGAATGGGAGTAGAAATATGAATAGGATATTACGTTCTCTGTAAAGTAATAGATGGAATGATTACTTATATCTGCATAATATCTTTATCCCTTTATACTTTTCTGATTTTTTAAAAAAAATATGTCTGATTTCACTTGCTCCCTAGAACAGCTTTGTGTAGATGGGACTGAGTTTTTCCCTAACAATTTGTATGAAACAACATAGACACAGTGGGTTATCTATAACATAGATAAGTGAATTCTTCAAATTACAGAGATAGTAACAGAGCTGTGTCACAAGAACCCAGACTACCTGCCCCTTTCTGTTGTGCTGCATATGAAAGGTGGTGATATGGAAGGCGTATATGATTATAGGAGACAGTATAGACTAATTTGTTATTGTTGTTTAGTTGCTAAGTCGTGTGTGACTCTTTGCAACCTTATGGTCTGTAGCCCACCAGGCTCCTCCATCCATGGACTTCTCCAGGCAAGAATACTGGAGTGGGTTGCCATTTCCTTCTCAGGGGATCTTCCCTACCCAGGGATCGAACCCACGTCTCCTGCTTTGCATTGCAGGCAGATTCTTTACCGCTGAGCCACCTGGGAAGTACGGTGGTGAGTCTTTCCTGAGTGCTTACTCTGTGGCTAAAGGCTATGCTAGGTACATAAATTATTTATTCCTCTCATCAGTTCTCTATTATTCCAACCTTAGAGAGAAAAATGCAGAAGACATAGAAGTTATGTAACTTTCCCAGGAACAAACAGATGGAATAAACAACTGGCAGAGTTAGGATTGGAAGCCAGATTGCTCTAACACTAGCATCCAAGTGCTTCACCATTGTATTCATCTTGCCAGAACAAGGGCTTTAGAGTCAGACAGACTTCGTATCCTAACTTTTATTCATTTTGTGACCATGGGCAACAACTGTCTCATCTTTATTTATTTATATATTTATTTTCTTCATCTTTTTTTTTTAGTTTCTTTATTTTATTTTTTAAATTTTATTTTATTTTTAAACTTTATAATATTGTATTGGTTTTGCCAAATAAATGGAAATAATAGTAACCAATTCCTAGGATTAACGGGATGATCAAATAAGATCATCCATTTAAATTATTTAGCATATTACTTGGTACAGAATAAAGACTCAATAAATAAAAGCCACCAAAAGGGGGATGGTTTATAATATATTACATTTATCAATGTGCTTCAGCAAAAGGCTTGGTTCCATCTTATGCTACCCAGCAATATCTGGTTCATGACTTGGTGCTTCTATACATCTTTACATGGGAAGTAAAATGAAAGCATATTTTTTACTTTGAGATGAAGGCATTTTTCCTTCTAATTCTAAACATTTTAATTGTTAAAGGCACAACAGGTTTGATGTGGAAATTTCAAATCCAGTCATCCATAAAGCTTCTTGATTTTTCATCCTAAGAACTAACTTCTCAGACACTTGAAAACTAGAGCTGGGTGATTCTGGGAAATCTTTTCTGGAGTTGAAAGTGAAGACGTATTTGTGTGTGTGTGTGTGCTGACTGCCTGGAGTTTATTGTTTACTTGGTGCAAGGCACAGGGTTATGAGTTGTAAGGAAGGCTCTCCTGTGGCTTGAAAAGTAGAGAGTGGGGTTCTCTCAACTTCCTTTTTGATGTTTTGCTGTTTTGATATTAAAAACCAAACTGCTTCCATTGGCTGCAACCTGCTTAGTCTTGGGGAGGGGACAAGAAGGGAAGGGTTCTGATGAGCCTAGCGCCTTGGAAGGAAGCCTGGCAGTTGGTGGTGATCACTCAGGACAGGGGCCTGCAGTTGGTTTTGCCAGGCTAGCCACTGGGCTGCTGCTTCCCCATGGCTTCCTGAGCCAGGTCACAGGTGATCATGCTGGTGGAAGCCTGGGCAGACTCTGAGTGCTCTGGGAACTCCAACACTGTGGCCATGAATGGGAGAGTGGACTTCCTGAAGAAACAGCTGGTCCACTAGTGTCCTGGGTCTGCTTTGGGGAGATCCAAGTGGTGGGGGTGGCTTCCCCAGGGTATTTGGCACTTCCACAGGATCTGTTACTGGAAGTGGAGCACAGGTGATGGTTGTAGTCACGAGTGGCCATGAGCGAGCCACTGGAGAGGATGGCTATCATGTTCTTGCATGCGCCCTGGTGGAGACCTCAGCGATGACCCCTCGCGGGCCTTCACTCGGGATCACTGATGGTGGGGACTGGGATGCTAGGCCACAGAACCTATCTGCATAAGAGAAAGCAGGCGGTCACTCCATGAACCAGACACGCAGGGCCAAGATGTATATTTGAGAAAGTCGTGGGATGGTGTAAACATTTTATAAATTTGATCACTCACCAACTCCCCCACCATACCCCGGGGAGACGGTATAATGGGGGGGTACTTTCAAGCTCTCCTATTCATTTCCTGCCAGTTATTAGCACCTACAGATTCCCAAGTGTCTTAGGGATGATGGGTGAAGAACAAAAGTGGGTGGGCTAAACAAAGTGGTTATAGAATATCCTGAACAGAAGCAACTAATTTTTGGAAAGATATCTCCTATGTTCTGGGAGCCAAAAAGGTAGGGGCCAAGGACAGGCCTGCTAATTTTTACTGGCCTCAGGGGTAGAAGGTTAAGGGCAGAGAGCACAAGGGTCCGTATAAGGACAATACTTGCACAGCTTTCACTTAGCGAATATACTAGTTTGCTAAAGTTGCTAAAAATAATTAATACCAACTCAGTAGTTTACAGGGCTTCCCTGGTGGCTCAGTGGTAAAGAATCTGTCTGCTAAGCAAGAGACTCGGGTTTGATCCCTGAATTGTGAAGATCCCCTATAGATGGAAATGGAAACCCACTTCAGTATTCTTGCCTGGGAAATCCATGGACAGAGGAGCCTGGTGGGCTACAGTCCATGGGCTGGCAAAGACCTGGACATGGCTTAGCAACTAATAGCAGCAGCAGACCCACCTCCATTTTCAAAGCCAGCAAGGCCATTCAGAGTTCTTTTCACATCTCATCATTCTCACCTACCCTTCTGCCTTCCTCTTTCTAATTTTAAGGGCCCTTGTGCTTACATTGGACCCACCCAGATAATCCAGATCATCTCCTTACTTTAAAGTCAGCTGATTAACCTAACAGAAGCAGAAGATATTAAGAAGAGGTGACAAGAACACACAGAACTGTATAAAAAAGATCTTCATGACCCAGATAACCACGATGGTGTGATCACTCACCTAGAGCCAGACATTCTGGAATGCGAAGTCAAGTGGGCCTTAGAAAACATCACTACGAACAAAGCTAGTGGAGGTGATGGAATTCCAGTTGAGCTATTTCAAATCCTAAAAGATGATGCTATGAAAGTGCTGCACTCAATATGCCAGCAAACTTGGAAAACTCAGCAGTGGCCACAGGACTGGAAAAGGTCAGTTTTCATTCCAATCCCAAAGAAAGGCAATGCCAAAGAATGTTCAGACTACTGCACAATTGGACTCATCTCACACGCTAGCAAAGCAATGCTCAAAATTCTCCAAGCCAGGTTTCAACAGTACGTGAACTTTGAACTTCTGGATGTTCAAGCTGGATTTAGAAAAGTCAGAGGAACCAGAGATCAAATTGCCAACATCCATTGGATCACTAAAAAAGCAAGAAATTTCCAGAAAAATGTCTATTTCTGCTTTATTGACTATGCCAAAGCCTTTGACTGTGTGGATCACAACAAACTGGAAAATTCTTCAAGAGATGGGAATACCAGACCACCTGACCTGCCTCCTGTGAAATCTGTATGCAGGTCAAGAAGCAATAGTTAGAACTGGACATGGAACAACAGATTGGATTCAAATCGGGAAGGGAGTATGTCAAGGCTGTATATTGTTACCCTACTTATTTAACTTCTATGCAGAGTACATCATGTGAAATGCCAGGCTGCATAAACACAAGCTGGAATCAAGATTGCCAAGAGAAATATCAATAACATCAGATAAACAGATGACACCACCCATATGGCATAAAGTGAAGAACTAAAGAGCCTCTTGATGAAAGTGAAAGAAGACAGTGAAAAAGTTGGGTTAAAACTCAACATTCAGAAAACTAAGATCATGGCATCTGGTCCCATCACTTCATGGCAAATAGATGGGGAAACAATGGAAACATTGGAACAGTGTCAGGCTTCATTTTTTTGGGCTCCAAAATCACTGCAGATGGTGACTGCAGCCATGAAATTAAAAGATGCTTGCTCCTTGGAGGAAAATCTATGACCAACCTAGACAGCATATTAAAAAGCAGAGATGTTACTTTGCCAACAAAGGTCCATCTAGTCAAACCTATGGTTTTTCCAGTAGTCATGTATGGATGTGAGAGTTGGACTATAAGGAAAGCTGAGCACCAAAGAATTGATGCTTCTGAAGAAGATTCTAGAGAGTCCCTTGGACTGCAAGGAGATCCAACCAGTTCATCCTAAAGGAAATCAGTCCTGAATATCCATTGGAAGGACTGATGCTGAAGCTGAAACTCTAATACTTTTGCCACCTGATGAGAAGAGCTGACTCATTTGAAAAGACCCTGATGCTGGGCAAGATTGAAGGCAGGAGGAGAAGGGGACGACAGAGGATGAGATGGTTGGATGGCATCACTGATTCAATGGACATGAGTTTGAGTAAGCTCCAGGAGTTGGTGAAGGACAGGCAAGCCTGGTGTGCTGCGATCCATGGGATCGCAAAGAGCCAGACACGACTGAGTGGCTGAACTTAACTGAACTGATTAACAACCTTAATTCTATCTTCTGCCTCAATTCTCCTTTGGCATGTAACATAGCATATTCACAAGTTCCAGGGAATAGGACAAGTTCCAAGGATTATGGACATCTTTGGGAGGAGGTATTATTCTGCTTACCACAGCTGCTGAATGTTAGAAAGAGAACTGGCTCCTCTTTCTAAAGAGAGACTAAATTAGGGAATAGTTGTGGGACTTCAGCAATACTTGCAGACTATTTAAGTTTCAGGTGTGATTTGTAAAATGGAAAATGGCCTGCTATACACCTGCTCTTGAATGGAAAAACAGCATAATTGTAAAGAAGACAATTTGTTCCCAATGCTTTTCTAACTTTTTAACATGGTTTTGATTAAAAGAGGAAAATAAGCAAGAAAACCAAAAAATCGTCTTAGCCGTAATAAGTAAGATTCATCTTACCATGAATTAGAGCAGGCTACAAAGCAATAATCTTTAAGACTGTGGTGCTGGCTTAAAGGTGAAATATTTGTCAATGGAACAGAGGAGAGAGGTTGGAAATAGCTTTTAGCATATATAACATTAATAGATGTCAAATATGCACCCTAAAACAGTGAGCAAAATATTTTTAGTAAGCAAGGACTTTGGAACAACTGGATAGCAATGCAGAAAAAAATAAAGTTAGAACTATACATCTCCTGAGAGAAGGCAATGGCAACCCACTCCAGCACTCTTGCCTAGAGAATCCCATGGACGGAGGAGCTTCGTAGGCTACAGTCCATGGGGTTGCTAGGAGTCGGACATGACTGAGCAACTTCATTTTCACTTTTCACTTTCATGCATTGGAGAAGGAAATGGCAACCCACTCCAGTATTCTGAATACCAGGGACGGAGGAGCCTGTTGGGCTGCTATCTATGGGGTCACACAGTGTCGGACACGACGGATGCAACTTAGCAGCAGCAGCAGCATACATCTCCTACTATAGGGCACAACTGATCTCAGCTGGGATTTTCAGTGAGTTAAAATCAGCTAAACTCAAATCTGAAGGCTAGAAGAGACAACTCTTTTTTTTTTGGCCATGCCAGGCAGCATGTAGGATCCCTGATGGGATTGAACCTGCAGCCCCTCTGCTGTAGGGGTGCAGTCTTAACCACTGAACTGCCAGGGAAGTCCCCTAGACAGGTCTTCATTAGCACAATTATTTGATAATGTACAATTCCAACTGTGGGGAAGAGGATAGACAATTTGCAGAACAAAAAGTGCCTAGCATAAATCAATACTTGAAAAAAAATAGTTAAACCCTCTTGGCTCAGCTGATAAAGGATCTTCCTGCAATGCTGGAAACCTGGGTTCAATCTTGGGTTGGGAAGATCCCCTGGAGAAGGGAAAAGCTACCCACTCCAGTATTCTGGCCTGGAGAATTCCATGGACTGTATAGACCACGGGGTCACAAAGTCAGACACGACTGATCAACTTTCACTTTCATGGGACAAGGGAGTAAAAATACAAAAAATGTACTAATTTATACCTATTTAATTGTTATGAAAGATAAAACTCAATATTCATAAGGCTAGGGGAAACACATATTGTTGGAAGTGGTGATCATAATAACCACAGTAGCCAACTCACCTTCCACATAACATTTTTGTGCAGGGAGACTTTGTTTCTCTCATTTAATAATGGAGGAATCTGTGACTCAGAGAGATGAGGTAACCAGTCAACCCTCAGATGGCCAGCATAGGCAGAAGCAGCTTAATCAAACTTTGTTGAAGTCCAAACCTTGCGTTTTTAACTAAAACTCCTTCTACAGCAATATGTAACTAGAGCAATGAAAAAATTCTTAGTCTCTGATTGACATATTCCAAGCCCATAAATTAAGCCTGAGAAAATAATGTTGGAAAAAAAAACTTTCTGTCTACATCTACCTATGCCCACAAGTCAGTCAGTCAGTTCAGTCCCTCAGTTGTGTCCGACTCTTTGTGATCCCCAAAAGATGTGTATTAATTCAACAAATACCTATTGATTTCTCATTATCTACCAAGGGGAAAAACTATAAGCAAATTCCAATACATGAATGCAAGCATGGAAAAATATTTATGAAATGATGTTAAAGGAAAAAAACAATTGACCGCACTACTGGATATCCTCTATGCAGAAACAACAAGGTGAGATTCAAGAGCTAAGTTGAATCAGAAAAGTTTTGTGACGTGGGAGGGCAATTGTGGGAAATTTCTAATAAGAATGTTTTCAGTGGGGAAATTTGTCGGTTGACCTTCATGAAACCAGTCTGTTTTCGTGTTGATTGTGTATAAAAGCCAACTTTGCAAAAATGGTTGGTCCACGTGCCATAAGGTTGGTGGGTAAGAACTTTAGTCGCAGGAAAAACACCCCCTCTGAGTAGCCAGGTGCTTACCTGGTTTCCTGGAAGCAGACTGTGCTTCTTCAATGGGAAGCGAGGGGTGGCCAGAGCGCGTAGGCAGGCAGGCTCAGGCGACCAGTGGAGGCTTGCTTGCTAGGGTTTGGGGGTGGGGGGGGAGGGGAGTGGGGATTGGTGAGGGGGTGGAGTGGGTTTTCCAGTGGAATCTCAGCTCAGCCCAGAGGATGGAATCATCTTTTTTACACAGTCACTATATAGATTCTTTTTTCACTGAAGTTAAACCACTGTGTGTCATGGGCTATGGGAGTGGGGCACTTGGCTTCCATTCATTACTCGCCTTGCAATTTGAGACTCTTTAGAGGCCATGGCTGGCACTCAGAGCCCCCAGGCAGAGGTCTGAGAGTGGGACTAAAGGTGTGGGATGGGGATGGGAGTGGGTTGGGAATGGGATTGGGGAGTGGGGAAGGAGAAGGGTGGGGAGGGCAGGGGGAGGGAGGAGGGGGACCTTTGTCCATTTGAATATGTGGGTCCTTTCCAATTATGCCATTAATTGTTTAAGCGATTGCAAGACTAAAAAAAGTTTTTAACCACTAATCTGTTTTGGGGGCTTCCTTGGTGGCTCAGCAGTAAAGAATTCACCTGCAAGGCAGGAGCCACAAGTTCAATCCCTGGGTCGGGAAGATCCCCTGGAGAAAGCATGGCAACCCACTCCAGTATTCTTGTCTGGAGAATTCCATGGAGGGACGAGCCTGACGGGCTACAGACCATGGGGTCACAGAGGGCCAGACAGGACTAAGCGACTAAGCACACACTGCTCACACTAGTAGTTAGGACTCTGAGCTTTCACTGCTGAGGGCCTGGGTTCAATCCCTGGTCTGGTCCTTGAACTGAAATCCCACAAGCTGCGTGGTCAAAAAAAAAAAGAAAAGAGAGAGAGAGAGACAGTTTAATACAAAGAAAAGGGAGTGGAAGTGACTTAGCACGCACACCACTTTTCACTGTTGTTGTTGTTAGATGTAAAACAACATCGTTGGTGCAATGGAGGAATAAGAAAATAGGGTACTCAGTGGACAGAAATTTCAGGTGCTCTTTGTGTGGGCAAGCTAAGTCCCCTCAGTTGTGTCTGACTGTGACCCCATGGACTGTAGCCCACCAGGCTTCTCTGTCCATGGGATTCTCCAGGCAAGAATACTTCCAGGCAAGAACTCCTCCAGGGGATCTTCCAGGCCCAGGGATCGAACCTGCATTTAATACTCCTACATTGCCAGGCGGGTTCTTTACCACTAGCACCACCTGGGAAGCTTACTGTGCAAATAAGGAATATAAGGGCTTCCCTGGTGGCTCAGATGGTAAAGAACCTGCCAGCAATGAAGGACACTCAGATTCAATCCTTGGGTCAGGAAAATCCCCTGGAGATGGGAATGGCTACCCACTCCTGTATTTTTGCCTGGAGAATTCCATGGACAGAGGAGCCTGGCGTCCATGGGGTCACAAACAGTCGGACATGACTGAAGCGACTGAGCATGCACATGCTGACCCCTGAGACTTTCCCTAAATGATTATAAAAAGCAGAGCACAATAAAACCCACAGGAAAAATAAAACAGGAAAATTAAAATTAAAAAAAAAAACTTTTAAAGAGAAGAGGGAAAAAAGACTTTCCTGGCAATTTGTTTTTTCCTGTAATAAATATAGAGTCCTGATAAACTGAAGTTCCCTGGAAATGTCATGTTATTCAATTGAGAGGATGGAGTAGAATAGGGCTTCCCTAGTAGCTCAGATGGTAAAGAATCTCCCTGCAATACTGGAGACCTAGATTTGATCCCTGGGTGGGGAAGATCCCCTGGAGAAGGAAATGGCTACCCACTCCAGTATTCTTGTCTGGAGAATTCCATGCACAGAGGAGCCTAGCGGGCTACAGTCCCTGGGCTCACAAAGAGTCAGACATGACTGAGTGACTAACACACACATGGTGTATAATATTATAAAGCTGTTATTTGGGAGAACATGCTATACTTGTGCAGAGGTTCCTGAAATGTAGCAGGGGAGGTATTAACAGAGTTATTACAAATATTGTTTGATTTTTGCCAGTAAATAGAGGCAAAAATGGTTCCTTATGGTTCACAGGGGAGAAAATGATAAGGAGGAGTAGGGTGGACTTTGGTTTCTGACCTTGACTTTACTTGTTGCCAGGATAGCAACCTCATGACTTGTGAAGATGACTTGCTCATCTCTTCATGTCCCACATGTTTACTAAGATCACAGCTAGTAACCAGCTGCATTACTTTCTGTTTGGAATGAATGGATTGATCATTCTTCCTTTTTTAAAATTAATTTTTATTGAAGTATAGTTGATCTACTGTGCTGTATTATTTTCAGGTGTACAGCAAAGTGAATCAGTTATACGTATGCATGTATCCACTCTTTTTATTCTTTTCCCATATATGTAGGTCATTATAGAGTATTGAGTAGAATTCCCTGTGCCATATATTGATAGAAGGTCCTTGTCACTTATCTTTTTTATGTATGTGTATGCCAAGTCTCTTCAATCATGTCTGACCCTGTGCAACCCTATGGACTAGCCTGCTAGGCGGCTCAGTCCATGGGATTCTGCAGGCAAGAATATTGGAGTGGGTTGCCATGCTCTCCTCCAGGGCATCTTCCTGATCAAGGGATGGAGCCAGTGTCTCTTATGTCTCCTGCATTGGCAGGCAGATTCTTTACCACTAGTGTCACCTGGGGAGCCCCATTTTAGGTATCACAGTGTGTATATGCCAATCCCAATCTCCCAATTCATCACTCCCTACAACCTTCCCCTTGGTAACCATAAGTTTGTTTTCTACATCTGTGACTCTATTTCTGTTTTGTAAATACATTCACTTTTATTGTTTTTTTTTAAGATTCCACATATAATCATTATCATATAATATTTGTCTTTGCCTGAGTTACTTCACTTATTATGATGATGTCTAGGTCCATCCATGTTGCTGCAAACGACACTATTTTGTTCCTTTTTGTGGCTGAGTAATATTCCATTGTATATATGTACCACATATTTGTTACCCGTTCCTTTGTCAATGGACATTTAGATAACTTCCATGTCCTAGCTATTGTAAATACTGCTGCAGTGAATATTGGGGTGCATGTATCTTTTTGAATTATTATTTTTTCCAGATATATGCCCAGGAATGGGATTGTTGGATCATATTTTAATTTTTTTTAAGGAACCTCCATACTGTTCTCCATAGTGGCTTATGAATTTACATGCCTAACAGCAGTGCTAGAGGGTTTCCTTTTCTCCACACCCTCTCCAGTATTTATTGTTTGTAAATTTTTTGATGATGGCCATTTTGATCCGTGTGAGGTGATACCTCTTTGCAGTTTTGATTTGCATTTCTCTAATAATTAGTGGTGTTGAATATCTTTCCATGTGAGTTTTGGACATCTGTATGTCTTCTTTGTAGAAATGTCTAGATCTTACATCCATATTTTGATTTTTTTTTATATTGAGCTGTATGTACTCTTCGTGTATTTTGTAGATTAATTCCTTGTCAATTGCTTCATTTGCAAATATTTTCTCCCATTCTGTGGGTTGTCTTTTTGTCTTGTTTATGGTTTCCTTGCTGTGCAAAAGATTTTAAGTTTAATTAGGATAGAAAGTCCAGAGATAAACCCACACACCTATGTCACCTAATCTATGACAAAGGAAGCACGGATATACAATGAAGAGAAGACAGTCTTATCAATAAGTGGTGCTGGGAAAACTGGACAGCTACATGTAAAAGAAAGAAATCAGAACACTCCCTAACACCATACTCAAAAATAAACTCAAAATGGATTAAAGACCTAAATGGAAGGCCAGATACTAGAAAACTCTTTGAGAAAAACACAGGGAGAACACTCTCTGATGTAAATTGCAGCAAGGTCTTTTCCAATCTGCTGCCTAGATTAATGAAAATAAAAACAAAGATAAACAAATGGGACTTAATTAAACTCTTAAACAGAGTGTTTAGCAGAGAGAGTTATGAGGATATAGAATAGTTTCACTTAATGCAAGAACAGATCTGTCCATGCAGATGCCTGAAGTCTAAGCCTTTGTGTTAAACAATAGAAAAACCAACTTAGCACCCTGAAATATTTCTATCTAACTCCCTGTTGGAGTTGCGATTTTGACATGGTAGGTGGACCTATGGAATTCATTGGACATCCTTGGAAAGTTCTTCAGGATAAAATGAAGATATAGAACCACCTTGGGTGTTTTTTTTTTCCCCGAGGTGCTGGGGCTGGGGACCTGGGCCAGGGCAATCACAGGGTAGTAGGGCTCCCTCTTTGTGCTGACCTTCCTTCTTTCCTCGTGAATATTTCAATCCTGGTGAGATCCCTTGAGGTGATCATTTGAGTTAAAGGAATGTGGAGATGAGAGGAAAGGAGAAAGAGGGGCTCCCTTATTTTACCTTGTGATGAGTATGAAAGGAGTTATTAAGGACTGATCTGCATATTAACCTTAGTTCTGTTTTTCCTTTTTTTTTTTTTTTTTATAAAGCCCAGCTGGCCAGGGCCACCTCCTTGTGCCCACTGGCTACCTCCCAGAGACACTACCCAGCTTCCAGTGCCCACTGACTCCCCAGCTCCCCGCCCCCCAGCAATAGCTCAGAGCTCAGCCATGGACACACATCACCAAGGCCTCTTTTTCCACTCCTGACTTCAAAGCATCTTTTGCTTCATCTCTGTCTCTCTCTTTCAAGGGGAACTGCTCAGACTATTCCTTAATCTCTACTCTGCCCCCTGTTTTTTTTTTTTCCCCTAAACCAAGATTCTTGGGCCAAGAATAGAAAATCAGGTTCCAGCTCTGCACTTCTCAGAGAAGCATTAGTTTTTTCTGGGGGCTGTGCTTCAGAAGGTTCCAGGTGTATCAATTATCCTGCCCATGCCTGGATGCCACCTCTTCAATCATTTCTGTCCCCTTGTGTGTGAAGCACAACTTAGCATGCTTTCAGAGGGAGCCTTTTGTATTCCTAGAGTCTAAAAATATTTGCATGTAAATGTTGGGAATCCAGACAGTCTCCTTAAGATCTACGCTTTGCATGGGGAGGCATACAGACCATTGGGGTGCATTTGAAAATTAAATTTATACCGTTGCACTTTGAGTGCCTGCCCCAGAGCATTGCGGTGACATCTGAGAAGGAGAGAGTGTGACATAGATCAAGGCAAAGCACAAATAACCACATTTCAAAATGAATACTAATTGCATAATGACAGTTTCCAAACTATTAGCCTACTTTACAAAAAAAAGTTAATTCAACACAAGCCCAGAACTGGCTGTGGCTTACGTGTTGTGTTGCCAGTTGGCAGGCACAGTTTCGCCAGGGGATTGGGGGAAATGAAGGTTATTGTAGTGGAAGCACACTTGGCCTTTTGTGAGGAGGGTACAAACTGCATCACTCTCTCAAGGTCCTGCTGTTCTGTGTTCAAGAGTGGACATCAGGATACTGCATACTTTCAGGGGAGGTTGCTTACTTTTCCTAGAGGTAAAATGGCCCAGTGCCAAAGCTTGGGAAGGAGCCTTGAGTTCATAGTCCCTTGAAGGAAAAGAGTTCTGTGCAGAAAGGGGTGATGAGCATGGAGGAGGTGAACCTGGACTTGTGTGTGCTGCCCTTGGCCAGGAAATCCTGGGCCCGGGGCAGGCTGTGGCCACCCAAAGGCTGACCTTCTCTAGCATGAACTGTGTATGCTACCCAAGGTGGGCCACTCCACCGCTCTGGGGGCCTGTGTTTCCTCATATGCAAAATGAAGGCAGTGGACTAGATGACAGTGAAAGGTCCCTCCAGTTCAGAGAGAATACCAGGGTCCCTTCCTCTTAGCTGAATGTCCTTCAGAAGAAGAAAAGTGCTCACTTGGGAAGAGGGGCATGGAATGACTGTCATCACTGTCTTTTTAAAAATATATATGTATTTTTAGTTGGAGTATAATTGCTTTACAATATTGTGTTGGTTTCTGCCATATATCAAAATGAATCAGCCATAGGTATACATATGTCCTCTCCCTCCTAAATCTCCCTCCCACCTCCCACCCCTTCCCATCCCTCTAGGTTGTCACAGAACACCAGATTTGAGCTCTCTGCATCATACAGCAAATTTCCACTGACTAATTTTACATATAGTAATATATGGCTTTCAATGCTGCTGCTGTTAAGTCGCTTCAGTCGTGTCCGACTCTGTGCAACCCCATAGACAGCAGCCCACCAGGCTCCTCCGTCCCTGGGACTCTCCAGGCAAGAACACTGGAATGGGTTGCCATTTCCTTCTCCAACGCATGCATGCATGCTAAGTCGCTTCAGTCATGTCTGACTCTGTGCAATCCATAGACAGCCGCCCACCAGGCTCCTCTGTCCACAGGATTCTCCAGGCAAGAACACTGTTGTAGGTTGCCAGTTCCTTCTCCAATGCATGATAGTGAAAAGTGAAAGTGAAGTCGCTCAGATGTGTCTAACTCTTCTTGACCCCATGGACTGCAGCCTACCAGACTCCTCCGTCCATGGGATTTTCCAGGCAAGAGTACTGGAGTGGGATGCCATTGCCTTCTCCGTCTTTCAATGCTACTATCTCATTTTGTCCCACCCTCACCTTGCCTCACCCCCACTACCGTCTCCACAAGTCTGTTCTCTCTATCTGTGTCTGCATTGCTGTCCTGCAAATAGGTTCATCAGTACCATCTTTCTAGCTTCCATATGTATGCTGCTGCTGCTGCTGCTAAGTTGCTTCAGTCATGTCCAACTCTGTGTGACCCCATAGACGGCAGCCCACCAAGGTTCCCCTGTCCCTGGGATTCTCCAGGCAAGAACACTGTTGTGGGTTGCCATTTCCTTCTCCAATGCATGAAAGTGAAAAGTGAAAGTGAAGTCGCTCAGTCGTGTCCGACCCTCAGCGACCCCATGGACTGCAGCCTACCAGGCTCCTCCGTCCATGGGATTTTCCAGGCAAGAGTACTGGAGTGGGGTGCCATTGCCTTCTCCGATATGTATGCTAGATATACATTAATATACATTGCTCGTCTTTCTCTTTCTGACTTATTTCACTCTGTATAATAGGCTCTAGATTTATCCACCTTATTAGAAATGAGTCATATGCATTCCTTTTAATGGCTGAGTAATATTCCATTGTGTATATGTACCACAACATCTTTATCCATTCAACTGTTGGTGGACATCTAGGTTGCTTCCATGTCCTATCTATTGTAAATAGTGCTGTAATGAACATTGGGGTACATGTTTCAATTATGGTTTTCTCAGGGTATATGCCCAGTGGTGGGATAGCTGGGTTATATGGTAGTTTTATTCTTAGTTTTTAAAGAAATCTCCATACTATTCTCTGTAGTGGCTATATCAATCTGCATTTCCACCAAGAGTGCAAGAGGGTTCCCTTTTTTCCACACCCTTTCCAGCATTTATTGTTTGTAGATTTATTGATGATGGCCATTCTGACTGGTGAAGGTGATAACTTGTTGTAGTTTTGATTTGCATTTCTCTGATAGTGAGTCATGTTGAGCTTCTTTTCATATGTTTATTAGCCAGCCATCTGTATGTCTTCTTTGGAGAAATGTCTGTATAGGTCTTCTGCCCACTTTTTGATTGGGTTGTTTCTCTGGTATTGAGCTTCATAAGCTGCTTGCATATTTTGGAGATTAATCCTTTGTCAGTAGTTTCTTTGCTGTTTTTTTCTCCCATTCTGAGGATTGTCTTTTCACCTTGTTTATAAAAAAACTACCAATGATATTTTTCACAGAACTGGAACAAAAAATTTCACAATTTGTATGGAAACACAAAAGACCCCGAATAGTCAAAGTAATCTTGAGAAAGAAGAATGGAGCTGGAGGAATCAACCTTCCTGACTTCAAACTACACTACAAAGCTATAGTCATCATGACAAAATACGGTAGTGGCACAAAAACAGAAATACAGACCAATGGAACAAGATAGAAAGCCCAGAGATAAACCTACATACCTATGGGTACCTTATCTTTGACAAAGGAAACAAGGATATACAATGGAGAAAAGATAGTCTCTTCAACAAGTGGTGCTGGGAAAATTGGACAGCTATGTGCAAACAAATGAAATTAGAACACTTCCTAATACTGTACACAAAAATAAACTCAAAATGAATTAAAGACCTAATGTAAGATCGGAAAGTATAAACCTCTTAGAGGAAAACATAGGCAGAACACTCTTTGACATAAATCACAGCAAGATCCTCCACGACCCACCTCCCAGAGTAATGGAAATAAAAACAAAAATAAACATATGGGTCCAATTAAACTAAAAGCTTTGGCACAGTGAAGGAAACTATAAACATCACTGTCTTTTGACTGCAGGACTTGTGAATGTTTGTCTCATTTGCCAAATTAATGTAACCTTGTGTGGACGTACATTAAAAGAAAATGAGAAAGTATCCGCTAAGAAGAGGAACTGTCTGAGGCAAGGGTTCGTTCTCTTTGGGATGTTCTGTTCCCTTGACTAGTTGGGAAGGAGCATGAGGAAAACCTCAAATGAATCCCCAAATGATAATTTTGTGCAGCATTCTTAGGAAGGAGGTATGTGATGAGGGTTGCATTGTGACATGATTTGCCCCCCAGCAAGTGTCCGTCCACTCAAGGTTTGAGAATCCCTGTCTATGTACCAGTTCATTTTTTCTGTATTTTATTAGATATTTTTTAAACTTGTTTTTTAATTGGAGAAAAATTGCTTTACAATGCAGTGTTGGTTTCTGCTGTACAACAGCGTGAATCAGCCATACACACACACACACACACACACACACACACACACACACACATATGTATCTGGGGATTCCCAGATGGCTCAGCTGGTAAAGAATCTGCCTGCATTGCAAGAGACCTGGGTTTGATCCCTGGGTTGGGAAGATCTCCTGGAGGAAGGCATGGCCACCCACTCCAGTATTCTTGCCTGGAGAATCCCCATGGTCAGAGGAACCCTGCGGGCTACAGTCCATGGGGTCCCAAAGAGTCAGACACGACTGAGTAACTAAGCACAGAACAGCATATATATCCCCTCCCTCTTGAGTCTCCCTCCCCGCTCCTATCCCGTCCCTCTAGGTTATCACAGAGTGCCAAGCTGGGCTCCCTGTGTTATATAGCAGCTTCCCGCTAGCTATCTATTTTATACATGGTAGTATACATATGTACCACTTTATACCAATTTCTCCACTTCCATAAATAGAAGGCCCTGGGTTACAGGACTCAAATTAGACAAAGTAGGATCTACCAATCAGAAAATACAGGGAAGAATTCTTGTATTTTACACAATTATTTTACTTTCAGGTTTTCATCAATTCTGAGAGTCACACCGGCACTAAATGTCTGAGTGGGAAAACAGAATATACATATGTGCTCAGACCATGCCCACTTTAGGCAAATTACCCTATGTTAGGAATTCAAGCAAAGGCCCAATTGTTCTTTTGAAAACAATTTAGATTAAACTCTGTTCTCCTTTAAAAAATGCACTCACAGCAATGTTAACTCTTTGTTGAAAAAGGCAGTTTTCACACCAATCTCAAGGAAGATCCTTGTATTCTCAACCAAATAATTATTCCTAGTCTTTCCCTACTGTGCCCACTTTCCCTAAATACTTGTAGTCTGAAGGATGACTGAGATTTTGATTCTTAGGCTCTTCCAAGTTGGACCTCCAAGGTTTTGACTAGATTTGTTTGAAACAAGATCCAGTCTACATAAATCTAATTCTAATTTAAAAAAACCCAAACTTTCTTTTCCCACAAATATCTCATACCTTCTCCCTGCTTAATTTGACCATGAAAATGACTATTGTGGAAGTTGTCATGTGTTTATCAATGTGAAATAACTTTAGAAAGAGCACATTCAGAATTGTTACTGTAAAATGCTGAAACTCTTATACATCTTTTGAGATTACGTTTTTAAAACTTGTCAGCCCGGGGCTTCCCTGGTGACTCAGTGGTAAAGAATCTGCCTGCCAATGTGGGAGACACAGATTTAGTCCTTGAATTGGGAGGATCCCCCATGCTACAGAGAAATTAAGCCCTGTGCCACAACTATTGGGCCTGTTCTCTAGAGCCCAGGAGCCTTAACTACTGAGCCCCTGTGCTGCAACTACTGAAACTCGCCTGCCCTAGACCCCATACTCCGCAACAACAGAAGCCACCGCAATGAGAAGCCTGTGCACCACAAAAGAGTAGCCCCCTGCTCTCTGCAACTAGAGAAAAGCCTGTGCAGCAATGAAAACCCAGCACAGCCAAAAATAAAGAAATAAAATTATTTTGAAAAACTTGTCAGCCAAAGCTGCCACCTTTACAGGTCTTTACATACCATCTGTCTCAGGTAAATGAAATGATTAGCCCATAGTCAATTTCTAATAATTTTTAATACATCAAAAATAATTTCATTGCAAGTGGATTCTTTACAGTCTGAGCTACCAGGGAAGCCCCTTTCTTATATTAGGATAAGTAATTTCTGATCTATGCTTTGGAGATTTCTGAAATGCACTTAAGAGGATGTTCTTTGTGAGATTATTTTAAAAGACCTCTCCTTTTTAAAACCTAGACTGAGGGGAACCTATCATACCCAGAAACATTTTGCATATTCCTCTGCCCCCATCCCACCATTCTTCTTTAAATCATCTGGCACCTGGAAGAAATACATATGTTTTTTAAAATAGTATATTTGTCTTTTGAAGACCTCTGCTTATGGTAATAGGTATTTACTTTTTTGCTTCTTCCAGGCAGACTGAGATGAAAAAATGTCCTGTCTGTTTGTCAGACTGGATCTGAGAGTGAACTGTAGGATTTGTACCCTGGGTACTATTTGAGTCTTGGGATGGCAAGGCTGTATGGGGTCCTGGAGCTTTGATTTTTACGGACCCTGTAGTTCCAAGAGGACTTAAAGCATTGAGGAACCTGTTGTTTAACAAGAAGGAAAGGGGGCAAAAATGAGAAATGAAGATGGTTGTTTCAAAATCATTGGGTGAAGATGGCAATGGGCATGCACTGTCACATCCTGGATGTCCCTCACTCCGAACAGGGGCTGGGCCCCTACAGTAGCGATGACCTCCTTGCTGCAGGAGTCTCACATTTGATACAACCCTTTACTGATGTTTGGTATCTGTATGTGTGAAGGGAAGGAAGAAAGGAATGAAAAGTATTGGACAAGTCAAGAAACACCTGGAGTAACAGGCAAATTTGGCCTTGGAATAAGGAATGAAGCAGGGCAAAGACTAATAGAGTTTTGCCAAGAAAATGCACTGGTCATAACAAACACCCTCTTCCAACAACACAAGAGAAGACTATATATGGACATCACCAGATGGTCAACACCGAAATCAGATTGATTATATTCTTTGCAGCCAAAGATGGAGAAGCTCTATACAGTCAGCAAAAACAAGACCAGGAGCTGACTGTGGCTCAGAACTCCTTATTGCCAAATTCAGACTGAAATTGAAGAAAGTAGGGAAAATCACTAGACCATTCAGGTATGACCTAAATCAAATCCCTTATGATTATACAGTGGAAGTGAGAAACAGATTTAAGGGCCTAGATCTGATAGGTAGAGTGCCTGATGAACTATGGAATGAGGTTAGTGACATTGTACAGGAGACAGGGATCAAGACCATCCCCATGGAAAAGAAATGCAAAAAAGCAAAATGGCTGTCTGGGGAGGCCTTACAAATATCTGTGAAAAGAAGAGAAGCGAAAAGGAAAGGAGAAAAGGAAAGATATAAACATCTGAATGCAGAGTTCCAAAGAATAGCAAGAAGAGATAAGAAAGCCTTCTTCAGCGATCAATGCAAAGAAATAGAGGAAAACAACAGAATGGGAAAGACTAGGGATCTCTTCAAGAAAATCAGAGATACCAAAGGAATATTTCATGCAAAGATGGGCTCGATAAAGGACAGAAATGGTATGGACCTAACAGAAGCAGAAGATATTAAGAAGAGATGGCAAGAATACACAGAAGAACTGTACAAAAAAGATCTTCACGACCCAGATAATCACGATGGTGTGATTATCACGGGACTCGTTTTTTAAAGAAGTGATTTTTTTTTTTTTTTTTTTTTTTTAGACACGCTAAGCGGCTTGTGGGAATCTTCCCGATCTTACTTCCCCGACCAGGGGTGGAACCTGTGCCTGCTACAGTGGCAGCACGGAGTCAACCACTGGACGGCCAGGGAAGTCCCAGAGAAGTGATTCTTATAACATGAAGGGTGTTAAAACGTCCTGGGACACCTGCAAATACTTCTTGGCCGAAGAACCAGAGTCTTCATTCGTGGCTTGGCCCCTTTTAATTTATTTGACACATCCGTAGGGAAAACAGATCAGTAGTATAATTCTAGATAAATGGAGGGAGAGAAGAGGAGTGGAAATGGTAGCGGGGAATGCCTGCACTTCTGCCAGGTATACAGTACCGCCCCGGAATTAGGCGCGCTTTAGGCGCCTGCAAAGCGGGGTTCCTTAAGGTGCGCAGCAACCTAACACAGCAAATGTTGCCTGCGCCGGGAGCTGGTGGAAGGGGCCCGTGAAGCACAGGCATTCTTGGATACACTAAACACTTGGCAGGCTTTCACACTTGAATTCTGACGTGGGTTCATTACTAAAAATCTGATGTCATTGGAGCTTTCATAAGAGGTGTGTGGGACATCCTGCAGCTTGCGTCTGAGCACCTGGACTGTGTTGCAAACTCAAACAGTAAACTCCAGCTCCCGAAATGTACGGTGGGATCTGATTTCAAAAACCCCGTGCAAAAAAAAAAAAAAAAAAAACAAACAAACAAAAAAAAAAAAAAACCCACAATGGGCAAACAGCCTCCAAGCTTATCATTTCGTCTTAACCACTAGCCAGATTCTTGGACTTTGCGGATTTTGCGCGCGAATGGAGCAGAATCATATAGTCCCATCCATTCCACCAACTTCTGCTCAGAGCCCAATGCAAGAATAACTTCACCCTACTTTGCTTGGTTTGCTGGGGGTTCCGCGTCGTCCCCACCCCTACCTCTCCACCTTTTCCTCTGGGAAAACAAACGGAGCGGCATTGGTGAATTGCACGAGGGTTGGGCGGACGAAGCCGAAGTTTTATCCACCCCACCCCTGACCCCAAATGGCTGTCGCAATCCAGCACAGCCCCTTCCTCCAGCCGGACATTTCGTCCAAGTTGGAAGCAGTCGATTAAACTACAAGTTGGAGTCACGGTTCCCCGAACAAGAGTATCCACTACCAGCACCACTCTCACGTGCACTCGCCCTAGTTTACTTCCACGCCCTGGTTCCAACGGCAGACCCATGGGGCCCCACCTACCCCCACGAGAGGCAACGTGAAACCTACTAGGGGGCCGTCTATCTGACTCCAGCGGGTACATTTTGAACTCGCGGAAGGCAACAAAACCGCTAGATAAGGCGCAAGAATGGCAAGAATACACAGAATGTCTTACTCTGTGACTCCATGCACTGTAGCCTGCCAGGCTCCTCTGTCCATGGCTATTGAGCTCCTTGAATAGAAGATGTCCCCACCTGAAAACACACTGTACCTCACTAACGGCTCATACCTTCCCATCCTGCATATGTACACACTCCCAAAGGGGAAGGGTATGGATGGGGTTGGGGGGAGAACACTGGGTCAGTGTAAACCCGCTACAGGCACTGGGAGGACTCTGATGTGCATAACCTATTATAGTGACTTAGACCCATTACATTATGGAAGGAAGCATCTTTGACCTTCTGTTTGAATTGCATTGTCAAGAGTCGGACACAACTGAGCGACTTCACTTTCACTTTTCACTTTCATGCATTGGAGAAGGAAATGGCAACCCACTCCAGTGTTCTTGCCTGGAGAATCCCAGGGACGGGGGAGCCTGGTGGGCTGCCTTCTCTGGGGTCACACAGACTCGGACACGACTGAAGTGACTTAGCAGCAGCAGCAGCAATTCCCATACACACACCCACTTAGCCCATTTGACACAATCGATATATTCCTAATTTATCTCTTTATTGGAAACGTCATATGCCCTCCCAAAACAACTGGCACTCATTTTACACATTTAACAGGTTTCTTATTTTTTGTGCACAACGTATATGTAGCAGAAACACCCTGTGGAAAACTGTATGAATAACATATTCAGAAACGGGGGCCTGCAAAATGACGGGCAGGGGCCCATGCCACACCTACAGGGCCCATAGCATAGTGAGGCATAGGCACCGGCTGTGGGAAACGCATCCTCCATGGCCCGGGTGGCAGAGGTACGGGCATCACAGGTGGTGGGAATACCCTAGGGGGCAGGCCTGGACGTGGCATTGCAGGAACATATCTCCATCCAGGCTGGAATACATGATAGGGCCCATTAAAGAATACCCCCATAGGGTGGCCCAAGGCAGCAGGGTGCAGATTTCTAAACATCAATGCCCTCTGGTATCTTCTCCATTTGGCCCTTCGGTTTTGAAACCAAACCTTCAACCAGAGGGAAAAAAAGAGATGGCTTTAGTATACTGAACAGTTAATGTCATACTAGAAAACACCCACCATGCAAATCTGCCATTGAGATTTTACACTGCCGCAGCAGAAGCTATTTCCTTATTGCTAAACTCTGTTAGGAAAGTAAACAGCTCACGTCCCTCAGTTAATCCTTAGTGAGCCAAGCCTAGTCCAGACTTTGGCACATTGAATTGTCATTTTTAACATTTTAAATGTCATTTTTAACATTCCTTAATGAATTTTTTTCAAGTCTTACATGCAGGCCTAATTGATGAGTTGCACCGGGTCCCTGCTGTTAATGTCCATGCCTGGGAGCAGATGCTAGGTCAATGGAGGCTCGATCATGGGAGGCCCAGGGACTTTGTGGCTTGTCTTACTTGTTGCTTCAGCAACACGAGAGTTGCTGAAGTCCTGGTCACTGACTTGATATTTTAGCTGTTAGTGTTAAGGAAATTTTAGCTTAACTAAACCAAAATTCACTAAACCCCAAATCCTTTTCTCCAGATAAGATACTGAGTACCCTGTTGTCATCACTGTCAATTTTGCATGCTCCAATCTGCCCTACCCTCCAAACCTTCCTGGGTTCAGGAAAAGGGCAGCTTATTTGGTTCTAGCTTCAGTTTCAGGATGCCAGACAAGAGCCACTGTTTACCCACAGTGTTAGGGTACCCAAGGTCCTGCCAGCTCTACTCCTTAACCAGGAGATCCCAATCCTATCACTCATCCCTAAGGCAGGAAGGTCCAATCATGTCCAGTCCTGTGGGGACAAGAGTCACAAAAGAGGCTCCTCTCTAAATGCTTACCAATCATTAACAAACAAACAAGCTATCAATTAGACTTTACTTTTCTATTAGCATAGCAAGTGATGGGGTTTACCCTGTATTTAATTATTTTGGACCTTCCCAAACTGCAAGTTTTAAGCTGTCTTTTCTCTCTCCCATTTTAGGATTAGGTGTCCTTCTACTACATGCAAATATAGTCTGAAGAAGGCCACTGTAATAAAACTCATTCTGGAGGGATTCAAATGTACCTGGGGTCTAATCTCCCTAAACATAGCCAAAATCTCATGGATGGCAAATTTTAGTATGGGCCAATATTAGGTCCATATTCTCAATACTGGTTTCATAAAACAGATCTGTCATACTTGCACAAGATGGGTAGGGGAAGCATCTATTACGTTTGGGGGAAATCATGCTGCAGTATTTGGAAATATACAAGAACATTATATTTTTCCTTACTTGTGTTTTCTGGCTCATGTTCCCTTCAGAAATCCATTGAGAGGACTATGTAAACCGAAGGATGAGGAAAAACAATTCAGCAAACTTTTCCTCTGGGCTTACCTTGTCTGTCAGATTCGTTTTGAGACCAGGCCTGACTGTTGGTCCAGCCCGTGGCATTAGGATGCCAGCATCCGGTGGTCTGCTTTTCTGCACACCACTGACAGATGCACAGTGTATTTCCATCACTGTGCTCACGTATGTTGTTGTTTAATGGCTAAGTCATGTCTCATTCGGAGAAGGCAATGGCACCCCACTCCAGCACTCTTGCCTGGAGAGTCCCATGGATGGAGGAGCCTGGTGGGCTGCAGTCCATGGGGTCGCTAAGTGTCCGACACGACTGAGTGACTTCACTTTAACTTTTCACTTTCATGCACTGGAGAAGGAAATGGCAACCCACTCCAGTGTTCTTGCCTGGAGAATCCCAGGGACGGGGGAGCCTGGTGGGCTGCCGTTTATGGGGTTGTACAGAGTTGGACATGACTGAAGCGACTTAGCAGTAGCAGCAGCAACAGCATCCATATGTATATATATATATCCATATATATTTTTGAGGGGGGCAAACAAATATTTCTTTGATATAACTATGGTTATCTATACTTTACTAAAAGTGACTGAAATAGTCACCTTTTGACTTCATGATCTACATATTTGTAATCACTGCCTGAATAAATGAAAAAAGTACTTTAAATTAACACAGGTGAGAATTTGGCCTGAAATGAGATCACCCTCATAAAATCCACCTTTTTAAAACAATATCAGCAAAAATGATCAACAAAATCTTAGATGTTAAAAATTCAAGGGAATATTCACTTATGCATTATTAGTTTCATAAAGTTGAATTTGACTCTTCTCTAACCTTTTACCCCTTCTTAGGTCAGGGAAACTTTATTCAAAATTATTCTTTCTCTTTTTTGGATTCATTTTTTTTCCTGGTTAGAAATAATATTTATTATTCCCTCCCGCCATGTACAGATTACTTTTCAGAAACATGAATGTATTATCCATGTCTTCATCAATAACAGTTTGTAGAAAATAAACTTAATTCATATCTTGTCAACAATATAGTTCTATCATTTTTTTGAAACAATAGCCATTTTATTTTTCCATGTTAGTTCAAGAATAGCTTCAAGTTTTACATTTCAGATCAAACCAAGACAATCTTTGTTTCTAGGTAATTGCCTGACAGAGCCTCCCCACCCCCTAAAAAATTCTATACCCTAAGTGATAACCTCTTCTTGTACATTCAGCAAACTTTACATTGGAAAAGAAAAAGAATAATTGAGATAGGTACTTACTCTCGTGCACAGTAATAAATCTAGCTGAGCTTCTACTCCTTCATTTTTAAGGATGATTTTCCAAAGCTTGCAAACTTTTCCCCATTACTACCATAACTGCAATATTTTAGCAATGTTTTCAGGCCGACATCAAAGTCTTCCAAAAAAAAACCAACTAGAATTTAAGACTGCTACCTCTACACTACTTTGCAAAAACACTTAAAAAACAGCAGCAAGACAATTAGGCACTGGGATTTGGAACTTTAAGCCACCCCCTTGACAGTTTCAGTTTAACTAAACATATGTTAGTTACTCATGTACTATGCTCTGTGTTTGAATTACTCCCTCACACCAATGTCTAATATTTATAAGTTCACTCCTTTAGCTAAGACCTTATGCCCGGGTTTTAAGTATTTTAAATAACTGAGTACAGTTGATCTTTCTCATAACCTAGCTTTTCAGAGTATTAAAGTGAATGCTTCCCATGTGAGACTGAGCCCCAGTAGAGTCACATAGAAATATTCCTTTAGGGAATACTAACAGCCTCCCTAAAGGATGCCAGTGTTAGAAGATGAACTTTATTTACTGGAAAAAAACCTGTGTGTGTGTGTGTGTGTGTGTGTGTTAGAGAGGAGAGAGGTCTGTGTTCTACTTTTTTCCCTGTGTGTGTTTGTATGGAAAAGACAACAAAGCACACCAAATTGAGAGTTTTCAGGACAAAACGTAAAGCATGTTTTAGAATGGCTGCCCGGCCAATCTTAAAATTAAGATTTACTAACCTGCACTCTTCTTTCAGCCAGATTCAGACGTCTTGCAATGTCCTCTCTGATGGGGGAAAAGTGCAAATTCAGTATTTGGAATTGTGGATAAAATATATCACATTTCTGTAAATTAAAATTTTCTGTAATACGGTTTATGGTTTACTTAGGGTCTTCCTGTGGACAACTCACCCATTAATTAAAATATAAAAAGGGAATACATATTAAAATTCCTGGTAATGTGCCTGTTACTTCAATATGACTCAATTAATTTTTCCATTTGTGCAACAGCAGAGAAGTAACTTGAAAATCTTTTCACTTTTATGGAGATCCCTCCGTAAAAATAACTAAAATGACAATCCCCCCCTTCCCGCGCAAAAAATTGGTGTTTTAAACCCAAGTATTTCTGTTTACTGTAAAAGGGAGTGGTGAACTCTCATGGAGAAACTTCAAGCCATATCAGCCAAGCAATCAAGGGTGAAGGACGTATACAATGGAACCAGAAAGGGCGCCCATAAACCTCACACTGATTCGTCCTGATGCTCCCATTCCTATCGGGACAGAATAGGCCTTCCCCTTCGTACTCTATGGAGAAGGAAATGGTAACCCACTCCAGCATTCTTGCCTGGAGAATCCCACGGACAGAGGAGCCTGGCGGGCTACACCCCACGGGGTCGCCGAGTCCAACACGACTCAGCAACAACCACTTCGTACTCTAGGGGGCTCCGGCCCGGGCTTTTTAACGGTCAAAGACTGGAAACCGCGCTGCACGTGGCAGGGCCGAGAGACCAGGGTGAGCGCTAGGAGGCGCTCTCCTCGTGCACAAAATTTAAATGGCGTGGAAAAAGCGGAGTAATCACGATAAAGTTTTACTGCAATATTTAAAATATAAAAATGCAGAATGGGGAACACATGTATACCTGTGGCGGATTCATTTTGATATTTGGCAAAACTAATACAATTATGTAAAGTTTAAAAAAAAAAAAAAAGAAATGATGAAAGCCAGAAAAAAAAAAATGCATGCAAAACCCCACGATGAGCGAATTACCAAGATTTTAAATTAAATCAATATTAATCTGCCCTGCTTTACTTGTTCCACCCTAGTCCCGCCCCTCTCTTGCACCCCTGCAAGCTCTGCAGGGTTTGGTCCAACCTCCACGAGCTAGGGCAGACCCGGTGCCCTCGAGCCTCCAAAGTGGCTTTTGGCCCAGGAGAGGAGGGGGAAGGGTCCTGGAAAAGAACCTAAGGCGGCCTGGAAGGCGCGCGGGCCAGCGAAGAACTGGGCGTCTCCGGGGCCAGCCACTTACCGTGCAAACACGTCGGGGTACTGAACGTGGCGGAAAACTCGTTCCAGCTCCAGCAGCTGCAACTGGGTGAAAACGGTACGGCAGCGGCGCGGCTTTACTGCCGCATTCTGGGGCCCCTGGATGGCCAGGGGGCCCGGCTCCTCCTGCTGCGGCGGGGGCTCAATATCGCCGCCGTTGCCCTCACGGTTTTCATCGCCCTCACGGTTTCCGTCGCCGTCACGGTTTTCGTCGCCCTCGCGGTTTTCGTCGCCCTCGCGGTTTTCGTCGTCCAGGAGGTTGGAGTCGGCCTCGCCAAAGTAGTTTGCGGCTGCGGCTGCAGCTGCTTCTCCGGGCTCAGGTGAGGACCGAGTTTCATCTTCCTCTCCGTTTAAAACCTCTGAGATCAGGGTAGGCTCCACATCTGGAAAAAGAGGAAAGCAAAAGGGAGAGAGACTGGGGCAGGGAGTCTTGGAGCCCACGGTGCGCGGGCTGGAGGGGGCCGGGGCCGTGTTGGAGGAGGAGCTGCTATGCAGTATCCCGTCCACCTGCCCTTCCCAGGGAAACTTCCTTTTCTGGGATTTGCCGAAGCACCTGCCATCGCCGTCTAGGCACTAACCATTCAGTTCGTCCTCGTCGATTCCCAAGTTGTGGAATCCTATGTCAAAGCGGCTGCTGTCCATGCTTTGCTGTCGATGAAAGACTGTGCTTCTGCAGACTCTGCGCTGGGTGTGAGGCGATCCGAGGATCTGGGCTCGAGCTGGGACCAGCGGTCTCGAGCTGTGCTCTTCTGGCGCCGGGACCTCTTCTGGCGCAGATACTGGGGCTTGCGCGCCTTATATAGCGGTTTTGTTGCCTTCCGCGAGTTCAAAATGTACCCGCTGGAGTCAGATAGACGCCCCCCTAGTAGGTTTCATGTTGCCTCTCGTGGGGGTAGGCGGGGCCCCATGGGTCTGCCGTTGGGGCCAGGGCGTGGAAGTAAACTAGCGCGAGTGCACGTGAGAGTGGTGCTGGTAGTGGATACTCTTGTTCGGGGAACCGTGACTCCAACTTGTAGTTTAATCGACTGCTTCCAACTTGGACGAAATGTCCGGTTGGAGGAAGGGGCTGTGCTGGATTGCGACAGCCATTTGGGGTCAGGGGTGGGGTGGATAAAACTTCGGCTTCGTCCGCCCAACCCTCGTGCAATTCACCAATGCCGCTCCGTTTGTTTTCCCAGAGGAAAAGGTGGAGAGGTAGGGGTGGGGACGACGCGGAACCCCCAGCAAACCAAGCAAAGTAGGGTGAAGTTATTCTTGCATTGGGCTCTGAGCAGAAGTTGGTGGAATGGATGGGACTATATGATTCTGCTCCATTCGCGCGCAAAATCCGCAAAGTCCAAGAATCTGGCTAGTGGTTAAGACGAAATGATAAGCTTGGAGGCTGTTTGCCCATTGTGGGTTTTTTTTTTTTTTTTTTTTTTTTGCACGGGGTTTTTGAAATCAGATCCCACCGTGCATTTCGGGAGCTGGAGTTTACTGTTTGAGTTTGCAACACAGTCCAGGTGCTCAGACGCAAGCTGCAGGATGTCCCACACACCTCTTATGAAAGCTCCAATGACTTCAGATTTTTAGTAATGAACCCACGTCAGAATTCAAGTGTGAAAGCCTGCCAAGTGTTTAGTGTATCCAAGAATGCCTGTGCTTCACGGGCCCCTTCCACCAGCTCCCGGCGCAGGCAACATTTGCTGTGTTAGGTTGCTGCGCACCTTAAGGAACCCCGCTTTGCAGGCGCCTAAAGCGCGCCTAATTCCGGGGCGGTACTGTATACCTGGCAGAAGTGCAGGCATTCCCCGCTACCATTTCCACTCCTCTTCTCTCCCTCCATTTATCTAGAATTATACTACTGATCTGTTTTCCCTACGGATGTGTCAAATAAATTAAAAGGGGCCAAGCCACGAATGAAGACTCTGGTTCTTCGGCCAAGAAGTATTTGCAGGTGTCCCAGGACGTTTTAACACCCTTCATGTTATAAGAATCACTTCTCTGGGACTTCCCTGGCCGTCCAGTGGTTGACTCCGTGCTGCCACTGTAGCAGGCACAGGTTCCACCCCTGGTCGGGGAAGTAAGATCGGGAAGATTCCCACAAGCCGCTTAGCGTGTCTAAAAAAAAAAAAAAATCACTTCTTTAAAAAACGAGTCCTGTGCTCGATACTGGGCATACTTTTACTTTTTTTTTTTTTTTTTTTTTTTTTACAACCACCATTATTATCTCTCTCTCTCTTTTTTTTTTTTTTTTTTAACAAAGAAAACTGAGCCCCAGGGAAGCCCGGCAACTTGACCGCAGGCTTACAGCGAATTTGTGTACATTGCAACTTGTTCTTGCTGTCTTATTTCAAAGGAGTAAATAATGGTGGGATTCCAGGAGGAGTGGAGGAGGGTGAAAGGTATTTTGCAGAAGCAGGCTATTGGGCAGTCTTTAAAAATCTTGAGTGCCAGGGGTCTCTACCTCCTCCTGCTCTGGCTCAAGCCTCTTGCCCCTGCAACTAGCAGCTCCCGCTGCTGCTACTGCTGCTGCTGCTAAGTCGCTTCAGTCGTGTCCAACTCTGTGTGACCCCATAGACGGCAGCCCACCAGGCTCCCCCGTCCCTGGGATTCTCCAGGCAAGAACACTGGAGTGGGTTGCCATTTCCTTCTCCAATGCATGAAAGTGAAAAGTGAAAGTGAAGTCGCTCGTCGCTCAGTCGTGTCCGACTCTTAGCGACCCCATGGACTGCAGCCTACCAGGCTCCTCCGTCCATGGGATTTTCCAGGCAAGAGTACTGCAGTGGGGTGCCATTGCCTTCTCCGGTCATTTCAGTCATAGTATATTCACTGTGTTGTGTAACCATTGCAATTATCAAATTCAAAAACATTTTCATCATCCCATAAAGAGACTCCATACCTGTTAACAGTCATTTCCCAGTCCCCCTCCCTGGAGCCCCTGTTAAACACTAATGTATTTTCTATTTCTATGGATTTCCCTATTCTGTGTATTTCACTCAAATGCAGTCATACAATTTGTGAACATTTGTGCCTGACTTTTTTCACCTGAAGTTATCTCTGTTGTGCCATGTATCAGTACCTCAATTTTTATGATTGAATTGTATTCCATTGTACAGATGGACCACATTTTCTTTATGCATTTGCATCTGGTGGACATTTGAGTTGTTTCCACCTTTTGGTGATTATGAATAACACTGCTTTGATTGTTATGAGCAGTTGTGTACAAGTTTTGTTGGAATATCTGTTTTCAATTTTGAGGGTATAAATTTAGGACTGGAGTAACTGGGTCATATGTTTAATTTTTTGAGGGAACACCAAGCTGTTTTCCACAGCAGCTGCACTATTTTACATTCCTACCAGCAAGGTAGGGTTCCAATTTATCCATATCCTCTCCAACCTTTGTTATTTTCAGGGTTTTTAAAAATTACAGCCATCCTAGTAGGTGTGAAGTGGTATCACTTATGGTTTTGATTTACATTTTCCTAATGATTAATGACGTTGAGTATATTTTCATGTGCTTAACTGGCCATTGTATATCTTACTTGGGGAAATTTCTATTTGTGCCTTTTGCCTATGTATAAACTGGGTGTTTGTCATTTTGTTGTAGAGTTGAAGAGTTCTTTATATATTTGATTGCTAGACTCTTTATGATTTGCAAATATTTTCTACCATTTCCCAAAAGTGTAAATTTTCTTTTCACTTTCTTATTAGGGGCCTTTGATGTTTGCAATCACAAGCCTGCCCTCATGTGGTTTTGGAGTTCAAATAAATACTATCGGCATAGCCCAGTTCATTTTTAGTGGCAAATCCAGACATATGGCAGGAGCAAATCTGGTCCTTTCTGGAGGAGTCTACTTCTCAGACTTTAACAAGACCCTCACAGATAAAGCTAGCCAAACATACACACAGTTTTTAAAAAAGCCACTATCAGCACAAATAATAAACTAAAGATGTAGATCTCCACAGTTACTATCAGATGCAAACAACTTAGAAACATGTTTAAATAAATGAGAGGATATAAAAAAGACAAGGAAGATATATTAATAAATAAATATCAGAAAGAACCAAATAGAATTTCTAGAAATGGAATTAAAAGATGAATTTTTTTTTCTTATGTGGTAAAATAGACATCATGTAAAATTTACTGTATTAACCATTTTAAAGTGTGCAATTCAGTGGCATTTAGTACATTCATAATCCTGTGCAATCATTATGACTATCTAGTTACAGAACATTTTCATCACTCTAGAAGGTAATTTGTACCCCTTAAGCACTCACTCCCCATTTCCACCTTCCCCATCCCTTGGCAACCATGAATCTACTTTCTGTCTTTATAGATTTACCTACACTGGACATTTCATATAAATGGAATCATAATATTGGCCTTTTGTGTCTTTAACTTAGCATTATGTTGAGTTCATCCATGTTGTAGCATGAATCAGTATTTTATTTCTCTTACTAGGAGGCATCAGGCATCAGCCTTCAGAAGCTCAATGCTAGGATAAAATGGATCTGATATCCCCATATAGCAGCTTGAGGTGACCTAGGTGTGGCTTTGGCACTACCACACCAAGATGGCACACTTGCCTGCCATCTCCTTGCTGAAGGCAGACTTGCTGATGTGGCTTCAGTAGGTTTTACACAGGGATGCACTCTTGAAAACCAAATTTCTAGTTAAACCACTCATGAGGAGTCCTGCCAGGCAACACTCCCTTTGTGAAGGAACTAACGATCCTTGAATGAAGACCAGGAATCTTGATTCTGTCTGTAAACTGAATCAATCTCTAGATGGGTTTTAAGGACTCTAGCAGTCAAGAAAGCTGTACCATTATGGACATTTTGTACTCATAGATTACATTTCTGCTGCAAGTGGGGGTCACCTATCCCAGCTGTGGCCAGCAGTGAGGGTGGGGTGGAGGGATTTTTGGTTCCTTAAGGCCTACAGGAGCCCATTCTTAGCACTGTGTGGTTTCTAATTCTTAGTTCTCCCTACAGGGGACTCTAGCTAAGCATTTGAAATATTTTCAGTCCTTAACCAAAATTTTCTATAGAGCATCCCTGATAATCCACCACAAAAAAGACTGACAGGAAGAGTGGGGTGGCTTCTGATGAAACACCAGTAATGTGATGTCAGTTTTTATTAATTATCATACATAGATTATTCATTCATGTCAAAAGCCAAAACTTTGGCTTCTTAAAAAAAAGAATAAGTGTAGATATAAGGGGCATATGGAGGTTTTTCATACCTACCTTTGTAAGAACCATAGTTTTCTGTAATTCCTTCAGACTCTTAAGACTGTCTGTATACTGACTAAGTGAGAGGAAAGCTCTCTGAGGCTATTTGCATATGTAGTCCTAGCCTTTAGAGAGGACTGGAGGAAAGGAAAGACAGCCTGGAGATAGATATCTGTTACTGTTTGCAATTTTATGTGGCAGTTAAAGTGATTGATATTTGCATTTCCTATCCTGTCTTGAAACACCACATACCCTTCAGGTTTGTTCTATGGAACTGAATCTTTGCACATGAAATTCCAATCCATACGCTGGGCCTTTTTTGCTGTAACCAAGAGTCAAGAATAATATTCTATGATGTTTCTTTAAATTCTGCCCAATTTTACTCCAATAAAAATTAACTTAAAAATTCTGCCCAATTTCTTTGGTCAGTGTTCCCAGAAAGTTTGCAGAATGACTGCTGGTAATGGCTACAAGCATTGATGCATGAATCTTTACACTACTTAGGGCATCCTGGGCTCAAGCTTCTAAAGGTCTGCTCCCTACTGCTGCATAGGGCTCCTTCAGAGGGAAACTTTTCATGACCATCTTGATCCTTCCTATGATCTAGGAAAGTACTTTTCAATCTACCTTGTGTGTGTCCATGCTCAGTCGTGTCTGACTCTTTGTGATGCCATGGACTGTACCCAGGCTCCTCTGTCCATGGGATTTTCCAGGCAATAATACTGGAGTGGGCTGCCATTTCTTACTCCAGGGGATCTTTCTGAGGCAGGGATTGAACATTCTGTGTCTCCTGCATTGGCAGGTGGATTCCTTACCACTGAGGTAAGGACCTCAGTTTAGAGTAAAAGAAAAATACAGTCTGGTAGTTACCATTGGCTTTCAGCTATTTCAAGTCGTGTATCCTGACTCAGTGTCAATGTATACAGGGGCCACAGAAGTGAGCAAGGCCTGGAGAGAAAGAAAATATATGAGATTTTAATATAAAGCAGAACAAGACATGTGACACAAGAGAGGAGCAAAGCAATCTTGTGGAAGTTCAAAGGAGGGAGAGTTCACACCCAGTACAAATCCGGAAATGCATGGAAGATGTGAAATTGGAGATGAATCTTGAACTGTGATTGGGAGTTCTTTTCTTACTTTTTAAAAATAAATACCATTTTCCTTCAAACTACAAAAGTAATGATTGATTGCTGTAATAAATTTGGAAAGTATAAAGAAGCCACAAATGACATCAAATCATATAAACTCACCCATAACCTTGTCTATCATCCATATGTGGTAACAACAACTTTCTTTTTTTATGTATTTTTTTTACAAGTTCTGTATTACAGTTAACTATATGATATTTTATCTTAGCTATCTACCATTATATAATAATTATTTCTTATACTTTAAAGTTTTTAAATTGTAGAGTATGATAGTTTATTATTCATTCATGTGTTCTCTCATTCAGTCATTCTACCAATATTTATTGCCAACCATACACACTTTTATATTTCAGTGTCAAGGAAACTGCCTGATGTGTTTTGGATGGTCAATAAATATTTATTGAGTGAATGAATAGATTTCAAGCACTATTCTGAATTACCAGTTTTCTTAATCATTTTCCCCAGTGGTAAATTCTTTTCCTCTTTTTTCCCCCTATTTTATAACAAGTACATTTTTGGGCATGAATTAGTTGTGGGAAGAATTTCAGTGGGTAGAGTTCAGAGATTGGAGAGAGAGTCTAGGCAGATAGCTCAAAATGAAGATGACACAGAAAAAGCATATTTATGGGCCAGGAAATAGTTCAGTTTGGCTGGAGATGAACTAGGGGAGACATGGGAGTCAGGATTGAAATGTGGTAATAGTTCCTCGCGTGTGTCTAGAAGTTTCTAATTTAAAGAATGCTTTCATGAGCATTAGTTTACATATTCTTATGGCACCCCACTCCAGTACTCTTGCCTGGAAAATCCCATGGACGGAGGAGCCTGGTAGGCTGCAGTCCATGGGGTCGCTAAGAGTCAGACACGACTGAGCGACTTCACTTTATTTTTTCACTTTCATGCATTGGAGAAGGAAATGGCAACCCACTCCAGTGTTCTTGCCTGGAGAATCCCAGGGACAGGGGAGCCTGGTGGGCTGCCGTCTATGGGGTCGCACAGAGTCAGACACGACTGAAGCGACTTAGCAGTAGCAGCATGGCATTATTATTTCCATTTTATAATAAATGAGAAAACTGAGGGTGAGAGAGTTTGACCTGCTCAAGTTTGCACAGCTAGTAAGAGATAGAGGTAGACTTGGGCTTTGAAATATATATTTAGGAGTTTGGGTTTCATCTTGAGAGTAATGGGGGTTGGAGAGGTTTTTTTTAATTTTTTTATTTTTTGTAAGTTAATTTATTTATTTTAATTGGAGGCTAATTACTTTACGTATCGTAGTAGTTTTTGCCATCCATGCACATGAATCAGCCATGGGTGTACATGTGTCCCCCATCCTAAACCCCCCTCCCACCTCCTTCCCCATCCCATCCCTCAGGGTCATCCCAGTGCACCGGCCCTGAGCGCCCTGTCTCATGCATCAACCTGGACTGGCAATCTATTTCACATATGGTAATATACATGTTTCAATGTTATTCTCTCAAATCATCCCACTCTCGCCTTCTCCCAGAGTTCAAAAGTCTATTTTTTTACATCTGTGTCTCTTTTGCTGTCTCGCATATAGGGTCATTATTACCATCTTTCTAAGTTCCATATATTTATGCTATGAACATTCATGTACAGGTTTTTGTGTGAGCATCAGTTTCATTTCATTGCTAGAAATCCCCAAGTATTCGATATCTGGATCTTCTGCTAGTTGTATATTTAGGTTTTTTTTTTTTTTATTAAATAAACTACCAAACAATTTTCTGGAGTGGCTATACAAGTTTATATCCCTACCAATATCTTTAATAGAGGGTCTTAGTATCCTCACCAACATTTTTTTCTTAGCCATGCTGATAGGTATGCAGTGATACCTCATTGTGGCTATCTTATTAAGAAAATTTGCTTTTTCTCTTATGGGTGATGATATCGAACAGCTTTTCATGTACTTATTTGACATCTCTCTATCCTCTGCAGGTCTGTGCATGCCTTTTGCATATTTTCTAGGTGTATTGTTTTTTACTGTTGAGTTTTGAGATTTCTTTATATATCAATATATTCTAGATTTTTTTTTTTACTAGTTATGTCATTTGCAAGTATTTTCTCTTAGTTTGTAGCTTGTCTTTTTATGCTCTCAGCAGGGTCTTTGGGAGATTGAAATTTTTTTATTTTTTCTTTTTTTTTAAATTTATTTTATTTAACTTTACAATATTGTATTGGTTTTGCCATATATCAAAATGAATCTGCCACAGGTATACATGTGTTCCCCATCCTGAACCCTCCTCCCTCCTCCCTCCCCATACCATCCCTCTGGGTCGTCCCAGTGCACCAGCCCCAAGCATCCAGTATTGTGCATCGAACCTGGGCTGGCAACTCGTTTCATATATGATATTATACATGTTTCAATGCCATTCTCCCAAATCATCCCACCCTCTCCCTCTCCCACAGAGTCCAATAGACTGTTCTATACATCAGTGTCTCTTTTGCTGTCTCGTATACAGAGTTATTGTTACCATCTTTCTAAATTCCATATATATGCGTTAGTATACTGTATCGGTGTTTTTCTTTCTGGCTTACTTCACTCTGTATAATAGGCTCCAGTTTCATCCACCTCATTCGAACTGATTCAAATGTATTCTTTTTAATGGCTGAGTAATACTCCATTGTGTATATGTACCACAGCTTTCTTATCCATTCATCTGCTGATGGACATCTAGGTTGCTTCCATGTCCTGGCTATAATAAACAGTGCTGCGATGAACATTGGGGTACACGTGTTTCTTTCAATTCTGTTTTCCTCGGTGTGTATGCCCAGCAGTGGGATTGCTGGGTCGTATGGCAGTTCTATTTCCAGTTTTTTAAGGAATCTCCACACTGTTCTCCATAGTGGCTGTACTAGTTTGCATCCCCACCAACAGTGTAAGAGGGGTCCCTTTTCTCCACACCCTCTCCAGCATTTATTGCTCGTAGACTTTTGGATCGCAGCCATTCTGACTGGCGTGAAATGGTACCTCATTGTGGTTCTGATTTGCATTTCTCTGATAATGAGTGATGTTGAGCATCTTTTCATGTGTTTGTTAGCCATCTGTATGTCTTCTTTGGAGAAATGTCTGTTTAGTTCTTTGGCCCATTTTTTGATTGGGTCAATTATTTTTCTGGAATTGAGCTGTAGGAGTTGCTTGTATATATTTTTTTAAATTTTATTTTATTTTTAAACTTTACATAATTGTATTAGTTTTGCCAAATATCAAAATGAATCCGCCACAGGTATACATGTGTTCCCCATCCTGAACCCTCCACCCTCCTCCCTCCCCATTCCATCCCTCTGGGTCGTCCCAGTGCACCAGCCCCAAGCATCCAGTATCGTGCATCGAACCTGGACTGGCAACTCGTTTCATACATGATAGTTTACATGTTTCAATGCCATTCTCCCAAATCTTCCCACCCTCTCCCTCTCTCACAGAGTCCATAAGACTGTTCTATACATCAGTGTCTCTTTTGCTGTCTCGTACACAGGGTTATTGCTACCATCTTTCTAAATTCCATATATATGCGTTAGTATACTGTATCGGTGTTTTTCTTTCTGGCTTACTTCACTCTGTATAATAGGCTCCAGTTTCATCCACCTCATTCGAACTGATTCAAATGTATTCTTTTTAATGGCTGAGTAATACTCCATTGTGTATATGTACCACCGCTTTCTTATCCATTCATCTGCTGATGGACATCTAGGTTGCTTCCATGTCCTGGCTATTATAAACAGTGCTGCGATTAACATTGGGGTACACGTGTCTCTTTCCCTTCTGGTTTCCTCAGTGTGTATGCCCAGCAGTGGGATTGCTGGATCATAAGGCAGGTCTATTTCCAGTTTTTTAAGGAATCTCCACACTGTTCTCCATAGTGGCTGTACTAGTTTGCATTCCCACCAACAGTGTAAGAGGGTTCTCTTTTCTCCACACCCTCTCCAGCATTTATTACTTGTAGACTTTTGGATCGCAGTCATTCTGACTGGTGTGAAATGGTACCTCATAGTGGTTTTGATTTGCATTTCTCTGATAATGAGTGATGTTGAGCATCTTTTCATGTGTTTGTTAGCCATCTGGATGTCTTCTTTGGAGAAATGTCTATTTAGTTCTTTGGCCCATTTTTTGATTGGGTCATTTATTTTTCTGGAGTTGAGCTGTAGGAGTTGCTTGTGTATTCTCGAGATTAGTTGTTTGTCAGTTGCTTCATTTGCTATTATCTTCTCCCATTCTGAAGGCTGTCTTTTCACCTTGCTAATAGTTTCCTTTGATGTGCAGAAGCTTTTAAGGTTAATTAGGTCCCATTTGTTTATTTTTGCTTTTATTTCCAATATTCTGGGAGGTGGGTCATAGAGGATCCTGCTGTGATGTATGTCAGAGAGTGTTTTGCCTATGTTCTCCTCTAGGAGTTTTATAGTTTCTGGTCTTACGTTTAGATCTTTAATCCATTTTGAGTTTATTTTTGTGTATGGTGTTAGAAAGTGTTCTAGTTTCATGCTTTTACAAGTGGTTGACCAGATTTCCCAGCACCACTTGTTAAAGAGATTGTCTTTAATCCATTGTATATTCTTGCCTCCTTTGTCAAAGATAAGGTGTCCATATGTGTGTGGATTTATCTCTGGGCTTTCTATTTAGGTCCATGCTTGTATATTTTTGAGATTAGTTGTTTGTCTGTTGCAAGTTTTTTTAAAAAATTATTTATTTGGCTGTGCTGAATCTTAGTTGTGGCATGGAGGATCTTTGAGCTTAGTTGCAGCCTGTGAGACCTAGTCCCTTGACCAGGGATCAAACCTAGTGCCCCTGCACTGGGAGCATGGGGTCTTAGTCAGTAGATCACCAGGGAAGTCTCAGAAGAGTAAAAGTTCTTTAAAATTTATTTTCTCCAGTTTTATTGAGATGTAATTGACATATAGCCCTATATAAGTTTAAGGTATACTGCATAATGACTTGTTGTTCAGTAGATCAGTCGTGTCTGACTCTGCGACTTCCTGAACTGCAGCATGCCAGGCTTCCTTGTCCTTCACTATCTCCCGGAGTTTGCTCAAACTCATGTCCATTGAGTCGGTGATGCTTTCCAACCATCTCATCCTCTGTCATCCCCTTCTCTTCCTGCCTTCAATCTTTTCCAGCATCAGGGTCTTTTCCAATGAGTTGGCTATTCACATCAGGTGGCCAAAGTATTGGAGCTTCAGCTTCAGCATCAATCCTTCCAATGAATATTCCAGATTGAATTCCTTTAGGACTGACTGGGTTAATCTTGTTGCTGTCCAAGGGGCTCTCAAGAGTCTTCAGCAGAACCACAGTTCAAAAGCATCAGTTCTTTGGAGCCCAGCCTTCTTTATGGTCCAACTCTCACATCCATACGTGACTACTGGAAAAACCATAGCTTTGACTATACACACCTTTGTCAGCAAAGTGATGTCTCTGCTTTTAATATGCTGTCTATATTTGTCATAGCTTTTCTTCCAAGGAGCAAGTGTCTTCTAATTTCATGGCTGCAGTCACCACCTGCAGTGATTTTGGAGCCCAAGAAAATAAGGTCTGTCACTGTTTCCATTGTTCCCCCATTTACTTGCCATGAGATGGGACCAGATGCCATGATTTTGGTTTTTTGAATGTTGACTTTTAAGCTAGCTTTTTCACTCTCCTCTTCCACCTTCATCAAGAGGCTCTTAGTTTCTCTTCACTTTCTGCCATGAGGGTGGTGTCATCTGCATACCTGAGGCTATTGATATTCCCCCTGGCAATCTTAATTCCAGCTTGTGATTCATCCAGCCTGGCATTTCACATGATGTAGTCTGCATAGAAGTTAAATAGGCAGGGTGACAATAAACAACCTTGATGTACTCCTTTCCCAGTTTTGAATCAGTCTGTTGTTCCATGTCAAGTTCTAACTGTTGCTTCTTGACCTGCATACAGGTTTCTCAGGAGGCAGTTATGATGGTCTGGGATTCCCATCTCTTTAAGAATTTTCCATAGTTTGTTGTGATCCACATAATCAAAGGCTTTAGTGTAGTCAATGAAGCATAAGTGGATTTTTTTTAAATCTCTTGCTTTTCCTGTGATCCAATGGATACTGGCAATTCGATTTCTGGTTTCCTCTGCCTTTTCTAAATCCAGCTTGTATACATGAAAGTTCTCAGTTCATGTACTGTTGTAGACTAACTTAAAGAATTTTGAGCTTCACCTTGCTTGCGTGTGAGATGAGTGCAACTGTGCAGTAGTTTGAATGTTCTTTGGTATTGCCCTTCTTTGGAATTGGAACAAAAACCGACCTTTTCCAGTCCTGTGGCCACTGCTGAATTCTACAAATTTACTGGCATACTGAGTGCAGCACTTTCACAGCAAAATCTTTTAGGATTTGAGATAACTCAGCTGGGATTTCACTACCTCTACTAGCTTTGTTTGTAGTAATGCTTCCTAAGGCCAACTTAACTTCACACTCTAGGATGTCTGGCATTAGGTGAGTGAACACACCATCGTGGTTAGCTGGGATATTAAGATCTTTTTTGTATTCTTGCCACCTCTTCTTAATATCTTCTGCTTTTGTTAGGTCCATACTGTTTCTGTCCTTTATTGTGCCCATCTTTGCGTGAAATGTTCCCTTGGTATCTAATTTTCTTGAAAAGATTTCTAGTTTTTCTCATTCTATTGTTTTCCTCTATTTCTTTGCATTGTTTATTAGAAAGGCTTTCTTATCTCTCCTTGTTATTCTTTGGAACGCTGCATTCAGATTGGTATATCTTTCCCCATCTGATGTAATAGATATATAGACCTGTATAAGTTTAAGTTATACTTCATAATGACTCGATGTACATGTATTATGAAATGATTACCACAATATATTTAATTAGCACATATTTCCTCATATAGTTACAAAAAATTTTTCCTGGTAATGAGATCTTTTAGGATCTAATCTGTTAGCAACTTTAAAAAAAAAATTGAAGTATAGTTAATGTACAATATTCTATGTTACAGGTGTAGTACAGTACAGTGATTCATGATTTTTAAAGGTTACCATGCATGACTGTAAAGTGTAGCATCATGTTGTACATTACATTTCCAGTATTTATTCATCTTACAACTGGAAGTATGTACCTTTTGACCACCTTCATCCATTAAAAGTTTTTAATTTTGATGAGATCTGATTGTTCAGTTTTCCCCTTTAGGGATCATGCTATGTCCAAGAATTCTTTGCCTAGCCCCAGACCCTGAAGGCATTCTCCTATTTTCATCCTAAAAGCTTTACACTTTTATGATATACTTTTAAATTTGTCATCCATTTGAGTACATTTTTGTATAAGATGTGAGGTTGAAGCTGAGGTTTATCTTTTTGCCTATGAATATCCAATTGTTCCATCACCATTTGAGTTCTTTTCTATGATTGTCAAAAATCAGTTGGGTATATTTGCTGTGCTATGCTCAGTCATGTCTGACTCTTTACGACCTCTATGGACTGTAGCCCACCAGGCTTCTCTGTCTATGGAATACTCCAGGCAAGAATACTGTAGTGGATTGTCATTTCCTACTCTAGGGCATCTTCCCAACCCAGGGATCGAGCCTGTGTCTCCTGCATCGCAGGGAATTTCTTTACTGTCTGAGCTACCAGAGAAATCCCATGGACATATTTGTGTGCGTTTATTTCTGGCATCTCTATTCTGCTTTTCTTATTTATTGATATGTGTTTTTCTCCATGCTAATACCACACAGTGTTGATTGTTCTAATTATGTCTGAAAATCAAGTGGATTGATTCCTCTCACTTTATTCTTTTAAAAAATTTTTGACCTATTCTAGTTCCTTTGCCTTTCCATATAAATTTTAGAACAAGCTTTTTTATGTTTGGGGCTTCTCTGGTGGCTCAAATGGTAAAGAAACTGCCTGCAATGTAGGAGACATGGGTTTGATCCCTGGGTCAGGAAGCTCCCCTGGAGAAGAAAATGGCTACCCACTCTAGTATTCTTGCCTGGAAAATTTCATGGACAGAGGAGCCTGGCTGGCTACAGGGGTCACAAATAGTCAGACATGATTGAGCGACTAACACTTTATATGTTTAAAGTAAAAATCTTGCAGGGATCTCACTAGGAATTGCTTTCAAACTCTATACCAAATTGGGAAGAATTAGCCCCTTTACTATGTTGAATCTTTCAACGTATGAACACTATATGTCTCTCATTGGGGGATTTGAAATAGGGTGGTAATGTGATTTGATATGTGTTTTCTGAAAATCACACTGGATGTATGGAGAACCTGTTCAGGCAGGCAGATCAATGAGGAGATGTGCCGTCATTTAGGTGAGAGAGGGTGATGGTTTGAACCAGGTGATGGAGGTGGAGAGAAGAAACTAGCTTTGAGGTTTGTTTTTGAAGTGGAAGTAATAGACTAAATATAGAAATTAAGAGGAAAGTGTTAAGGATGATTTCTGGGTTTCTCGCTTGAGCCAGAAGATGACACCTCTCACAGAGGGGAATATCACAAGGACCAAAGTTTTGGGGAAGGAGGATGAATTTGATTGTGGATGTTGTGCATTTGGGGTGTTTGTGGGCTTTCCAGATGTCTATTGTATCTAGTAGGCAGTTGAATGGGGTTTCCCTGGTGACTCAGTGGTAGAGAATCTGCCTGCCAGTGCAGGAGACACAGGTTTGATCCCTGGGTCAGGAAGATCCCCTGGAGAAAGAAATGGCAACCCACTGCAGTATTCTTGTCTAGAAAATCCCATGGACAGAAGAGGCTGGCAGGTTACAGTCCATGGGGTCGCAAATGAGTCAACATGTCTTAGTCACTGAACAAAAACAACAAAGGCAGTTGAATACAGAGTAAAAAGCTAAGGGAAAAATGAGTACTCCAGATATTTATATCTGTATTTAAACTTGCCCTTGTATCATTTGAATTGGCACAAAGGGATAACCTTGGCCCACAAGGGTCAAGACTTAACCTCCAGGACCCCAGAAATTTGCAAAGGTTTACTCTCCCTGAAGGTACACAGATGATGAACTCAAAATGTATCAGTTCAGTTCAGTTCAGTTGCTCAGCCCTGTCTACCTCTTTGCGACCCCACGAATTGCCACACGGCAGGCCCCCCTGTCCTTCACCAACTCCCGGAGTTTACCCAAACTCATGTCCATCAAGTCGGTGATGCCATCCAGCCATCTCATCCTCTGTCGTCCCCTTTCCCTCCTGCCCCCAATCCCTCCCAGCATCAGTCTTTTCCAATGAGTCAACTCTTCGCATGAGGTGGCCAAAGTACTGGAGTTTCAGCTTCAACATCAGTCCTTCCAATGAACACCCAGGGCTGATCTCCTTCAGGATGGACTGGTTGGATCTCCTTGCAGTCCAAGGGACTCTCAAGAGTCTTCTCCAACACCATAGTTCAAAAGCATCAATTCTTTGCTGCTCAGCTTTCTTCACAGTCCAACTCTCACATCCATACATGACCATGGGAAAAACCATAGCCTTGACTAGACGGACCTTTGTTGGCAAAGTAATGTCTATGCTTTTTAATATGCCATCTAGGTTGGTCATAACTTTCCTTCCAAGGAGTAAGCGTCTTTTAATTTCATCGCTACAGTCACCATCTGCAGTGATTTTGGATATATACCCTTTAAAAAGTCTATAGAACAATAAACTGCAAAATTCTGAAAGAGATGGGAATACCAGACCACCTGACCTGCCTCTTGAGAAACCTGTATGCAGGTCAGGAAGCAACAGTTAGAACTGGACATGGAACAACAGACTGGTTCCAAATAGGAAAAGGAGTTCGTCAAGGCTGTATATTGTCACCTTGCTTATTTAACTTATTTGCAGAGTGCATCATGAGAAATGCTGGGCTGAAAGAAGCACAAGCTAGAATCAAGATTGCTGGGAGAAATATCAATAACCTCAGATATGCAGATGACACCATCCTTATGGCAGAAAGTGAAGAGGAGCTAAAAAGCCTCTTGATGAAAGTGAAAGAGGAGAGTGAAAAAGTTGGCTTAAAGCTCGACATTCAGAAAATGAAGATCATGGCATCCAGTCCCATCACTTCATGGCAAATAGATGGGGAAACAGTGGAAACAGCGTCAGACTTTATTTTTTGGGGCTCCAAAATCACTGCAGATGGTGATTGCAGCCATGAAATTAAAAGATGCTTACTCCTTGGAAGGAAAGTTATGACCAACCTGCTGGTGCTGCTAAGTCGCTTGAGTCATGTCCAACTCTGTGCAACCCTGTAGACAGCAGCCCACCAGGCTCCCCCGTCCCTGGAATTCTCCAGGCAAGAACACTGGAGTGGGGTGCCATTGCCTTCTCCTATGACCAACCTAGATAGCATATTAAAAAGCAGAGACATTACTTTGCCAAAAAAGGTCCATCTAGTCAAGGCTATGGTTTTTCCTGTGGTCATGTATGGACGTGAGAGTTGGACTGTGAAGAAAGCTGAGTGCCAAAGAGTTGATGCTTTTGAACTGTGGTGTTGGAGAAGACTCTTGAGAGTCCCTTGGCCTGCAAGGAGAGCCAACCAGTCCATTCTAAAGGAGATCAGTCCTGGGTGTTCATTGTAAGGACTGATGCTGAAGCTGAAACTCCAGTACTTTGGCCACCTCATGCGAAGAGTTGACTCATTGGAAAAGACCTTGATGCTGGGAGGGATTGGATGCAAGAGGAGAAGGGGATGACAGAGGATGAGATGGCTGAATGGCATCACCGACTCGACGGACATGAGTTTGGGTGAACTCTGGGAGTTGGTGATGACAGGGAGGCCTGGTGTGCTGCGAGTCATGGGGTCACAAAGAGGTGGACACTACTGAACCATTGAACTTAACTGAAAAAGTCCGTTGTTGAAGTATTAACATTGTATATGCTTGCTGGACAGACAAAAGTATTTTTTTTATTTTTGATGGGATCACTGAAAGGGCAGTTCTATTTTTACTTTTGGAGATGGTGGTGTTTTGGAGGGAGGCAGGTGAAAATGGGAACTGTAACTCATGTTAGCTGTGCTCTTATTCACCCGAGTGAAACAGATTTGGGATCTTTTTCTCTTATTCCAATGAGTTGAGTACAGGCTCCTGCTAAGGAGGAGCCAGAGTCACGAACTTAGGTTTGTAGATGGTTTGTTGCAAGCAGGGTGAATAACAGGTGTGGGACTTTAAAAATAGGTTCTCTTTCATATTTCCCAGGTGCACATTTGTTTGTCTAGAACCATTTTATTTTATTTTTTAAAAGGGACTGACTTTAAAAAATTTATTTATTTACTCATTCGTTCATTCATTTTTGGCTGCCCTGGCTCTTCATTGCTTTGTGTGGGCTTTCTCTAGTTGGGGGTGAGTGGAACACACTCTTCCTTGTGGTGCATGGGCTTCTCACTGCAGTGGCTTCCCTTGCTGTGGAGCACAGGCTCTAGGTGTGTGGGCCTCGGGATTTGTGGCATACAGGCTCAGTAGTTGCAGCTTATGGGGCCTAGAGTGTGCTGGCTCAGTAGTTGTGGCACACCGGCTTAGTTGTTCTGTAGTACGTGGAATCTTCCTGGACCAGGGATCAAACCCATGTCCCCTGGATTGGAAGGGGCAGGTGGACACTTATTCACTGTGCCACCAGGGAAGTCCAGACTTATTCACTGTGCCACCAGGGAAGTCCAGGAAACATTTTAGAATGCTGTCAACATTGGGGGATTTCTGTAGTGATGGGAGGGGACCTGTCATGGGCTAAGAAATACAGCAAGTCCCCTACCTACAAACCTTTAAGTTGCCAACTTTCAAAGATGTGAATGTGTGTTCACATGTCCAATTACACCACATATCTGGTGTACATTGTGATGTGTGTCCATCCTCTACTAGTGGTTGTGTTTTTATTTTTGTTCAGTTGCACAGTTGTGCCTGACTCTTTGTGACCCCATGGACTGTGGCAGACCAGGCTTCCCTGTCCTTCACTATCTCCTGGAGTTTGCTAAAACTCGTGTCCACTGAATCAATGATGCCATCCAATCATCTCATCCTCTGTCATCCTCTTCTCCTCCTGCCTTCACTCTTTCCCAGCATCAGGGTCTTTTCCAATGAGTCGGCTCTTTGCATCAGGTAGCCAAAGTATTGGAGCTTCAGCATCAGTCCTTCCAAAGAATATTCAAGGTTAATTTCCTTTAGGATTAGCTGATTTGGTCTCCTTACAGTCCAAGGGGCTCTCAAGAGTTTTCTCCAGCACCACAGTTCGAAAGCATCAATTATTCCATGCTCAGACTTCTTTATGGTCCAACTCTCACATCTGTACATGACTACCATAAAAATCATAGCTTTGACTATACGGACTTTTGTCATCAAAGTAATGTCTCTGCTTTTGAATATGCTGTGTACATTTGTCAATGGTTTTCTTCAAAGAAGCAAGCATCTTTTAATTTCACGGCTGCAGTCACCACCTGCAGTGATTTTGGAGCCCAAGAAAATAAAGTCTGTCACTGTTTCCATTGTTCCCCCATCTACTTGCCATGAAGTGATGGGACCAGATGCCATGATCTTAGTTTTTTGAATGTTGACTTTTAAGCCACCTTTTTCACTCTCCTCTTCCACCTTCATCAAGAGGCTCTTTAGTTCCTCTTCACTTTCTGCCATGAGTGTGGTGTCATCTGCATACCTGAGGCTATTGATATTCCCCTGGCAATCTTGATTCCAGCTTGTGATTCATCCAGCCTGGCATTTCACATGATGTAGTCTGCATAGAAGTTAAATAGGCAGGGTGACAATATACAGCCTTGATGTACTCCTTTCCCAGTTTTGAATCAGTCTGTTGTTCCATGTCCAGTTTTAACTGTTGCTTCTTGACCTGCATACAGGTTTCTCAGGAGGCAGGTATGGTGGTCTGGGATTCCCATCTCTTTAAGAATTTTCCACAGTTTGTTGTGATCCACACAGTCAATGGTATAGTCAATAAAGCAGAAGCAGATGTTTTTAGCATAGTCAGTGAAGCAGAAGTAGATGTTTTTCTGGAATTCTCTTGCTTTTCCTGTGATCCAACGGATACTAGCAATTTGATCTCTGGTTCCTCTGTTTTTTCTAAATTCAGCTTTTACATCTGGAAGTTCTAGGTTCATGTACTGTTGAACCCTCACTTGAAGGATTTTGAGCATTACCTTGCTGACATGTGAAATGAGTACAATTGTTCAGTAGTTTGAAGATTGTTTGGCATTGTCCTTCTTTGGGATTGGAATGAAAACTGACTTTTTCCAGTCCTGTGGCCACTGCTGAGTTTTCGAAATTTGCTGGCATATTGAGTGCAGCACTTTCACAGCATCATCTTTTAGGATTTGAAATAGCTCAGCTGGAAATCTATCACTTCCACTCGCTTTGTTCATAGCAATACTTTCTAAGGCCCCCTTGACTTCACACTCCAGGATTTCTGGCTCTTGATGAGTGGCCATACCATCATGGTTGTTTGGGTCATTAGGACTTTTTTGGTATAGTTCTTCTGTGTATTCTTGCCACCTCTTCTTAATATTTTCTGCTTCTGTCCTTTATTTTGCCCATCTTTGCATGAAATGTTCCCTTGGTATCTCTAAGTTTCTTGAAGAGATCTTTAGTCTTTCCCATTGTGTTGTTTTCCTCTATTTCTTTGCATTGTTCACTTAAGAAGGCTTTCTTATCTCTCCTTGCTATTCTTTGGAACTCTGCATTCAGATGGGTATATCTTTCCCTTTCTCCTTTGCCTTTCACTTCTCTTTTTTTTTTCTCAGTTATTTATAAGGCCTCCTCAGACAAACATGTTTTCTTCTTGCATTTGTTTTTCTTGGGGATGGTTTTCATCACTGCCTCCTGTACAGTGTTATGAACTTCCATCTATAGTTCATCAGGCACTCTGTCTATCAGATCTAACCCCTTGAATCTATTTCTCACTTCCACTGTATAATCATAAGGGATTTGATTAAGATCATACCTGAATGGCCTAGTGGCTTTCCCTGTTTTCTTCAATTTAAGCCAGAAGTTTCAGTAAGGTGCTAAAGATCTGAGCTTCAGTCAGCTTCTGGTCCTGTTTTGGCTGACTGTATAGAGCTTCTCCATCTTTGGCTGCAAAGAATATAATCAATCTTATTTCGGTATTGACCATCTGGTGAAGTCCATGTGTAGAGTTGTCTCGTGTTGTTATAAGAGGGTGTTTGCTATGACCAGTGAGTTCTTTTGGCAACACTCTATTAGCCTTTGCCCTGCTTCACTTTGTACTCCAAGGCCAAACTTGCCTGTTACTCCAGGTAGCTCTTGACTTCCTACTTTTGCATTCCAGTCCCCTATTATGAAAAGGACATCATTTTTTGGTGGTAGTTCTTAGAAAGTGTTGTAGGTCTTCATAGAACCATTCAACTTCAGCTTCTTTGGCATTAGTGGTTGTGTACTTCACACTACTGTATAGAGTCCAGTAGTACAATGTGTTTGTTTCGAGCCCAGGATGTCCAGAACCAAGCATAACAGCTTGACATTTTTTGTGTTTGTTTTTTATGTATTATTGGTGTGAAAAATATTATAAACCTATTACAGTACCTTAATATATAGCCGATTGTGTTAGCTGGGTACCTAGGATAACTCTGTTGGACTTACAAACCAATTGGACTTATGAATGCACTCTCAGAATAGAACTTGTTCTTATGTAGGGGTCTTAGTGTACTAGAATAAGATGGAAGCTTCCTGTGCTCTGGCAGGGTTCCCTGAGCATGTTCTTTGTACATGTCTGCCCCAGTTGAAGCTGTTAACCTCCATCTTTTGGCTGTAATTCCTCTAGTTAGTGTCTTCCTTTTCCACTTCAAGTCTGTAAAATATAGTAGTCTTTTTGGGAGCTGAGCTAGAAGCATCTCCTCTTACCATTCACCCGTGTTTTATCCATCCCATTAAAGAAAACGTTTCCTAAGCTAATGAGGCAATTCACTTATTTTAAGCATTTGTGTTCTGTGATTCAGGAATCCCCTAGTGCTAATTCAGATTAATTATCTGGTTAGCTTAACAAGGTTGGAGATTTTTTTTTATTTTATTTTATTTTTTAAACTTTACATAATTGTATTAGTTTTGCCAAATATCAAAATGAATCCACCACAGGTATACATGTGTTCCCCATCCTGAACCCTCCTCCCTCCTCCCTCCCCACACCATCCCTCTGGGTCGTCCCAGTGCACCAGCCCCAAGCATCCAGTATCGTGCATCGAACCTGGAAGCAACCTAGATGTCCATCAGCAGATGAATTGATAAGAAAGCTGTGGTACATATACACAATGGAGTATTACTCAGCCATTAAAAAGAATACATTTGAATCAGTTCGAATGAGGTGGATGAAACTGGAGCCTATTATACAGAGTGAAGTAAGCTAGAAAGAAAAACACCAATACAGTATACTAATGCATATATATGGAATTTAGAAAGATGGTAACAATAACCCTGTGTACGAGACAGCAAAAGAGACACTGATGTATAGAACAGTCTTATGGTTGGAGATTTTTTATAGGATGGATAAAATGGGGGGAATGGAAAAGAAAAAAAAAAAGGTAAAGGCTTGCTTCAACACTTTAGTGAAACCTATCACTCTGTCTCTTGGCTGGTGGGAGACCCAGCCTCGAAGCCCTGCTCAGGTTTCTATGGAGTAGGGAGAATTTGGCTTTCCTGCAAGTGGGAGCCGTCCTCTTCCTGGCTTTGCAGTGTGTGTCCTTCATTACTGACAAGCCAGGCCAACTCCTGGGAAGTCCAGGGTGTGGGAACAGATGTCTCTTCCCAGAGACACGTCCCTCTCCTACTGGGCTGCCCTGCTGCTGCTAAGTCACTTCAGTCGTGTCCGACTCTGTGTGACCCCATAGACGGCAGCCCACCAGGCTCCCCTGTCCCTGGGATTCTCCAGGCAAGAACACTGGAGTGGGTTGCCATTTCCTTCTCCAATGCATGAAAGTGAAAAGTGAAAGGGAAGTCGCTCAGTCGCGTCCGACTCTTCACGACTCCATGGACTGCAGCCCACCAGGCTCTTCCATCCATGGGATTTTCCAGGCAAGAGTACTGGAGTGGGGTGCCATCGCCGTCTCGTGGCTGGGATTTCCACTGGGAGTGCAGCATTCCCCGATATGGATTACAGGAGGGCCTCCTTCATGGGCTTTTGCCATTTCAAATGCCATTTGCTGCTGCTGCTGCTAAGTCGCTTCAGTCGTCTCTGACTCTGTGCGACCCCATAGACGGCAGCCCACCAGGCTCCCCCGTCCCTGGGATTCTCCAGGCAAGAGTACTGGAGTGGGGTGCCATTTCCTTCTCCAATGCATGAAAGTGAAAAGTGAAAGTGAAGTCGCTCAGTCGTGTCCGACTCTTAGCGACCCCATGGACTACAGCCTACCAGGCTCCTCCGCCCATGGGATTTTCCAGGCAAGAGTACTGGAGTGGGGTGCCATTGCTTTCTCCCATCAACACTATCATTTACTGAATGTTTCCCTCCCTCGCCCCCTAGTGGCCGGCAGTGGGAAGGCCTTGTGCTCTGCTCTGTTAGCTCCTGGCCAGGCTCCTGGCCGGGCTCCCAGCTGCCACAGCCTCCTCCGTGCCCCATACCAGGTGCTTGTGCTGCTGCTGCTGCTAAGTCGCCGCAGTCGTGTCCGACTCTGTGCGACCCCATAGACAACAGCCCACCAGGCTCCCCGTCCCTGGGATTCTCCAGGCAAGAACACTGGAGTGGGTTGCCATTTCCTTCTCCAATGCCGGAAAGTGAAAAGTGAAAGTGAAAGTGAAAGTGAAGTCGCTCAGTCGTATCCGACTCCCAGCAACCCCATGGACTGCAGCCTACCAGGCCCCTCCATCCATGGGACTTTCCAGGCAAGAGTACTGGAGTGGGTTGCCATTGCCTTCTCCGACCAGGTGCTTGTACTGTGTCCTAAATGTTTTTTTTTTTTTTTAATCAGTTTCAAAGGGAATTACCTTTTAACTAGAGCCTTGTGCTAACCCATAATATCCATGTGATCACCCATTTGATGTGCCAGTTATACCCTTGCTAAGACTGGCCTTTCAAGCAGCAGCAGTGGGCTTGATCTGAAGATCCACAAATCAGGCTCCCTTCTTTTTCACAGTGAAAGACTGAGGGGCCCCTGGAATATGCATTGCTAGGTAAGGTTTGCTGTGGAGCATTTATCTCAGGCTCCTTTTGGGAAGAGTGCATTTGGCAGGAATTTGTGTCCCTGTGACACATCTCCAATTACTCTGAGACAGAAGGTTATACCATCTGCATAAACATTGGTGACCCCAGTTGTGTTGGCAAATATTTCAACTGGCAACCTTGTACTCTGCTGAGTTGCCACATGTCTGCTAGAATGGGTGCACTAATCTCGCAAGTCACCTCCATGGAGGCTATGCTTGGGCACATATGGGGTCCTCCTTGTTGCCTTTTTCTTCCATGAGGAAATAATTTCTGAATGGGAATCAGACCTCATCCCAAGGGGATGAGGCACACTGCAATATGGCTACCCTTACAGACGAAACAGATGCCCAATATCATAAGACAATAATGGAATACCAGCTTCACGCCCTAATTCTTATTTTAAAAATTTATTTATTTTATACTGGAGTATAGTTGATTTATCATGTTGTGTTAGTTTCAGGTATACAGGACAGTGATTCAGTTATACATGCATATATATCTCAGTGGTTTTTTTGGATTCTTTTCTCTTATGTGCTAAGTCACTCAGTCATGTTCAACTCTTTTTGATCCCACGGACTGTAGCTCACCAGACTCCTCTGTCCATGGAATTCTCCAGGCAAGAATAGTGGAGTGGGTTGCCATTCCCCTCTCCAGGGGATTTTCCTGACCCAGGGGTAGAACTTAGGTCTCCTGCATTGCAGACAGATTCTTTACCATCTGAGTTTTATATCATATTCTAATTCTTACACAGAGTCAATTACAAGCAACACTTTTCCGTCCAACATCTTTCATTCTGGACCAGCTGGACATGGGGACCTCTGAGCAGAATCAGGTATCAGGAGATGGGAGCCTGGGTTTAGCTTCTGAGTAGCACACTGATTTTGTTATAGGTCTTTATACTATAAATACTATAGAGTATTTTCCCTAATGGCATCTTAAAGACTTCTCTTGATCTTGACATCTGCCCTGTGTCCTGTCCTCTCAAAGGTGTATTCATGGAAACCCATTAGTCCAATAAACACTCAGCAGTAGCATCTTTAATGGTGGTGCTAAGTTTACGGTAATATATTTGCAACTGAATGAGGAACCTTTTGGAAACAACCCCCCCCCTCCCGCCCCTGTTTAAAAATTAAGTTGGTGTTTCACAAAGAGTGGTATGAGACATAATTTTGGGTGGTTCATTGACTAAATATCTAAAAACATCAACTGTCCAGAGACCAACCCATGTTCTTTTTTCCTATTTAACCACATTTCCTTGTCTCAGTTTGTTCCCTGAATTAAGGCTTTCAGTATCTCCCTCGGAGAAGGCAATGGCACCCCACTCCAGTACTCTTGCCTGGAAAATCCCAAGGACGGAGGAGCCTGGTAGGCTGCAGTCCATGGGGTCGCTGAGGGTCGGACATGACTGAGCAACTTCACTTTCACTTTTCACTTTCATGCATTGGAGAAGGAAATGGCAACCCACTCCAGTGTTCTTGCCTGGAGAATCCCAGGGACAGAGGAGCCTGGTGGGCTGCCGTCTATGGGGTCGCACAGAGTCGGACACGACTGAAGCGACTTAGCAGCAGCAGCAGCAGCAGCAGTATCTCCCTACAGAAGGCAGCAGAGCACAATAGATATGTGTCTGGGCTCTGCCTGAAACAAACTGGATTTTGAATCCTGGCTCCATCATTTACTATCAAGATGAATGAACAAGTTCCATGAACCTCTCTGAGCTTCAGATTCCTTATCTGTGAAAAAGTGGAGGTTTACCTTATAAGGTTATTTTGACGAGTACATCATAGGCAAAACACTTAGCAGAGTGACTGACATATAATCTGTGCTCGCATCATGTTATCTGTAACAACAACAAGAACAACAGTAATTTTTATTCTTTTGGAGATGTTGGTGCCTCCCTTACACATCTCTTTTTGGAAGGACCCCCGTGACTGACATCGTACTTCCAACTTCCAGCTATGTTCTGACATTGTCTGGGCTTGCCATTAGGCAAGTTTTCCTGAGGAGGTGAAAGAGGGCACTGGGAAAGATTGAAGCCCATACTGCAGGTCCCAGTCAGCCAGGCTACTCCCCGCTGATCAGGGCTGTGGGGCTCCCTCTGCTGGACAATCACGTTTTTGTCCTAATGGCTCACGTTTTCAGTGTAGCATCAATTACAAGGCTAGAATTAAGGAGCGGACAAGTGGGAAACCATCTAATTATGAAAACACACAAATATATGAGCATGTACTGAGAGCTTGTATGTTGCCAGGTACTGAACAAGGAAGAGGAATTACAAAGACAAATACAGCTGGATCTTGGGCAGCGGGGACAGATGCATGCACAGACAAATGTGATGGGGTGAAGTCTGCAGTGGCACCTCAGGGGGATGAGCAGAGGGCAGTACCGGCCAAATTTATTGGCAGAGGGAAAAGGTCTATAAAAAAGAAAGGCTTCATAGAGGGCTGTGACCCTTGAGCTGAGTCCTGAAAGATAAGCAGTGTCCCCTTGGCAGACAGGAGGCAGAGGACAAGAAAAGGCACAGGGACCTCACAGTTTGGCTTACACATAGATACTGTGACAATTTATATCAATGGATTCCCTAATAGCTCAGTTGGTAAAGAATCTGCCTGCAATGCAGGACACCCCACTTCGATTCCTGGGTCAGGAATATCCCCTGGAGAAGGGATAGGCTACCCACTCCAGTGTTCTTGGGCTTCCCTGGTGGCTCAGCTGTTAAAGAATCTGCCTGCAATGTGGGAGACCTGAGTTCAAGCCCTGGGTTGGGAAGATCCCCTGGAGAAGGGAAAGGGTACCCACTCCAGTATTCTGGCCTGAAGAATTCCATGGACTATACAGTCGTAAAGAGTCGGACACGACTGAGTGACTTTCACTTTCACTCTTGAGGCAAGTTGTAGGTGATTTTGTTTGTTAACAGGACACTCACTGCTTTTAGGCATAAAGGAATATTCATGTTGTGGCTTTTAAGGGTATACTTATTTCAAATTAATTGTAAGTTGATTGGAAGGTATGATATGTATAATATTGGGAAATTTTAGTATAGAAGCAAGTGCATTTCTAATGGTTGACTTTGGCAGTATTTTAGCTATTTGAGTTGCTATATTTTTAGAAAAGTGATTTTAAATTAAGTGACTGAAATAATCATTTGATGTTGCAGATTTGAGTGTGTGAAAGATATTTGCCAGCTTCAGTTGGTGCGTTATTTCACAATTCCTTTTAAAAACACTACAAACTCACACAAAAATGTATTTACTCATGTACTTATTTGAAAATAACAGTGCCAGATATGTGTGGAGCACAGGGAACCCAATGACAACAAAGTACAGATTCCTTAATGAAACAGGCACACACATAACTTCACTATTTTGGGTGAATAAAGACATTGGTTTGTCTTACTGGAGGCAAAGTGACAAACTGCAGAAGGATGGCAACTTAATTTGGGCTGGAAAGTGGGAATTGGGGCAGAGACAGACTGGCCTGGGGCTCAGAATTTGATGGGTAATTTCTAAAGTTCATTCACAGAGACAAGTTAAAACTGGTCTGTTTAGGAGTTCTTAAAAGACATCTAAAACCTAGGTCTATAATTATTGAATGAATAAACAGATAAGTCTACAAGTTTTTAAATTTGTGATTTCAGAGGTATCGGTAATCGAGTCCTCTTAAAATAGGTGGTTGGCACTAGATGTTTCAAAAGAATGTTATTTTAGGGACTGAGTGTTCCTTTTGATTGACTTCAGTCTCCACCAATTCTCCCAGAAGTCTTAACTGTCACACCCAGCTTTCCTCTCTGCTTTAAAATAAAGGAGAACTCTGCTTTTAGGGGGTAGAAGAATGGAAACTACAAAAAGAGTCACCAATTTTTGCTTTACAGTTGTATTAGTCAGCCTTTTTTTTTTTTTTTTACGATTGTGATAACCCTGGGGATTTGCTACGTTGGCTACTGGTGACTGTTCTTCAGTGCACCTGCCTTTCTACCATCCAGCCAGCACCCTTCTAGAATCTGATTTTTCAGCCCTGAAGCTCAAATATCCCTCCCCAAGCCTCACAAATCCCAGGCACCCTGTTTCCTTGCCTAGCTGGGTGATAACCAGGCTCTTCCTTTCAGCACCCGAAGTCTGATTCTAGGAGAGGAATACAGGCTCCTATGGGCCATCATATTCTCCTCTACCAGTTTTGAGGTCTATATTTCTAATCTGAGCCAAATCCTATATAGCTTGAGATAAGGATTCCTGTCAACATTCAGATCTCTCTCTCTTTAAATATATATATATATATATATATATATATATAATTTATTTATTTCAATTGAAGGATAGTTGGTTTACAATATTGTGTTGGTTTCTGCCATACATCAACACGAATCAGCCATAGGTATATAGGGGGACATATAGCCTATGTCCCCTCCCTCTTGAAACTCCCTCCCACCTCCCTACCTATCTCACCTCTCTAGGTTGTTCTATTACCATGGTTATCATCCTTATCAGTTTCCTATAGTAGTGACATTCTGCTATGGTGATTGTCATCATTATCAGTCTTACCCCTGAGTGGGAATGAGTGTCTTGGGTAGAACCTTTGGAGGAAGGTGTAAGAGATCAAGAGGGCTCTAGATATCTAGAAAAGAGAAAGTGGTGTAGGGGTTTAGAAAGCACCCTGACAATAAGGCAAAAGGGGGCCAGTAGTGCAGGCAGAAGTCACTGAAGCTGAACTATGAAGACAAAACGGTTTTGATAAGGTAAGAACTACCACTCCTTCACTTTTCTGTCCTATCTGGGGCCCACCAGTCTTCTCTGCCCTCAGGATTTCCCAGACAAGAATACTGAAGAGAGTAGCCATTCCCTTCTCCAGGGGATCTTCCCAACCCAGGGATCAAACCTGGGTCTCCTGCCATTGCAGGCAGATTCTTTACCATTGAGTCATCAGGGAAGTCCCTCTGTCCCATCCGAAGTCTGCAAAGGAACCTGAAGAAGCCTGGGACATACACCTACCTCCCCCATACCTCCCTCCTCACTGCCTAGAAATCCTTGAGTTAGAGAAAGTAATTTTAGCACGCCCTCAGGTGGCCAAATGTAATATTGCGGCAATGGCTTCGGATAGATGTTAGCGCTGTGGACATCTCAGGATAGACATTGGTGCTTGGCAAGTTGGTAGGCACCCGGCAGGGCAACTTGTGTAGAGATGGCGCTGTTCCCTCCAGGGTGCCAATTCTCCAGCTGATTGACATAGAATCCCTGGAATAATCTTTCCAGGTTTATTTTGAACTCTGCATCACCTCCTTCTCACAGTGCTTCATGGCATAGAATAAATAGTCTATTAAAGTAAATCTAAGTTATTTCTTAGATTTAAATATTATCTGAGGTAAATAGAGCAGACTTGTTTGGGACCCTTTAATGTTGGTGACAAATAGGGGGACCCTTTGGTCCATCAAACCTTAGGTGGTTTTGTATCAAAACCTTGTTTTAATCACATTATTGTCTATTTTATTTATCCCATTTCTTGCATGTGTGTGTGCTAAGTCGCTTCAGTCATGTCCCATTCTTTGTGATCCTATAAACTGCAGCCTCCCAGACTCCTCTGTCCATGGAATTCTCCAGGAAAGAATACTGGAGTGGGTTGCCATGCCCTCCTCCAGATGATCTTCCTGGCCTAGAGATTGAACCTGCATCTCCTGCAACTCCTGCATTGGCAGGCAGGCTCTTTATCACTGAGCCATGGGGAAAGCCCATCCCATTTCTTAACAACCATTTAAAGATTTTTGTGCTTTTGAGATGAGTCCCTTTAAAATTTCCACCTTGTTGGGAACAAGTCTTTAGACTTTCCCGACAGTTTCTTCTTACTCCCCTGTTAATCAGTCTAATTAGCAATCTAATGTTTTTATTATCATCTAAAAGAGTCATTAATGGGGAGCTAAGACCACAAATAAGACTTCCCAAATGATTTTTGCTTGTTTTCAACTAATGGAGTTCTTAGGTTAGTGATTATGTTGTTTTTGTATCTACTTTCTAATTTGGTTTTTTCATAGGTACCAGTAGAACAGGTGTTTATAATGAGAGCTCTAAATATTTACCAATTTAGAAGTTTCTTCAACTGAAAGGATCCATTGTCTGGCCATTGATAAGTAGTATCTTAATAGTGACTCAAACCAGTATTGTGTAATAGGCATCCCATCCCCACAAGAGAGTGCAAAGGCGGTAGCCTCCCCAAGATATAGAAAGTTTACCCCCAGAAGTAGTCTAAGAAAATACAGGGCCTTTGTTGTACAGGTAGATGCAATGAAGGTTAGGTTTATCAAGGCCACTTAGGAGCTGGGACCTCTTATGACAAATTTCCCTGGGAGCTGGCACAGCCAGACAAAAAAGACTGCTCAGAATCTCAGTCTCTTCGACTAGCTGCCAAATGTACACCGTATATGTACCTTCCAGAGGGCAGAGACCAGGCTCACAAAACACAGAAAGCACATACGTGAGAACAGGTAGAATATTTGCATCTCAAATACACCAGGAGAGAAATGTAAGCTTCTCCTAGAAGGGCTTTTGTTCCTTTAAGGACAGAATTCTGAAAAGATGTTTTATTAAGTCAGTTTTTCTAGTTGTGCCCACAAAATATATTAATTTTGGAATGTCAAAAGAATCCCAGTTTGGTCATTTTTAGGGCTAGGACAAGATTTCCTTTAATTTCCATTTAAGGAAGTACTTGTAAGTATTAATTATGTATTTAGAAAATAAAACCTGCCCAGTGTCTTTCAGCTGGGGTAGCCCACTCTGTCTTTCAACTGAGCAAAATCTCCCCAGTATCTTTCAACTGGGAGGGGGGACAGGTACCTGTTATATACTACCAAATAAAACTCAGGGTCATCAGCCAATAAATGGGAGATCTAGGAATCAGGAGAGAGTTGCCCAAATTCTTCTGGACTCTCTGAGGCGGTGGATGAGCACAAGGGGCCTCTGCCGGTACCAAGGCTTTGGATCCTTGTAGAGTTTAGGTGAAGAGGAGAAGTCTGCTCCGGGTCTGTTTGTGACCAAAAATGCACAGTCTAAATAAGTTAAAGTTTGTTTAGGGACCTTACTGAGGAAGATAACACAGCCTCTCAGATAGCTCTGAGGAATTGCTTAGATGTAAAGGAGGAGCCAGGATATATAGGAATTTTTTGCTGAAAGAATAAAGAAAAAGAACATGTAGTCGAACATTAAAGGATTACTGCCTGCCAATCATCCATTAACAGACATCTCTGGTTAATCAGTTTAGTGCTTTCCTATGTATGGGAAGATGCAAGAATCTGGGCTCATTGAAATTGTTTCTTAGATATGCCTCTTAACCATCTAGGGCCAGTGTCTAGAACACAGAATATTTCCTGTTTTTCTCCATCCCGACATCTTGAATCCCCCTCATGGGTGGGGTGAGGGTTAGGGTTTTCCTGCTGCCATAGTGGCTATTGGCTTGATCGTGGGCAACATTTGTTGTTTACTGGAATGGCAGACAACTTTCCCTTTCCACAATTCTCTTTAATTATAATATGTATTTTTTCTGATCTGTTTGAGAATAAGTTACAGAAACAATGCTTTTTTATCCTTAAATAGGTGTATATTTTCTAAACAAAATTTCACATATATAACCATATTACAGTTATAAAAACCAGGAAATTAGCATTGCTACAATACGGTTTTCTAATATTCAGATTTGATTCAAATTTTCAAATTGTTCCATAATGTCCTTTATAGAAAATATTGGGTTGGCCAAAAATTTCTTTCAGGTTTTATGTAAAATCTTGTGGAAAAACTGAAATGAACTTTTTGGCCAATCCAGTATAAATACAGGATCCAATCCAAAATCATTCATTGCATTACAGTTAGTTGTTGCGTCTCTTTAGTCTTCTTTAATCTGAAATAGTTCCTCAGTCTTAGTCTTTCACAACTTTGATTTTTTTTTATAACTTTGATATTTTATTTTTATTTTCAAACTTTAAACTTTTTGTTTTGTATTGGGGTATAGCCAATTAACAATGTTATGGTAGTTTCAGGTGAACAGCAAGGAACTCAGCCATACATATATGTATCCATTTGCCCCCTCCCATCCAGGCTGGCACTTAACATTGAGCAGAGTTCCACGAGCTATACAATAGCTCCTTGCTGGTTATCCATTTTAAATAAAGCAGTGTGTACATGAGCTTCCCGAAATCCCTGACTATCCTTTCCTCCCAGCAACCATAAGTTCATCTTCTAAGTCTGAGTCTCTTTCTGTTTTGTAAGTAAGTTCATTTGTATCATGTCTTTTTAGATTCCACATATGCTACTGCTACTGCTAAGTCACTTCAGTCGTGTCCGACTCTGTGCTATCCCATAGATGGCAGCCCACCAGGGTCCACCATCCCTGGGATTCTCCAGGCAAGAACACTGGAGTGGGTTGCCATTTCCTTCTCCAATGCATGAAAGGGAAAAGTGAAAGTGAAGTCGCTCAGTCGTGTCCAACTCTTAGCGACCCCATGGACTACCGCCTACCAGGCTCCTCCGTCCATGGGATTTTCCAGGCAAGAGTACTGGAGTGGGGTGCCATCCCCTTCTCTGAGATTCCACATATAAGGGATGATATTTGTCATATGCTATTTCTCCTCTGTCTGACTTACTTCACTCAGTATAACACTTTCTAGGTTATACTGTGTTGCTACAAATGACAGTGTTCATTCTTTTTAATGGCTGAGTAATATTCCATTGTATACATGTACCACATCTTTATCCATTCCTCTGTTGATGGACATTTAGGTTGCTTACATGTCTTGGCTATTGTTAGCAGTGCTGCAATGAACATTGAGGTCTGTGTATCCTTTTGGATCATGTTTTTCTCCAGGTATATGCCCAGGAATGGGATTGAAGGGTCCTATGTAGCTCTATTTCTAGATTTTTAAGGAACCTGCATACTGTTCTTCATAGTGGCTGTACCAATTTACACTCCCACCAATAGTACAATAGGGTTCCCTTCTCTTTACACCTTCTCCAGCATTTTTAGTTTGTGGAATTTTTTATATTTCATTTTAAATTGTAGGATAATTACTTTACAATACTGTGATTTTTTTTTTGCCATACATCAACATGAAACGGCTATAGGTATACATGTGTCCCTTCCATTTTGTACCCCCTTCCCACCTCCCTCCCTCAATCCCTCTAGGTTGTCACAGAGCACTGGCTTTTGTTCCCTATTGTGAAATTTTTTGATGATAGCCATTCTGATTGGTGTGAGGTGATGTCTCATTGTCGTTTTGATTTGTATTTCTCTAATAACTAGCAATGTTGAACATCTTTTCCTCTGCCTATTGGCCATTTGTATGTGTTCTTTGGATAAATGTCTGTTCAGAAATTCTGTTCATTTTTTGATTGGGCTGTTTTTTTTTTTACTTTGATGCTATTAAGAATCATAAGCTATTTTCAAATTTTGGAAATTAATCCCTTATTAGTCATATCTTTTGTAAATATTTTCTCCCAAACTGTGGATTGTCTTTTCATTTTGTTTATTGTTCCTTTTACTATGCAAAAGCTTTTGAATTTAAGTAGGTCCCATTTGTTTATTTTTGCTTTTATTTACATTATTCTGTGAGATGGATCAAAAAAGATGTTGCTGTGATTTATGTCAGAGTATTATGCTTGTGTTTTCCTCTAGGAATTTTATAGTGTCCAGTCTCACGTTTAGGTCTTTAATCCATTTTGAGCTTATTTTTGTATATAGAGCTAAGGAATGACCTAATTTCATTTTTTTAAACATATGGCTGTCCAGTTTTCCCAGCACCATTTGTTGAAGAGACTGTCTTTCCAACATTGTGTTGTCCTGCCTCTTTTGTCCACAAGAGCATGGGCTTATTTCTGGGTTTTCTATCCTGTTCCATTAATCTATATTTCTATTTTTGTGCTGATACCATACAGTTTTGATGACTATAGCTTTGCTTTATAATCTGAAGTCAGGGAGCCTGATTTCTCCAGCTCTGTTTTTCTTACAAGTTTGATATTTTAAGGAGTTCAGGCTAATTATTTTATAGTACATCACTGAATTTGGATTTGTCTGATGTTTCTTCATTGTAAGATTCGGGTTATGTGTTTAGGGTGGAAATATCAGAAAAATTGTTATGTCCTTCTCAATGAGCATGGTGTCCCTTTGTTTTGACCACAGGTTTTCATACATAGATGTCAGAATAATTAATGTTGAAAAGCACACATGAAGATAATATCAAGTTTCCTATTGGCTCATGGGACTCTCACTTGTGGGGTGAGACAAAAAACAAGGAACTTGGAGAAACCATCCCCTTTTCTCTGATCAATCTAGGAATCTGTTATAGAAGGTGTGGGATTTCAGAAACTTTGGGCTGGGACAAGTTGGCATTTTTCAGGGGAATATTTTGATATGTGAGAATCTTGATTATTGAAAGCTTAGGTTTTTTTTTTTTGCCTAATCCTTTCTCATAATCAGAAACCAGGACTACTTGGCTTAGTTTCAGCTGTAGTTTAGTTGCTATGTGACACTGGGGAACAGCCAAGTGATCCCTTACCTGGATGCCCAACCTGTAAAATAATGGTTGCTCACAAGGGAGGAGAGTGCTTTGGAAGCTTTAGCTGGAGAAAAGGGTAGAAGATTTGAGTGGCACATAACTGAACTCCTTGTTTCTCTAGTGTTGTTTTGGCAAATGCAATCAGACTTAACATGTTTCCATACAGTTCTTGATTTTGGAAGGAGGACTCACAAGTACTGAAGAACCTAAAGCCATTCAATATATAGTCATTTATAATGGAAAGGTAGATTTGAAACCAACTGACGTGGACTTCTCCCCCTGAAGTCCAGTGGTTAAGACTATGCCTTCCAATGCAGGGGGGGCAGGTTCGATCCCTGGTTGGGGAATTAAGATCCCATGTGCTCACATGGTGTGGCCAAAAAAAAAAAAAAAAAAAAAAGAAAGAAACCAATCACCAAATATCAGTCACTGATCACTGAGCTTTAATCTTCCACTGGGTAACTGGAGGAGTTCTATAGTACTGCATATTTATAATTAGGAATGTAGAGAGATGATTTTAAAAATAACAGTAACAGCCATTACTTTCTAGGCTCCAGTGTGTGGATTCATATGACGTTTTTCTCCTTTGTCTCTTGTTGAATTTTGTGGCTATTTGGGATTCTGAAAGTTTGAATTACATTGCAATTTATTTCTAAAGTGTTTTTCTGAGCTATGACCAGTGCTATACAAATGTATTGACCATTACCTAAAGATGTGGTGTGTTCTTGGCCACTGACCTTTTAACTGTCATAATAGCCTGATTGAATATTTGATTTCTTATAAATGTGCTCCCTGGCATGACATTTATAATCTTGAACTTTTAATTTTGTGACGTTGTGTTATGTTTAATCAGTGGTGACTGTCATAATGAGGCAATGTAATTTTCCAGTCTTTTCACAAATGTTTTCATAGTTTAAATAGAAGCTGTTATCATATCAATCTAGAAAGGAATTTTTTTGTATCAAACAAAGACCAGAATAAAACAACAACAGACTAAAAGAGATCTCCACTGGATAGACATTGAATATCCTGGTAAAGGACCTGGCTTATATATTTAGTAAATTCATTTAATAATAATAAGTACTATTGTTATTAAAGTTTTTTATTTATTACATTTATTGAGTACTTGTTTGTGCCATTCATGGTGCCATGGGTTCTGATACATAACGTAATAAGGTCCAGATAAGGCAGATAAGTGAAGGAATATTTACAGTACAGAATATGTATCAACAGAATAAAGTTGGGGTGCTGTGATACCTAATCTAATATTGGGGGTCCAGGGAAAACTTTGTGGAGGGAGTGATGCCAAACTATCCTATCCACCATTAAGTTCTATCTACTCCACCTTCCCCCTAAATACATCCCAAATCCAACCACCTCTCCATCTCCCCTGTCTCACTTCTAGTGAGACAACATCATCATCTACCTACATAGCTGGTCCCTACTTGACTACAAACTCTAAAAGGAAAAGAAATGTTTATATTTTGTTCAAGGAGATCTCAAATTGTACCTCCCACATAGTGGGTGATCAGTACATATTCTTGAGCAAAGAAATGATCTCTTGTCTTACATTCACTACAATTCGATAGTGAAAGTGATATTTTAAAAAATGCAATTGTTTTGCTTCCCACCATTCTTCATCTCTCTCACCTTACCCTCTTTCTCTTTACTCCAGAAGTTCTGAAGAGACGGTTTTAGTTTTTCAGTTCTTGCCACATCTCCCTTTTCTCATGCATACGCTGGGCAAACTCCTTTGAATCTTAAAAGTACAGTTCAAATACTCTTGCCTTCATGGAACTTTCAATCACATAAGAATGATAGACATCAAACAACTAAGGAGATTAATAAGATCATTTCAAAAGTGATGTGAAATGATAAAGAAAAACAAACCAGAGTTAATCAAGAGTCATTGGCTGTGCAGTAAACTTCGCTAAGACATAACATGTGAGCTGACACCTAAATAATTTCAAGGAGCCAGGCAAGCAAAGATCTGGGAGAACATTGCAGAACAGAGGAAACAGAAAATGAAAATACTTTGAAGGAAATGAATAGCTTTGAGGATGGAACAAAGTAAGCATCAAGGATAGTGGTAAGAATAGGCCAAATCTTGGAGGGTCTTTTAGTTACATTAAAGAATTTGGATTTTATTTTAAATGTGATGGAAAGCTAGAAACCATCCAATCACATGGAGAATAAAACCCAAAATCTCTGCTATGACCTCCCACCCCTGCATGACCTTCCTTTTCATCAATTTCTTTTCCTCCTACTCTATGTCCAACCATAATGGTCTTATTTCTGTTCCTTGAACATGTCAAAGCTTCTCCCTGCCTCAGGACTTTGTTCTGTTACTCTGTGTGGAGCACACTTTCTCCATATCTTGCTATAGCTGACCTCAGTTCAGTTAAGTCACTCAGTCGTGTCCGACTCTTTTCGACCCCATGAACCACAGCACACCAGGCCTCCCTGTCCCTCACCAACTCCCGAAGTCCACCCAAACTCATGTCCATTGAGTCGGTGATGCGATCCAACCATCTCATCCTCTGCTGACTACTTATCATTTTTAAAAAAAAATTATTTATTTATTTTTGGCTGCACCGGGTCTTCATTGCTGCACATGGGCTTTCTCTAGTTGCAGAGACCAGCGGCCTCTTTTGTTGCAGAGCACGGGCTCTGTGGCACACAGGCTCAGTTGTTGTGGTGCTTGGGCTTAGTTGCCCTGTGGCATGTGGGATCTTCCCGTATTGGGGATCAAATCTGTGTCCCTGCATTGCAAGGCAAATTGTTAACCACTGGACCATCAGGGAAGCGCTACTTATCATTTAAGGTTCAGTTAAAAAATCATATCCTCAGAGAGATCTCTGGGTGTATGTTTCCTAGGGTTGCCATCAGTTCAGTTCAGTCGTTCAGTCGTATCCAACTCTTCGAGACTACAGCACACCAGGCCTCCCTGTCCATCACCAACTCCCAGAGTCTACTCAAACTCATCTCCATCGAGTCAGTGATACCATCCAACCATCTCATCCTCTGTAGTCCCCTTCTCCTCCTGCCTTCAATCTTGCCCAGCATCAGGGTCTTTTTAAATGAGTCAGCTCTTCGAATCAGGTGGCCAAAGTATTGGAGTTTCAGCTTCAACATCAGTCTCTCCAATGAACACTCAGGACTGATCTCCTTTGGAATGGACTGGTTGGATCTCCTTGCAGTCCAAGGGACTCTCAAGAGTCTTCTCCAACACCACAGTTCAAAAGCATCAATTCTTAGGTGCTCAGCTTTCTTTATAATCCAAGTCTCACATCCATACACGACTACTGGAAAAACCATAGCCTTGACGAGACGGCCCTTTGTTGACAAAGTAATGTCTCTGCTTTTTAATATGCTGTCTAGGTTGGTCCGGAGAAGGCAATGACACCCCACTCCAGTACTCTTGCCTGGAAAATCCCATGGACGGAGAAGCCTGGTAGGCTGCAGTCCATGGGGTCGCTGAGGGTCTGACACGACTGAGTGACTTCACTTTCACTTTTCACTTTCATGCATTGGAGAAGGAAATGGCAACCCAGTCTAGTGTTCTTGCCTGGAGAATCCCAGGGACGGCGGAGCCTGGTGGGCTGCCGTCTATGGGGTTGCACAGAGTCAGACACGACTGAAGCAACTTAGCAGCAGCAGCAGCAGCAGCAGCTAGGTTGGTCATAACTTTCCTTCCAAGGAGTAAGCATCTTTTAATTTTGTGGCTGCAGTCACCATCTGCCATGATTTTGGAGCCCCCCAAAGATAAAGTCAGCCACTGTTTCCACTGTTTCCCCATGTATTTGCCATGAAGTGCTATGATCTTAGTTTTCTGAATGTTGAGTTTTAAGCCAACTTTTTCGCTCTCCTCTTTCACTTTCATCAAGATGCTCTTTAGTTCTTCTTCACTTTCTATCATAAGGGTGGTGTCATCTCCATATCTGAGGTTATTGATATTTCTCCCAGCAATCTTGATTCCAGCTTGTGCTTCCTCCAGCTCAGTGTTTGTCATGATGTACTCTGCATATAAGTTAAATAAGCAGGGTGACAATATACAGCCTTGATGTTCTCCTTTTCTTATTTGGAACCAGTCTGTTGTTTCATGTCCAGTTCTAACTGTTGCTTCCTGACTTGCATACAGGGTTGCCATAGCAAATCACAATTGTTTTAAAACAACAGAAAATTATTCTTGTAGTTCTGAAGGCTCAAAGTATAAAATCTAGATGTCAGGTGGGCTGAACCCCCTCTAAAGTCTCTAGGGGAGAATCCTCCCTTTCTCTTTCAAGTTTCTGGTGGTTCCAGGTGTTCCTTGGCTCATGGCAACACTACTCCAATTTCTGCCTCTGTCTTCACATGGTCTACATAGGAACTTCCTCTGTGTCTGTCTTCTCCTTTTCTATCTCTTACAAGGAAGCTCATTGTTAGGTTTAGAGCCCATGTTAATCCTGGATGCTCTCGTCTTGAGATCTGTACCTAAATTATGTCTGCAAAGAATCTTATTCCAAATAAAGTGGCATTCTGAGGTTCACGGTGGACAGATTTTTTGCAAGGTAGCCACCATTCAGTCCATCACACTTGCCATTCAGTTTAAGTTAACCATCTGGTCATTTTCTAGCACATCACCCTGTCTCATTACCTAAAAGTATCTTGTTTATCAATTTTTCTTATTTATTGTATTTTTCCCCTAGACTATAAGCTCTGTAGCGGCAGGCAACTTGTTTGTCTTGCTCACTGTTATATTTACAGTGCCCAAGACATGGCACACTTGCAGTAAATATTTGTTGAATGAATGAATGAAGAAATGAAAAAATTAAGATCCCTATTTGAGTAAAATGAATGCTCTGGGTGGTTCCATATGCATCTTATGGCTTCTTGCATCCCAAGTTCACTTTTTCCAGTTCAGAAGCACTTTCCTGCCCTTATAAAAGTCTCTTACACAGTTGAGCCATGTGGAGTCCAGAGATGCCTTGAAACTGAGTCAAAGTGATAGACCTACTATGTACAGAACCAAGATTTGATCTCAGCTCTCCTAAGGATTGTTTTCAATGCCTCACACACTTTAGGTTCTGGGGACTTATCTCGAAAGCAGAATATACCATCTCAGAATTCTTTTTTTTTTTCCTGTTACCATTTCCATATTTCTTTTTAAAAAAAATTATTTATTTATTTTAATTGGACGTGAATTACTCTACAATATTGTAGTGGTTTTTGCCGTACATTGGCATTAATTAGCCATGGGTGTACATGTGTCCCCGACTCTGAACCCCCCTCCCACCTCCCTCCCCATCCCATCCCTCAGGGTTGTCTCAGTGCACCGGCTTTGAGTGCCCTGTTTCATGCATCGAACTTGGACTGGTGATCTATTTTACATGTGGTAATATACATGTTTCAATGCTATTCTCTCTAATCATCCCACCCTCACCTTCTCCCACAGAGTGCAAAAGTCTGTTCTTTATATCTCTGTCTCTTTTGCTGTCTTGCATATAGGGTCATCGTTATCATCTTTCTAAATTTCATATATATGTGTTAATATACTGTATTGATGTTTTTCTTTCTGACTTACTTCACTCTGTATAATAGGCTCCAGTTTCATCCACCTCATTAGAACTGATTCAAATGCATTCTTTTTAATAGCTGAGTAATACTCCATTGTGTATATGTACCACAGCTTTCTTATCCATACATCTGCCGATGCACATCTAGGTTGCTTCCATGTCCTAGCTATTGTAAACAGTGCTGCGATGAACATTGGGGTACACGTGTCTCTTTCAATTCTGGTTTCCTCAGTGTGTATGCCCAGCAGTGGGATTGCTAGGTTGTATGGCAGTTCTATTTCCATTTTTTTTAAGGAATCTCCACACTGTTCTCCATAGTGGCTGTACTAGTTTGCAATCTCACCAATAGTGTAAGAGGGTTCCCTTTTCTCCACACCCTCTACAGCATTTATTGTTTGTAGACACTTTGATAGCAGCCATTCTGACCAGCCTGAGATGGTACCTCATTGTGGTTTTGATTTGCATTTCTCTGATAATGAGTGATGTCGAGCATCTTTTCATGTGCTTGTTAGCCATCTGTATGTCTTCTTTGGAGATATGTCTCTTTAGTTCTTTGGCCCATTTTTTCATTGGGTCATTTATGTTTCTGGTATTGAGCTGCTTGTATATTTTTGAGATTAATTCTTTGTCAGTTGCTTCGTTTGCTGTTATTTTCTCCCATTCTGAAGGCTCTCTTTTCACCTTGTTTATAGTTTCCTTCACTGTGCAAAAGCTTTTAAGTTTAATTAGGTCCCATTTGTTTATTTTTGCTTTTATTTCCATTAGTCTGGGAGGTGGGTCATAGAGGATCCTGCTGTGATTTATGTCAGAGATTGTTTCACCTATGTTTTCCTCTAAGAGTTTTATTGTTTCTGGTCTTACATTTAGAGTTTTAATCCATTTTGAATTTTTATTTTTGTTTATGGTGTTAGAAAGTGCTCTAGTTTCATTCTTTTACAGGTGGTTGACCAGTTTTCACAGCACCACTTGTTAAAGAGATTGTCTTTCCTCCATTGTATATTTTTGCCTCCTTTGTCAAAGATAAGGTGTACATAGGTGTGTGGATTTATCTCTGGGCTTTCTATTTTGTTCCATTGATCTATATTTCTGTCTTTGTGCCAGTACCATGCTGTCTTGATGACTGTCACTTTGTAGTATAGTCTGAAGTCAGGCAGGTTGATTCTTCCAGTTCCATTCTTCTTTCTCAAGGTTGCTTTGGCTATTAAAGGTTTTTTGTATTTCCATACAAATTGTGAAATTATTTGTTCTAGCTCTGTGAAAAATACTGTTGGTAGCTTGATAGGGATTGCATTGAATCTATAGATTGCTTTGTGTAGTATACTCATTTTCACTATATTGATCTTTTGATCCATGAACATGGTATATTTCTCCATCTATTTGTGTCCTCTTTGATTTCTTTCATCAGTGTTTTATAGTTTTCTATATATAAGTCTTTTGTTTCTTTAGGTAGATTTATTCCTAAGTATTTTATTCTTTTCATTACAATGGTGAATGGAATTGTTTCCTTAATTTCTCTTTCTGTTTTCTCATTGTTAGTGTATAGGAATGCAAGGGATTTCTCTGTGTTAATTTTAAATCCTGCAACTTTACTCTGTTCATTGATTAGGTCTAGTAATTTTCTGGTGGTGTCTTTAGGGTTTTCTATATAGAGGATCATGTCTTCTGCAAACAGTGAGAGTTTTAGTTCTTCTTTTCCAATCTGGATTCATTTTATTTTTTTTTCTTCTCTGATTGCTGTAGCTAAAACTTTCAAAACTATCTTGAATAGTAGTGTTGAGAATGGGCACCCTTTACAGACAAGCAAAAGCTGAGAGAATTCAGCACCACCAAACCAGCTCTTCAACAAATGCTAAAGGAGCTTCTCTAGACAGGAAACACAGAAAAGGTTTATAAACTCGAACCCAAAACAACAAAGTAAATGGCAATGGGATTGTACCTATCAATAATTACCTTAAATGTCAATGGGTTTAATGCCCCAACCAAAAGACAAAGACTGGCTGAATGGATACAAAAACAAGACCCCTATATATGCTGTTTACAAGAGACCCGCCTCAAAACAAGGGACACATACAGACTGAAAGTGAAGGGCTGGAAAAAGATATTTCATGCAAGTGGAGACCAAAAGAAAGCAAGAGTAGAAATACTCATATCAGATAAAATAGACTTCGAAATAAAGGCTATGAAAAGAGACAAAGAAGGACACTACATAATGATCAAAAGATCAATCCAAGAAGAAGATATAACAATTATAAATATATATGCACCCAACATAGGAGCACCACAGTATGTAAGGCAAATGCTAAGAAGTATGAAAGGGGAAATTAACAGTAACATAATAATAGTGGGAGACTTTAATACCCCACTCATACCTATGGATAGATCAACCAAACAGAAAACTAGCAAGGAAACACAAACTTTAAATTATATGATGGACCAGTTAGACCTAGTTGATATCTATAGGACATTTCACCATAAAACAATGAATTTCACCTTTTTCTCAAATGCACACGGAACCTTCTCCAGGATAGGTCACATCCTGGGCCATAGATCTAGCCTTGGTAAATTCAAAAACATTGAAATCATCTCAAGCATCTTTTCTGATCACAATGTGGTAAGATTAGATGTCAACTACAGGGATAAAAAACTATTAAAAATACAAACACATGGAGGCTAAACAACACAGTTTTCAATAACCAACAAATCACAGAAGAAATCAAAAAATAAATCAAAATATGCATAGAGACAAATGCAAACATGACAACCCAAAACCTATGGGATTCAGTAAAAGTAGTGCTAAGGAGAATGTTCATAGCTATACAAGCTTACCTCAAGAATCAAGAGAAAAATTAAATAAATAACCTAACTTTACACCTAAAGCAACTAGGAAAAGAAGAAATGAAGAGCCCCAGGGTTGGAAGGAAAGAAATCATAAAAATTAGGGCAGAAATAAATGAAAACAAACAAACAAACAAAGGAGACTATAGCAAAAATCAACAAAACTAAAAGCTGGTTCTTTGAGAAGATAAATAAAATAGACAAACCATTAGCCAGACTCATCAAGAAAAAAAGGTAGAAGAATCAAATTGACACAATTAGAAATGAAAATGAGGAAATCACAAAAGAGAACAGAGAAAAACAAAAGATCATAAGAGACTACTATCAGCAACTATATGCCAATAAAATGGACAACTTGGAAGAAATGAATGAATTCTTCAAAAAGTATAACCTTCCAAAACTGAACCAAGAAGAAATAGAAAATCTTAACAGGCCCAGCACAAGCACAGAAATTGAAGCTGTAATAAAAAACCTGCCAACAAACAAAAGCCCAGGACCAGGTGGCTTCACAGGTGAATTCTACCAAAAATTTAGAGAAGAGCTAACACCTGTCCTACTCCAACTCTTCTAGAAAATTGCAGAGGAAGGTAAATTGCCAAACTCATTCTATGAGGCCACCATCACTCTAGTACCAAAACCAGACAAAGATGCTACAAAAAAAGAAAACTACAGGCCAATATCACTGATGAACATAGATGCAAAAATCCTAAACAAAATTCTAGCAAACAGAATAACATAGTAAAAAGATCATACATCATGACCAAGTGTTCTTTATCCCAGGGATGCAAGGATTCTTCAATATTTGCAAATCAATCAATGTGATACACCACATTAACAAATTGAAAGATTAAAAATCATATGATTATCTCAAGAGATGCAGAGAAAGCCTTTGACAAAATTCAACATCCATTTATGATTAAAACCCTCCAGAAAGCAGGCATAGAAGGAACATACCTCAACATAATAAAAGCCATATATGATAAACTCACAGCAAACATTATCCTCAATGGTGAAAAATTGAAAGCATTTCCCCTAAAGTCAGGAACAAGACAAGGGTGCCCACTCTCACCACCTCAGACTTCTACAAGCTTACAGCATAATTGAAGAATTGAGGTATGACCCATTAAAAATAGCTACCAGAACAGGATCCAGCTTATATATCAGTTTATATACCAGTTTATATGTGGTTCAGCTAATCAGTAATATCAAGCTGAGAAAACTGTTACAAATTGTCCCATAAACTGTTTTTTTGGGAGGGACAGCCCTCAATATTCTGAAATCACTGTGAGATGAAGGAAAAATATGATCAATATCTTGTTGGGTGATTTTCTTTCTTTTTTTTTTTTTTTTTTACTTTTTGACCATGCCCTGTGGCATGCTGGATTTAGTTCCCCAACCAGGGATGGAACTCATATCCCATGTAGTGAAAGCATGGAATCTTAACCACTGGACCACCAGAGAAGTCCCAGGGCAAAATATTTTGAATTTTGCCCCTCACTTCAAGCCATTGGCTTTCTTTTTTTAATTAATTAATTTTTGGCTGCACTAGGTCTTCTGTGCTATGCCCGGGCTCTCTCTAATTGCAGCCTGCAGGAACTACTCTCTAGTTGAGGTGCAGGAGCTTCTGATTGCCATGACTTCTCTGGTTGTGGAGTACAGGCTCTAGGCACATGGGCTTCAGCAGTTGCAGCAAGCAGGCTCAGTAGTTGTGTTGCATGAACTCTAGAGCACAGGCTCAGTAGTTGTGGCACACAGTCTTCATTGCCCCATGGTATGTGGGCTCTTCCCAGACCAGGGATCCAATCTGTGTCCCTTGCACTGGCAGGCAGATTCCTTTCACTGGCCCTTGCAGAGACCACCAGGGAATCTCAGGCAGTTGGTTTTAAATGGCCCACTTGTTTAAGTCCTTCCTCAAGTCTAAAGCAGTGCTGTGCCACTGCTGTTTTGGGTTCTGTTCTCATCCTTCCCTGTCCTCCCAGAGCCAGAGCATGTCTCAACACTGTTATGGCTCATTGATAGATCCTTTGTGATCCAGAAAGATACCAGATTAAAAGATGCAAACCTTTAACAATTCTATCTTGGCGGCTACCAAGGGATTCTACCAAGTGAGGCAGAAGATGCATTTATTGATACTTAGTGTCTTTCCTTGCCTGCCAAGCCCAGGTGCCCCCTGGTGAGCTATTTGAGGGCCTCTCCAGAGCACTGCAGAAAGGTGGTGGTAAGCAGCCCAGACTCAGGGTTTGGAGGAGAGAAGTGGACACTTCTGGCCTTTCACAGCTGCAATCTTGTTTTTGCTAAGCCTGTATGCCCCCTTTTGGCATGACTGGGATGCTTACAAAGTCATTTAGGTTTGACTGGCAAGAGCGTGCCATTTCTGGTTGAAATAGATTTAAATAGAGTCTAACATGGGCAGTTGCATTTCTTCACTTTCTAAAGCTATATTTTTCTCTTGTGGGTTAAAAATAAATGCACATGAAAAAGCCCTGACTTCATTATGCTTTGGTCACAGCAGGGAATTTATAGCAAGAGCCCAGCTGTTTGCAGCTCATGCCAGAGTTTTTTGATCCTAACGTAATCGAGCTCACATTTTTGAATCGGGAAATAATATTCAGAGGAGCTGATTTCGGAGTTTTCAGGTTTCCAGGCCAAGCAACGGCTTCCTGAATCTATTTTGGGCTGTTCTTCCCTCATATCTTTTCCTCTTCACCCTCAGAGATAGCTCTCTGCTCCTTTCCTGGAACTAGGCCTACAGTGGTGCAAATCTCTTTCCATGTACAGGCTGTTCTAACTATCTTTCTGATGGAAAAATATCTCTGTGATTTTACACCATAACTCTTGCCTTTGCTATTTGAAACTTTTTTCTATTAATCATGCTTCCATACATTCAAGCAATACTATGTATAAATCTCATTTCTTGGGTGTGGAGCCAGACCTTGTGTTAAGGGTCTTATGTGCATCATTTCCCTTGATCCTCCCAGAATTCCTCTGAGGAAAGCATTGTTATTACTCCCATTTTACAGATGAGGTATCTGGGGCTTGGAGAGATGAACTAGCTTCTCAAGGTCACACAGTGGTGGAAATGGGCTTCAAGTCCAGGTCATTAGTTTCCAGAGCCAGTAGTTTAAACCCTGCTGCCATAATGCCTTCTCAGGTGGCTCGGTGGTAAAGAATCTGCCTGCCAATGCAGGAGATGCGGGTCGATCCCTGGGTTGGAAAGATCCCCTGGAGGAGGGAATGGCAATGCGCTCTAGTATTTTTGCCCAGGAAATCCCAAGGACAGAGAGACTGGAGGGCTACAGTCCATGGGGTTGCAGAGTTGAACTCGACTGACCAACTGAGCATGCACAGACGCCATAATGACCACCTGAAACAACTTTCCAAGTTCCATGGGGGATAATGAGGGGGAAAAGTAATAGTGTTGCCTACAGAGACTGAGTTGGAACTGCAGAAAGCACTAAACATGGTGATGTGACGAGCCAGCACCACGCTCTGGCAACCTCCTGGTGTTCTTCTGAGGGTCAGATGAAATGACGTGTTAAAGCACTTGTTTCTAGGTGCTGTGCTGTGCTTAGTCACTTAGTTGTGTCTGACTCTTTGTGACCCCATGGACTGTAGCCCAACAGGCTCTTCTGTCCATGGGATTCTCCAGGCAAGAATACTGGAGTGGGTTGCCATGCCTTCCTCCAGGGGATCTTCCCAGCCCAGGGATCATACCCAGGTCTCCCGCATTGCAGGCAGATTCTTTACAATCTGAGCCACCAGGGAAGCCCAAGAATACTGGAGTGGGTAGCCTATCCCTTCTCCAGAAGATCTTCCTGACCCAGGAATCAAACAGAGTTTCTTGCATTGCAGGAGGATTCTTTACCAGCTGAGCTACCAGGGAAGCTTTTGGTTCAAGGTAGAGAGTGTAATCAGAGAAGACAATGGCACCCCACTCCAGTATTCTTGCCTGGAAAATCCCATGGACGGAGGAGCCTGGTGGGCTGCAGTCCATGGGGTCACTAAGAGTCGGGCACGACTGAGCGACTTCACTTTCACTTTTCACTTTCATGCATTGGAGAAGGAAATGGCAACCCACTCCAGTGTTCTTGCCTGGAGAATCCCAGGGACGGGGGAGCCTGGTGGGCTGCCATCTATGGGGTCGCACAGAGTCAGACACTATTGAAGCGACTTAGCAGCAGCAGCAGAGAGTGTAATGATGTTGGTTAGTGGTGTTACACCAGCAACAGCCCAATCCACAGCTGTGCTGTGCTATGCTGAATCACTCAGTTGTGCCTGACTCGTTGCGATCCTATGGAGTGCAGCCCCCCAGGCTCCTCTGGTCATGGGGATTCTCCAGGCAAGAATACTGGAGTGGGTTGCCATGCCTTCCTCCAGGGGATCTTCCCAATCCAGGGATTGAACTCAGGTCTCCTGTGTTGCAGGTGGATTCTTTATCGACTGAGCCATCAGGGAAACCCCAATCCACAGCTAGTCACCCGATTGTCAGGGAGGACAGTTATAGGACGTTGGCTCAGTGCAAACTGTTGACATCACAGACCTGTAGCGTTTCTTCTTGAATGTGGAACTTCTGCCACATCCTAGTTAGTCTGGCATTTCACACTTCCAGCTTCGCTGCAAAGATAACAATGATCATAGCCAGCACCTATGTAAGTCTTGTTATGTAGCAGACACTGTTCCAAGCACCTTATAAATATTAACTCCATTTTATTTGAAGGATTGTGTGTTATGTGTGTCAGCATCACAATCCTAGATCCCTCCCTCACTGCCTCCCTACTCAATGAGTAACTAAGTCCTGTTGATTCTGCTCCCTAAACATCTCTTATTCCCATCCCCTCTTCTCCATCTGCATTCCTTTGCCACTGTTCTAGTTCAGGTTTACATCATCTCTCTAGCCTTGCTAGCTTTCGCCATCACTGCTCTCAACCCCTCTCTAGGCCTCCCTAAGAGAAAAGAGGGCTTCTTTTCATTGTTGCTCTTCTTGCTGTTTTGGTTCTTAGTCTTTCTGCTATTCCATTGTGCTTAATAGAGCTATTTCTTTTTTTTTATCCAGCTTAATCTGTAAGACTTGCCAGTCTTTTGTTATTGCTCAGGGAAGAGGTTTATTAATGTATGAGAAGGAAAATTGTAGGTTGGCACTCCCAGGGTGCTGTGAATTATTTCCCCTGTGATAGCTCCACCATGAAGAGGGTGTCAGAGGATGAGATGGTTAGATGGCATCACCAACTTAATGGACATGAACTTGGGCAAACTCTGGAAGATGGTGAGGGACAGGGAGGCCTGGCGTGCTGCAGTCTATGGGGTTGCATAGAGCCAGACACGACTGGGTGACTGAACAACAACAACAAGCTCTGCCATGACTCTGGGGATCCCTATGCCTCTTCAGAGTCCTCTCCACCCACATGAGGCTCAGGGCTGCTTTCAGCCCCCACTAGGGAGTTGATGGGGGCAGTTGCAGTTTCTTTCCCCATGTTAGCCCATCTCTGTAAAGGGGATATGGGGCATGAGGAAACTGTGCCTGCTTTGGCTGGGACTCAGATTTTTCTCCAGAAGAGCCTAGTGAGTAATGAATTATGCCCTGAATATCCTGGAACACTAAACTCAATGCCACTGTCAGCTCCCTCCAAATCACAGTCATTTCCAGATAATGGCTCAGTCCAGGCCTTGTTCCCCCAACCATCCAAATAGAAAGGAGGTGAAAAACTGTCCCCTACACCCAGAATACAATTTTGCCGAGGAGATCTATTTTCACTTTGATTTGAAACATAAATACTGTAAATATCCTCCACCTTGTTAGCCTTTTTTTTTTTCTAGAGCTATGGTTAATGGGCTAACTTTCTGACTTTCTACTTTATCAAGTTGATAGAACTGTTTAATGAAACCTACGGAGATTGGACAGTTTACTCTAATGGTCAGTTGCAACCCTGGATGTAAGTAATTTCCAGCAATACTGTATGCATCAAATGTCCAACCTGCCAGTGGTTATCCATATCCATTATGCTTCTGGTTGGCTTGAACCATTAATAACCTGTCAGATTAAGCAATTAGGCTGTCTCTACTTGCCAGAGGAAATTGTTTTCTCCTAACTGATGATATTGGTTTTGTGGTTGTGCAGATAAGTACTTGGTCAAAATGTTTGGTGCATTCTTAGCTGGGAGTGATTCTTTTTGATAGATAAAGAGTAAGAACTGAAATTCAAGGAGCTGAGAGGAACCTGAAGCCACTCTGTGGGAAAATGTCATTCCAGTACACTTTATAAAAGTAGCTTAATTATCACTAGTGCTCTCTAGTGAGAGATTTCATTTTATGAGTCACCCAGGTGGGAACACATGTCTCCATGGAGCCCCAGCTAAGCTAGAGCACTCAAGTTTGATTGGAAATGTGAACTATCTTGGATTCTTTAGAAAGTGCATCAGGGGCACTCTTGGGGTTTTGCTGTTTTGTACACTTTCAAAAGCAAGATGAAGAACAGAAAAGGGGGAAAGTTTAGTGGAAACCATTAACCCTCCTGTATGCTGTTTATTTTTGGTCTCATCGAAATTTTTTGGTTTTGGGATTTTCCATTTCCATTTTCGTGTAACATTACAGAAGCATGTGTTAATTCCTACTTTTATGACCTTGTACATCCTAGTCACCTCACCTGCTGTGTCCTCATTTACCCCTTTACCAGTTTACATACAAAAATCACTTTGAAGACCTGGCTTGAAAACCACTTCTGGGGAGACTCTGTAAAGTAACTCCACCCATTCTGGTCATGAATTTATTCAGTTTCTTATTCCTACATGATCATTTCACATTGATTGATGCATTGCTTTACGATGTTTCAAAAGTTTGCATTTTCTGTTTTTATTTTCCTAATTACGAAAGCAATTTGAATGCAATTCAGAAGACAAAAAACATATTTAGGCAAAAAGGAGAAAACCAGAAATCACCCATAATCCTACTACTCAAAGATAAACATCTGGTATATGTCATTCATTTGTCCACTCATTCATTCAGGGAAGATTTATTGAGCAAAGATTTATTGGCTCTCTTGTAAGGCTCAGAGATATAATGCATGCATGCTAAGCTGTTTCATATACATAATGACCATGGTTGCTTTTGTGCACAATTGCAGAGTTGAATCGTTGCCCCATTGAATAGTTCTGCAGGCACCTTTGTAAAGCTTAAAATATTTATTCTCTGTCCCTTTACAGAAAATGTTTGCTGACCCATGTTCTGGGACTAGAAAGAAGGCTAAGGTGACAGGAAAGGAAGAATGTGGTGGATGATGAGATGGACTGTAAGGCAAGGACTAGACAGACTGTGGAGGCTAAGGATTTTAAAATTTATTTTAAGAACAACAGAAAAGAGCACTGAACCATTTTAATCAGGGACTTGAGAAAAGCTCATGCTTCCAATTCATACTGGTTCCTAGTCTTTCTATTTTTAATTTAGCAGTTAATCTTGTATATTTTCCCATTTTTAATCATATAATCTTTAAAAGTGTTTACTCTTCTGTTAAATCCTAAAGGAAATAAACCTTGAATATTCTTTGGAAGGACTGATGCTGAAGTTCCAATACTCTGGCCACCTGATGCAAAAAGCTGACTCATTGGAAAAGACCCTTATGCTGGGAAAGATTGAAGGAAGGAGAATAAGGGGACGACTGAACGACTGAACAACACTCTTGTGTGGGGCTTCCCAGGTGATGCTATCAGTAAAGAATCCACCTGCCAATGCAGGAGTTGCAAGATTCAATCCTAGGTTGGGAAGATCCCCTGGCATAGGAAATAGCAACCCACTCTAGTATTCTTTCCTGGAAAATTCCATGGACAGAGGATCCTGGTGGGCTATATAGTCCATGGGGAAGCAAAGAGTCAGACAGGACTGAGCGACTGAACACACACTACTCTTTTGTGGTCATATAGCTGTTGAAATTATATGTACTCAGCAGTGAACATCTTGTGCATATTATTGCTAATTTCCTTATGACAGTTTTATAGAAGTAGAACTTTCAGGTCAATGGATATATACATTTTATATGACTCTTGCTTATCCTGTATTTCCGTTCATCCAGAAGTGATGTTTACAGGACTTCCCTGGAGGTACAGTGGTTGACTCCACCCTTCCAAAGCAGGGGGTGCGAGTTGGATCCCTGGTTGGGGAACTAAGATCTCACATGCCCCGAGGCTTGGCCAAAAACTAAAGTATATAAAATAAAGTGTACAATTCAGTGGTTTAAAAAAAAATAAATGTGATGTTTACTATCACCAGCAGGTTGTGAGAGTACCTAGTTCCACTACTCTACTGAAACATTTAATTCAGTTTGGTTCTATTCAGTCACTCAGCTGTGTCCAACTCTTGGTGACCAACTCATGGACTTCAGCACGCCAGGCTTCCCTGTCCATCACCAACTCCTGGAGCTCGCTGAAACTCATGCCCATCAAATTGGTGATGCCATCCAATCATCTCATTCTTTCTCATCCCCTTCTCCTTCTGCCTTCAATCTTTCCCAGCATGAGGGTGTTTCCCAATGAGTCAGTTCTTTACATCAAGTGGTCAAGGTATTGGAGCTTCAGCTTCAGCATCAGTCCTTCCAATGAACACTCGGGACTGATTTCCTTTAGGATGGACTGGTTGGATCTCCTTGCAGTCCAAGGGACTCTCAAGCATCTTCTCCAACACCACAGTTCAAAAGCATCAATTCTTCAGTGCTCAGATTTCTTTATAGTCCAACTCTCCCATCCATACATGACCACTGGAAAAACCATAGCTTTGACTAGATGGAACTTGGTCGGCAAGGTAATGTCTCTGCTTTTTAATATGCTGTCTAGGTTGGTCATAGCTTTTCTTCCAAGGAGCAAGTGTCTTTTGACTTCATGGCTGCAGTCACCATCTGCAGTGATTTTGGATTCCCCCCAAAATAAAGTCTCTCACTGTTTCCATTGTTTCCCCATCTATTTGCCATGAAGTGATGGGACCAGATGACATGATCTTCGTTTTCTGAATGTTGATTTTTAAGCCAGCTTTTTCACTTACCTCTTTCACTTTCATCAAGCAGCTCTTCAATTCCTCTTCCCTTTCTGCCATAAGGGTGGTGTCATCAGTGTATCTGAGGTTATTGATATTTCTCCTGGCAATCTTGATTCCAGCTTGAATTTCATCCAGTCCAGCATTTCACATGATGTACTCTGCATATGAGTTAAATAAGCAGGGTAACAATATACAGTCTTGATGTACTCCTTTCTCAATTTTTAACCAGTCCATTGTTCCATGTCCAGTTCTAACTGTTGCTTCATGACCTGCATACAGATTTCTCAGGAGGCAGATAAGATGGTCTGGAATTCCCATCTCTTTAAGAATTTTCCACAGTTTATTGTGATCCACACAGTCAAAGGCTTTGGCATAGTCAATAAAGCAGAAATAGATGTTTTTTCTGGAACTCTCTTGCTTTTTCGATGATCCAGCAGATGTTGACAATTTGATCTCTGGTTCCTCTGCCTTTTCGAAAACCAGCTTGAACATCTGGAAGCTTACGGTTTACGTATTGCTGAAGCCTGGCTTGGAGAATTTTAAGCATTACTTTACTAGCGTGTGAGATGAGTGCAATTGTGCGGTAGTTTGAGCATTCTTTGGCATTGCCTTTCTTTGGGGATTGGAATGAAAACTGACCTTTTCCAGTCCTGTGGCCACTGCTGAGTTTTCCAAATTTGCTGGCATATTGAGTGCAGCACTTTCACAGCATCATCTTTCAGGATTTGAAATAGCTCAACTGGAATTCCATGACCTCCACTAGTTTTTGTAGTGATGCTTCCTAAGGCCCACTTGACTTCACACTCCAGGATGTCTGGCTCTAGGTGAACGATCACACCATCGTGATTATCTGGGTCATGAAGATCTTTTTTGTACAGTTCTTCTGTGTATTCTTGCCACCTCTTCTTAATATCTTCTGCTTCTGTTAGGTCCCTACGATTTCTGTCCTTTATTGAGCCCATCTTTGCATGAAATGTTCCCTTGCTATCTCTAATTTTCTTGAAGAGATCTCTAGTCTTTCCCATTCCATTGTTTTCGCCTATTTCTTTGCACTGATCACCGAGGAAGGCTTTCTTTTCTCTCCTTGCTATTCTTTGGAACTCTGCATTCGAATGGGTATATCTTTCCTTTTCCCCTTTGCTTTTCACTTCCCTTCTTTTCACAGCTATTTGTAAGGCCTCCTCAGACAGCCATTTTGCTTATTTGCATTTTTTTTTCTTGGGGATGGTCTTGATCACTGCTTCCTGTACAATGTCACGAACCTCCGCCCATAGTTCATCAGGCACTCTATCAGATCTAGTCCCTTAAATCTATTTCTGACTTCCACTGTATAGTCATAAAGGATTTGATTTAGGTCATACCTGAATGGTCTAGTGGTTTTCCCCACTTTCTTCAATTTAAGTCTGATTTGGCAATAAGGAGTTCACGATCTGAGCCACAGTCAGCTCCCGGTCCTGTTTTTGCTGACTGTATAGAGCTTCTCCATCTTTGGCTGCAAAGAATATAATCAATCTGTTTTTGGTGTTGACCATCTGGTGATGTCCATGTGTAGAGTCTTCTCTTGTGTTGTTGGAAGAGGGTGTTTGCTATGATCAGTGAATTCTCTTAGCCTTTGCCCTGCTTCATGTTGTACTCCAAGGCCAAATTTGCCTGTTATTCCAGGTGTTTCTTGACTTGCTACTTTTGCATTCTAGTCTCCTATAATGAAAAGGACATCTTTTTTGGGTGTTAGTTCTAGAAGGTCTTGTACGTCTTCATAGAACTGTTCAACTTCAGCTTCTTCAGCATTACTGGTCAGGGCATAGACTTGGATTACTGTGATATTGAATGGTTTGCCTTGGAAATGAACAGAGATCATACTGTTGTTTTTAAGATTGCATCCAAGTACTTCATTTTAGACTCTTTTGTTGACTATATGATGGCTACTCTATTTCTTCTAAGGGATTCCTACCCACAGTAGTAGATATAATGTTCTTCTGAGTTAAATTCACCCATTCCAGTCCATCTTAGTTCGCTGATTCCTAGAATGTCGATGTTCATTCTAGCCATCTCCTGTTTGACCATTTCCAATTTGCCTTGATTCATGGACCTAACATTCCAGGTTCTTATGCAATATTGCTCTTTACAACATCAAACCCTGCTTCCATCACCAGTCCCATCCACAACTGGGTGTTATTTTTGCTTTGGCTCCATCCCTTCATTCTTTCTGGGGTTATTTCTCCACTGATCTCCAGTAGCATATTGGGCACCTACCGACCTGGGGAGTTCATCTTTCAATGTCCTATCTGGAGCAGCCATGAAGAGATACCCCACATCCAAGGTAAGAGAAAACCAAGTAAGAGGTAGGCACTGAGAGAGGGCATCAGAGGGCAAACAGACTGAAAGCACAGTCACAGACAACTAGCCAATCTGATCATATGGACCACGGCCTTGTCTAACTCAGTGAAATGAAGCCATGCTGTATGGGGCCACCCAAGGTGGGCGGGTCATGGTGGAGAGGTCTGACAGAATGTGGTCCACTGGAGAAGGGAATGGCAAACCACTTCAGTATTCTTGCCTTGAGAACCCCATGAACATTATGAACAGTATTTAGATAGTAAATCAGATTTTTTCTTTGGATTTTCTGTCCTTGGGGTTATGCTTAGAAATATTTTCTCCATACTAAGATTATATAACATGCACATATATTTTTTACTGGTTTGAAACTAGTTTTCTTTATATTTTAATCTTTAATCCATCTGGTATTTATTTTGGTAGTGGCATGAGATAGAGATTCAACAGATTTTTTTAAAAAGAGGAAATCTCTTTTTAGAGGAGAAGAAGAAATATCTCCTAGAAAAATTGGGAATTCTTTCACTAGAAATCCCAAATACTGTTTCTGGAAGAAGAATGGTTTTTGGATGAGTTGCAAGCATTTGAGATGTTCCAAAACCAATTAAGTTTACTTATTTTAAGAACAGAATTATTGTATATGTTTATTTTTAAATCACCCCCCCCCCATTTCAAAGTTGATATTATCAAACCACTTCTACCTCTAAACAGCTACTACTACAAAGCTTCAAGCCTGATTATTACATCAAGAGGAACTCTACAAAAATGGCTTTTTGTTTATGTCACCTTTTGGTCTTTTGTCTTGTATCCATTTGAGGCATGCATTTCCAAATAGAATTGTGTTTCTGGCTTTAAATGTTTCTCCCTCACTTCTCTTTATTCTTTGTCTTGTAAATATAGAGGTCTCATTGTTTTATTTACTTCACAAACACTTAAAAATATTTACTATGTACTAGGCACCAGTTTGGAGAAGGCGATTGCACCCCACTCCAGTACTCTTACCTGGAAAATCCCATGGACGGAGGAGCCTGGTAGGCAGCAGTCCATGGGGTCGCTAAGAGTCGGACAAGACTGATCGACTTCACTTTCACTTTTCACTTTCATGCATTGGAGAAGGAATTGGCAATCCACTCCAGTGTTCTTGCCTGGAGAATCCCAGGGATGGGGGAGCCTGGTAGGCTGCCATCTATGGGGTCGCACAGAGTTGGACACAACTGAAGCGACTTAGCAGCAGCAGCAGGCACCAGTTAGAACTGGACATGGAACAACAGACTGGTTCCAAATAGGAAAAGGAGTACGTCAAGGCTGTATATTGTCGCCCTGCTTATATGCAGAGTACTTATATGCAGAGTACATCATGAGAAATGCTGGGCTGGAAGAAGCACAAGCTGGAATCAAGATTGCTGGGAGAAATATCAACAACCTCAGATATGCAGATGACACCACCCTTATGGCAGAAAGTGAAGAGGAACTAAAAAGCCTCTTGATGAAAGTGAAAGAGGAGAGTGAAAACGTTGGCTTAAAGCTCAACATTCAGAAAATGAAGATCATGGCATCTGGTCCCATCATTTCATGGGAAATAGATGGGGAAACAATGGAAACAGTGTCAGACTTTATTATTTTGGGCTCCAAAATCACTGCAGATGGTGATTGCAGCTATGAAATTAAAAGATGCTTACTCCTTGGAAGGAAAGTTCTGACCGACCTAGATAGCATATTAAAAAGGAGAGACATTACTTTGCCAACAAAGGTCCGTCTAGTCAAGGCTATGGTTTTTTCAGTACTCATGTATGGATGTGAGAGCTGGACTGTGAAGAAAGCTGAGCGCCAAAAAATTGATGCTTTTGAACTGTGGTGTTGGAGAAGACTCTTGAGAGTCCCCTGGACTGCAAGGAGATCCAACAAGTTCATTCTAAAGGAGATCAGTCCTGGGTGTTCTTTGGAAGGAATGATGCTAAAGCTGAAACTCCAGTACTTTGGCCACCTCATGCAAAGAGTTGACTCATTGGAAAAGACTCTGATGCTGGGAGGGATTGGAGGCAGGAGGAGAAGGGGATGACAGAGGATGAGATGGTTGGATGGCATCACCGACTGGATGGTCATGAGTTTGAGTGAGCTCCAGGAGTTGGTGATGGACAGGGAGGCCTGGCGTGCTGCAATTCTGGGGTCGCAAAGAGTCGGACATGGCTGAGCAACTGAACTGAACTGAACTGAGGCACCACTCTAAGTGGTTTAAAAATATTAACTCATTTACTTCTTTTATAAAAAAAAAATATTGGTGCTAAACTTTTATTATAGTTTTCTCTAAAAGGCCCTTGGAAAGTAGAGAGACTATGATTATACTAGGCAGTTAATAGAATCCTCTCAATAATGGGGCTAACTAGCCAAGACTATGTATAAAAATCTTTTTTTATAGCAATTCACAATTTTTAAAGGTTATACTCCATTTATTTTTCATAACAGCCATATGATATAGGTGAAGCTATTATCCTCATTTTACATATGAGAAAACTGAGGAACACTGAGAAGTTCGGTGACTTGTTCAAAGATACACAGGTAGCAAGTCACTGTCATATTCTGTTACCTTAAATGACAGAGTAGAGAAGGATTGTTTTTTGGCATGGAAAGTTCTCTGTGGGGCAGAAACGAATACCACCAAAGGAAGAAGAAACTGAAGTCTAAACTCATGGGCATCATTATTCCATCTTAAAACATGAATTATGTGGTTTAGAGTCTGTTGCCCTCACATAAACCCTTTTGCTTAGATGCTCAGTCTTGACTGACGCTGACTCTTTGTGACCCCATGGACTGTAGTCCACCGGGCTTCTCTGTCCATGGGATTCTTCCAGCGGGGATACTCGAGTGGGGTGCCATTTCCTCTTCCTGGGCATCTTCCCGACCCAGGGATGGAGCCAGCATCTCCTGCATTAGCAGGCAGATTCTTTACCACTAGGTCTACCTGGTAAGTCCTATAAACCCTTTTAGTTATGTTTTTTTTAAAAAATTGAAGTGTAATTGATTTACAATGTTGTGTTAGTTTCAGGTATACAGCATAGTGATTCATTTATACATATATATTTATTTATATTATATATGAAGTGAAGTGAAGTCGCTCAGTCGTGTCTGACTCTTTGCGTCCCCATGGACAGTAGCCCACCAGGCTCCGCCGTCCATGGGATTTTCCAGGCAAGAATACTGGAGTGGGCTGCCATTTCCTTCTCCAGGGGATCTTCCCAACACAGGGATTGAACCCGGGTCTCCTGCATTGCAGACAGACGCTTTACCATCTGAGCCACCAGGGAAGCCCTATAATATATATAAAAACATATCCTGGGGCTTCCGAGGTAGCACTAATGGTAAAGGATCCACCTGCAATGCAGGAGATGCAGCAGGAGCCCTGGATTCTATCCCTGGGTTAGAAAGATCCCCTGGAGAAGGAAATGGCAATCTGCTCCAGTATTTTTGCCTGAAAGATTGCATGGACAGAGGAGTCTGGAAGGCTACAGTTCACGGGGCTGCAAAGAGTCGGACACAACTGAGTGACTGAGCACACAAGAATATATACATTCTTATATAGGTATGTATATTCTTTTTCAGATTCATTTCTTTCATAGATTATTATGAGATATTGAACAGAATTCCCTGTGGACTAGGTCCTTGTTCGTTATCTATTTTAGACATAGCAGTGTGTATATGTTAATCCCAAACTACTAATTTTTCCTTCCCCCCCTTTCCCTTTTGGTAACCATAAATCCATTTTTCTATGACTGTGACTCCTGCTTTATAAATAAGTTCATTTGCACACCTTTTTTGAGACTCCCCATATAAGCAATATCATATGCTATTTCTCTCTCTGTGTCTGACTTACTTCACTCAGTAGGACGATCTCTGGGTCCATCTATGTTGCTGCAAATGACACTATTTTGTTCTTTTTCTATGGCTAGTATTCCATTGCATATATGTATCACATATTAGTTATCCATTCCCCTGTTGATGGATATTTAGGTTGCTTCCACATCCGGCTGTTATAATAGTGCTACAAGGGACATTTGGGCATGTGTATCTTTTTGACTTTAGTTATCTTTTTATCTCTATTTTAATTGTCCTATCAGTGTCCATGTACTTATTTCCTTGAATTGTATATGTGCTTTTATTGTAAACCGTCTAGAACCTCTTTAGATGTAGGTAGGGTATAAATTCGGAGAAGGCAATGGCACCCCACTCCAGTACTCTTGCCTGGAAAATCCCATGAACGGAGGAGCCTGGTAGGCTGCAGTCCATGGGGTCGCTAAGAGTCGGACACAACTGAGCGACTTCACTTTCACTTTTCACTTGCATGCATTGGAGAAGGCAATGGCAACCCACTCCAGTGTTCTTGCCTGGAGAATCCCAGGGATGGGGGAGCCTGGTGGGCTGCTGTCTATGGGGTCGCATAGAGTCGGACATGACTGAAGCAACTTAGCAGCAGCAGCAGCAGCAGGGTATAAATTAGACTTAAAAATCTGAAATATACTCAAAACATCTCAACTGAAATAATCTTAAGACAAAAGAAATCAATTTGTAAACTTAAAAGAAAGGAAAGTAATTTGTACAGTTGTTCATGGGAGTTCTATGATAACCATCAAAAACTGGAAACAATTAGTAAGAGGTAAATGGTTGAACAAAATCATGTATGTCAATGATATGGAAAGCCTTAGGACTATTAAAAATGACAAACATGGTGACTATATTGATATATGGGCATTTGTATCTGAAGTAATATTAAATGAAAAAGACAAGTTAAAAATACAGGTATATACTTATAAATATGTGATAATATCTGAGTACATATAACATTATTGGGGATATAATATGGATTGATATCTGTAGCTAAATGTAGTATTTAAAAAATAATTATTTATTTTTATTTATTTATTTGGCTGATCCAGGTCTTAGATGCAGCACGTAGGATCTTTTAGTTTTGGTATGCAGGATCTTTTTTTTTTTTCTTTTCATTTCAGCATGCACAAATTTTAGTTGTGGCATGTGGGATCTAGTTCCCTGACCAGGGATCGAACCTGGGCCCCCTGAATTCAGAGTGTGGAGTCTTAGCCACTGGACCATCAGTTGTTGTTCAGTTGCTCATTCATGTCTGACTCTTTTCAACCCCATGGACTGCAACATGTCAGGCTTCTCTGTCCTTTACCATCTCCCGGAGTTTGCTCAAAGAGTCCATTGAATTGGTGATGCCATCCAACCATCTCATCCTCTGGCGTCCCCTTCTCCTCCTGCCTTCAATCTTTCCCAGCATCAGGGTCTTTTCCAATGAGTCAGATCTTTGCATCTGGTGGCCAATGTATCGGAGCATCAGTTTCAGCATCAGTCCTTCCAAAGAATATTCAGGGTTAATTTCCTTTAGGATTGACTAATTTGATTTCCTTGCAGTCCAAGGGACGCTCAAGAGTCTTCTCCAACATCACAGTTCAAAAGCATCAATTCTTCGACGTTCAGCCTTCTTTATTGTCCAATTCTCACTTCCATACATGACTAATGGAAAAACCATAGCTTTGACTATACAGACCTTGGTCAGCAAAGTAATGTCTCTGGTTTCTAATATGCTCTCTAGGTTTGTCATAGCTTTTCTGCCAAGAAGAAAGTGTCTTTTACCATCTGAAGTGATTTTGGAGCCCAAGAAGATAAAGTTTGTCACTGTTTCCATTATTTCTCCATCTATTTGCCATGAAGTGATGGGACCAGATGCCATGATTTTTGTTTTTTGAATGTTGAGTTTTAAGCCAGCTTTTTCACTCTCCTCTTTCACTCTCATTAAGAGGCTCTTTAGTTCCTTTTCACTTTCTGCCATAAGAGTGGTGTCATCTGCATATCTGAGATTATTTATATTTCTCCTGGCAATCTTGATTCCAGCTTGTGCTTCATCCAGCCTGGCATTTCACATGATGTACTCTGCATAGAAATTAAAAAAGCAGGGTGATAATATACAGGATGGCCACCAGGGAAGTCCCTAAATACAGTATTATTAGGGTTTTGATGCAGAGTATTTAAAATCATAATTAAAAATAATAAATCAAAGAAAACACATTTTTTTTTCAGGTTTAAGGGAGTTGCCTCCCTGATTGTCCCTTTTGTACTTTGGGCTTAGGAAGGGGTCTCAAGGATATCTCTGAATGGGCTACAAGTGGATCTGCCCTCTGACCTTTTCCCATGAGGGCTTGCAGTTCTTCTCTGTTTTCCAGAAGTACCTATTGGCTTCCATCTGGAAAGGATCCAGTTCTGCATCTTGTCATCACAAGCTGGGAATCAGGAGACCAATTTAGTGAGAAGTTTGGCAGGAGTTGCTGGGGGAAGAGCAAAGGTAGCAGAACTGGCTCCAAGCGGAGCCGTACACTTAGAAATGGAGTCTAGACAGAGGCCTGGCCAACCCCGGCCAGTCTGGCAGAGGGAAGGGAATTATGACTTGGGAATGTCGTATTCTTTCTCTTATAGAAGTGCAGGGCAAATATAGCAAAACTATAGCTGTAGATCAGGTAAAAGCAGGGGACTCTTAGGCTAAGTTAAGGGGGCTTCCCTGGTGGCTCAAATGGTAAAGAATCTGCCTGCAATACAGGAGATCTGGGTTTGATTCCTGGGTTGGGAAATGCCCTGGAGAAGCAAATGGCTGCCCACTCCAGTATTCTTGCCTGGAGAATCCCATAGACAGAAGAGCCTGGTGTGCTACAGTCCAGGGGGTCGCAAACAGTTGGATACTACTGAGCTACTGAGCACGCAGCAAAGTACCTGATTATACTGTGAAAGTATCTGGCACTTTGACCTAGTGCTGGGGAAAAGACAAGATGGGATGGAGCAGTATACAGATGGTTGAATGCTTATTCCAAAAATCTGGAATGGGGCTGAGATGGGGCAGGCACTGACAATCCTGGATGTAAGGTGCTCAATGAGATGTTGTTCAGTAGGTACTTTGAGAGATGTCTATTTCCCTTTGTGAGGAAGTGATGCAGGCTGATCCCACAGTATCAGGGCCAGTAACTCCAAAGTGTGGTGTGTGATGCTCAAAGCCAAGTGTAGAACTCTGGTTGGGGCTGGAGGGAATAAAGGGAGAGGGAGTGCTATTGAGCCAAAAAGGTAAGTTCAGAACAGATTGTTACATGAAGGAGCCTAAGGAAGGTGAATCTGAAGGCCAAGCAAAAGGACCAGGAACACTAGTATGATGGACGCAGTAGCCCAGCAAGAGGTGATGTGAATTAGCCCGGATTCCTCCCACAGATGTGGGGCAGATGACAGTGACACATACCAAGAGCAAGGTTCTTCCATTTCTGACTCAGGCTTGTGCGGAGGAGCTAGATTCACTTGGGCCAGGAAGGTTGGGAAATGGAACTGGGCTCTTCATTCAATGACTTGGAGATGGTTGGGAGTGGTTATTGAATCTGGGTTGCTAATACATTTCTATTTCTTCCCTCATCTTCAAATATTGTTCATTCACTGGACTTGGATCGGTGTGGGTCTATAAGAAAATGTCCATTGGTTGCCTTACTTCGTGCAACAACTCGCATATGTCACATGTAGCTAGGCTAGCCTCAGCTCTGGCTGCTGTCGAGGCTCTGCTGGTCCTTCCAGGGAAGCTTGGATCTGGATTTGTTGAATATCTCTAGAAGGCCTAGCAGGTGGTGCTAAAATACGTGTTCAAGTGTCTGCTAATTCTATCGACTGAAAGCTGTATGGTCCTCCAAGCAGAATGACATTTCACAGCTTTCAGCTGCCATAAATCATTGACTTCAAGAGCCTCAGGGTGTAGTACCTAATCCATCAGGCCAGCCAGGCACTTGAGGCACTTCAAGACTTTGAATAGAAATAGACCTAAAGACATGCTGTCCCCAAAAGCCATTCTATTCCAGAATGATTAAATGTCTCTGCCCCAAGAGGTTTTCTATGATAGTTTAGTAGATTGGCACAAATATACCAAACAGTCATTTTTATTTATTTATTTTGGCCTGTGTGTTCAGGCAGTAAAATCTTGATGGAGATGAATTTGTGTCATTGCGACTTTCTGGGTGTATTTTTCAGATACAAACTCTTTGTCTTAGCTGAGCTGCCTTTTGGGCTTTAAATCCCGCCCCCGCAGAGGAGAGATTTGGAGCTCTGAGGTCAAAAGCCCACATTTGGAAATAACTGCACTTTGTATTTTCGTCTAGTTTGTCAGCAAGGAGATGCAGAGCAAGCAAGGCAAACTGAGCCAGTTGGCACCTTTAACTCATCTGGCTCTTGGTTCCATTCCTAGCTAACTCCTCAGGGATGTTCTGTGCTCAAAAACAACTTTCTTTTCCTTCTGGTACAGTGGAACACTGCTGCCAGTCTCTGAAATGAAAATTATTTTATAAGTTATCTCTTAAGGTTAAAGTTCAATTAAGTATACTGGCTAACTAGATTTGTAGAGTCAGCTTACCAGCTAATATGGTGTAGCAAAAGATGGCTAATTAATCATTGAGGAATTAATATTCCCACCTCTATGGATTACATTCTGAGTTGTCTGCATCTAAGTGGTGCCATATGACTAATAATTGCTGATTAAGTGTGAGAAGAAGTGATTTGTGTCACTTTTAGAAGCAGGTGTCCATTCTATATCATCTATTCATACAGACAACCATAGTGACCTTGGAATTAAGTGTGATGAAGATAGAAGAGTCATAAGATGTAAGGAGCCTGGGTACCTAGGTTTTCATCTGAAAAGTCATCTGCTGACCAGGAGCATGCATATTGGACTGTTATAGTATTAACAGTATTTGTGACCCCATGGACTGTAGCCTCCCAGGCTCCTCTATGGAATTCTCCAGGCAAGAATACTGGAGTGGGTAGCCATTCCCTTCTCCAGGGGATCTTCCCGACCCAGGGATTGACCTGGGTCGGGAAGATCCGACCCACATTTCAGGCAGAAATCCTGACCCACATTCCAGGCAGATTCTTTACTGCCTGAGCCACCACGGAAGCCCTGAAAAGTCCTCTGCTGACCAGGAGCATCCATATTGTACTGTTAGATGAACAAGAAGTCCATTTCTATTGTGTTAAGCCACTAGGTTTACACTGTATTGTTACAACAGCTAGCATTATCCTAACTAGCATACATGGAATTTTGAGATTCTTGGGTAAAATGTGCTTTATAGGACTATAATTAGATAAACTGTACCCTAGGCTAAGATGAACTTTTTAACTGAATAGCAACAAGGTGTTTACAATTCTTTCCTGAGTATTTTAGTGCTACCGCTTCACCCTGGTTCATTTGTTCATTCCACAAAAAAGTTTTGAGGGCTTTCAATGTGCCAGGTACCATGCTAGGCCAGCACTGGGGGTACAATAGTTATCAAAACAGCCATGATTCCAACCATCATGAACCTTAAAGTCTGTAGAGGAGAGATGAGGAATTCTTGAAGTAAAGCAATGGAAGGAGGACTGGAGAAGAGGGGATGAATTAGGACAGTGATTTTCGAATCTTGATCCTTGGAGCATAAGCCTTCTAATCACCTAAGGAACTTATAAAAATATAGATTTCAGATCCTGTCCCTCCAAAGTCTCAGTCAGTAGGACTGGAGTGAACTGGAGTGGAATCTAAGCATTACCATTATAAGATCTCCTCCCAAGTGATTCTGGTACATAATTAATTTTGAGAACGATTATGAGAGATAGAGATTTAGAAGGCAGAGTCTTTTAAAGTTTATTTATTTTTATTTGTATTTAATTTTTACATTTTATACAATTTTAAAGGTCACTTTCCATTTTGCATTGGAGAAGGAAATAGCAACCCACTCCAGTACTCTTGCCTGGAAAATCCCATGGACGGAGGAGCCTGGTGGGCTGCAGTCCATGAGGTCGCTAAGAGTCGGACACGACTGAGCGACTTCACTTTCACTTTCCCTTTACAAAATATTAGCTATTTCCCCATGTTGTACAATATATCCTTGAACCTATCTTACACCCTATAGTTTGTAACCCTCATATATATACCCAGGGGTGGCATTGCTGGGTCATATGGTAGTTCTGTTTTTAGTTATTTTTTGGTAACCCTCCATCCTATTTCCCACACTGACTGCACCATTTTACATTGCAACCAACAGTGCACCAGTGCTCCCTTTTCTCTACACCCTTGCTGACACTTGTTACTTGTGTTCTTTTCGATGATAGTCATTCTGACAGGTGTGAAGTGATATCTTGTTGTGGTTTTGATTTGCATTTCCCAGATGATTTGCGATGATGAACACCTTTTCATGTGCCTGTTGGTCATTAGAAGGCAGACTTGACAGGACTTTAATGACTGCTTGGGAATGATAAGTAAAGGAGAGGGAACATTCTAAGATGACTCCTAGGTTTCTGACACAATTCATTGGGTTGGGGTGGTGGTATGTGCTTGAGACAGGTAGCAGAGGGAGAGGAGCAGGTTTCTTTTGTGGTGGACATAATAAGTATAACTTTGGACTAAATGTTTCTCAAATGTACCTTCAGTTCAAACTTTTCTCTTTTCTGAGTTCCACTGCTGTATAGTCACCTATCTACTTGGAGTCCCATAGTCACCTCAAAGTCAACAACAAATTGTATATCATCCCTGGCCAGTTTCTTTTCCAGTGTCCTCTGTATCAGTGAAAGACCTCATGATCTATCTAGTTGCTCCAACCAGAAACCTAATGGCTCTGGTGGGAGTTTTTATTGAACTATAGTTGATATATAATATTATATTAGTTACAGGTGTACAATATAGCAAATCACAACTTTTAAAGGTTATACTCTATTTGTAGTTATTATAAAATATTGGCTATATTCCCTGTGTTGTACAATATATCCTTCTAGTTTATTTTATACCTAATAGTTTGTACCTCTTATTCCCATACCCCTATATTTCCTCTCCCTCCTTCCCTCTCCTCAATGGTAACCACTAATTTCTTCTCTATATCTCTGAGTCTGCTTCTTTTTTTTTTTTGTTATATTCACTAGTTTGTTGTGTTTTTTACATTCCACATATAAGTGATATCATATAGTATTTGTCTTTTTCTGACTTATTTCATTTAGCATAATGCCTGCCAGTTCCATTCATGTTGCTGTAAATGGCAAAGTTTCATTCTTTTTTGTGACTAATATTCCATTGTATATATGTACCACATCTTCTTTATCCATTCATTTGTTGGTGGACACTTAGGTTGCATCCATATTTTGGCAATTGTAAATAATGCTGGTAGGAACATTAGTGTGCATGTGTCTTTTTTTTAATTTTTATTTTATTTTATTTTTTAATTTTACAATATTGTATTGGTTTTGCCATATATCAAAATGAATCCACCACAGGTATGCATGTGTCTTTTAAAATTAGTGTTTTTGATTTTTTGGATATATATGCAGGAATGGAATTTCTGGGTCATATGGGAGCTATTTTTAGTTTTTTGAGAAACCTCCATATATCATGTATTTTCCATACTGGCTGCATCAATTAGCATTTTAATGGGGTTGTTAAAATTTTTTTTATGGGGCCCATTTTTAAAGTCTTCACTGAATTTGTTACAATAATGCTTCTGTTTTATGTTTTGGTTTTTTGGCCTCGAGGCATGTGGGATCTTAGCTTTCAGACCGGGGATTGAACCCACAACCCTTGCACTGGAAGGTGAAGTCTTAACTTATGGACCACCAGGGAAGTTCCCCCTAATGGGGTTATTTTTGATCTCTCTCCCCTCCCACCTTCATTAAACTCCTCACCAGTTTCTGTCAAATTTTATCTGCTGGATGATGTCTCACATATTTCCCTTCCTTTCCATCCTCCCTAATGTCACTCTAAACCAAAACACCAGCATCCTTCACCTGGAAGACTGGATGAACTTCCTAACTAACCCCTCTACCTCTACTCCTTCTTTCCATCCATTTTTCCTTACAGCAGCCAAAGTAAACCAAACTATGCCTTCACCATACCTCACCCATTTCAGATTAAGAAGACCCTGCAATAGCTCCCATTGCCTTTAGGATAAAGACAGTCATTCCCACAGTCTGCAAGGGCCTGAATGGTCTGCTCTGGCCCCTGCCTACATCTTTAGCCATGTTTCATACCACTTCTCCCTCACTCAGAACTGGTACAAAATTTTCTGCCCAGTTTTCAGGAAATGAGGCTGGAGATCTGTCAATTAGATTTTTAATTAAGAAGTCTGCAAAATGCACTATAAGATATATTTTCAGCCAACACAGAAATCTGTCATCTTGAGATGATTGATTGAGATAACAGGTTGATAATACTGACTGATGCTGGGTTGAGTGTTTTATTAAATTATTTGTCACAAGAATAATGATTTCTAGAAGTCAGGTAACAACACTCCTTACTACCTGACATTCATTTTGGGCTCTTATCTTTTTCACTGAAGCATATGCAGTTAGTTTTGTTCTCATCACATACTAGTGAGGTGGGTAATGTAGATATTTGTATTCCTTGCCTATAGATAAAGCAACTGAAACCCAAGATGAATGTCACATATAAAGTTAGGGTCTCTTCTCAGTCCAAAAGCACTGAGACATAATAATGATAAATAACATTAGTAACAGATACTTAATGTGCTAGACACTGTTCTCAGCTAAAGCCTTTTCTATTTTTAAATTTATTTTTAAAGATATTTATTTATTTTGACTGCACTTGGTCCTGGTTGCAGCATGTGGGCCTTTACTTGTGGCATGCAAATTCTTAATTGTGGCGTGTGTGATCTAGTTCCCTGACCAGGGATCAAACCTGGGCACCCCGGCATTGGGAGTGTGAAGTCTTTGCCAGTGGATCACCAGGGATACCCCTCAGCTAAAGCCTTTGCATGTATTATTTAATCCTCTCAACAATTTTGTGAGGTCGGGAATATCACTGTGTTCAGTTTAGAGGTGAGGGAACTGAAGCTCAGAGGTGTTACTCAGGTAGTCAGTGCTGCTTTGACTATGTTATCTTGAATCTAGCTGGTTTTCAAGTCACTCCCTGTCATTTATTGCTTTTGTTCTGCTAGAGCCTTAGTTATATAAAGCATGGAGGGGACACCACAGGCAAATGTATGTTCTTCACTAGTTGTTGGGGTTTTGTTACCCCAATTCCTGTACTGTATGACTCTAGGAGAGAGGGACTTAACCATTCATAAGGCTTGATGTCTCTTCTCTCACTTTAGCATGAAGTCCCCATTGGAGACAGGCTACCCGTGGCCTCTCTTTTTCCTCCAATGTCTTTCTGGTCTCATCCATTTAACCTTCTGGTTTCTACCATTCCAAGATGGGGGGAGGGAAGAAAGAGAATGAGAGAGAGATTTTCCTGAAGATTAAGAGCAGAGCAAATGTTAGCTGCTTATGCTTTTCTTCCTGTCTCTGAGACCCTACCCTCTTCCTCTTGGCCTTCTAAAGGCCTCCCAGCAGGAGGGCTGTGTAGGTCCAGTCTTCCTATACTAATCATGCATGCATTATGCTAAGTTACTTCAGTCTTTTCCAGCTCTCTGCAACCCTGTGGACTGTAGCCCACCAGGTTCCTCTGTCCATGGGGTTTTCCAGGCAAGAATACTGGAGTGGGTTGCCATTTCCTCCTCCAGAGGATCTTCCCGACTCAGGGATCGAACTGGCATCTCCTGTGGCTCCTGCATTGCAGGTGGATTCTTTACAGCTGAGCCACCCAGGAACCCCCATACCAATCCTATGAGACTTAAAAGATGAATAATCCCCTTCACGCTTCTCACCAGAGATCTTTGCATTTGACAATCCTGCTAAAGTAGATTTTTATGTTACTGAGAACACCTTTATCCTACGAGGGATTCTTCTTCTTGGTGGGGGAAAATATAAACTCAAAGTGCCCTTAGAAGTTAAAGTGTTTGATCTACAGTCAGCACTGGCTGGGCTAGACAGCATATAGCAATACATCAGTTACTGAGCTGGGAACCAGAGGAAGAAACCCTAGACCTTGGGTGGGTTTGACATTAGCAAAACAGGACTTCCTTTATAGATGGTTGGGATATTACATTACAAGGAAAGGGAATTGAGACTGAGACAGAAACTGATTTTTCAGTGTAACTTGGTGCTAATGCCCAGGATACGGATAAGGGAAGCTCTAATTTTTTCTTGCCTATAGTAAAGGTGTGTCCTTCAAATAGGAGTGGGGCTGAACCTGCAGGTAAAAAGTAGAGACCAACCACGAAGCAGGAAGTAGGGCTTCTAACCAAAGCATGCTGTTTGTTTGTTTGTTTTTTTGGTACCATCTCCATCTCTTTTAACTAGGTTTTCCAGGTGGTGCAGTGGTAGAGAATCTGCCTGCCAATGCAGGAGACCTGGGTTCGATCCCTGGGTTGGGAAGATCCCCTGGAGAAGGAAATGACAACCAAATCCAGTATTCTTGCCTGCAGAATCCCATGGACAGAGGAGCCTGGCGGGCTACAGTCCATGGAATCACAAAGAGTTGGACATGACTGAGCGCACACACACACACACACACCCACCCACCCACCCACCCTACCTCTTCTAATTAGCTGCTGCTGCTGCTAAGTCGCTTCAGTCGTGTCTGACTCTTAATGACCCCATGGACTGCAGCCCACCAGCCTCCTCAGTCCATGGGATTTTCCAGGCAAGAGTACTGGAGTGGGGTGCCATTGCCTTCTTCGCTTCTAACTAGCATTTGACAGTTATCTCACATGTTCATGGATAGGTCAAAGCTTTGCCTTGCACCTTGAATCTCCTATGACAGTGGTTCTCAAAGGGTAGTTCCAGGACCTTCAGCATCAGCAGCACTTGGGAACTGGATGGAAATGCAAATTCTCCAGGTGCTACCTAAGACCTAGTCAATCAGAAACTCTGGGATGGAGATCCAGCAACCTGTGCTGTGACACACCTTCCAGAGGACTCTGGGGCCCACTCAAGTTTGAGAACCACTGCTCTGAGGTGCTCTGCTGGCCCAGCAATGCCTTGACACTACCATCAGTTTGTTTGTTCCAGAATCCTCATGTACTGCAAGCTCTGATTTTTGGTGACTGCATAACTTTTGTTTCTTCTGGTTCCATGTCTGATGACCCTGGTTTTGCGGCTGTCCAGAATGATCAATAACACTCAGACTCCCTTGCCTGATGCCAGTAAAACCAGTTAATGTACAAACATGAGCTCAAATCATCTATGCCTGCACACACTCAAATCACAAGTACAGCATAGTGCTTAAGAGCCCAACCTTTGGGAGCAGGCGTATCTGGGTTAATATTCACTCTCTACAGTAGCTCTGTATCTTGGTCTCTGTAAACCTCTATTTCCTCATCTAAAAATGGAGATAACAACATAATCTCACAGCGTTGTTAAAAGGACTAAAACAGATAATGCACATAAAGTGCTCAGTACCTGCCATTTAAGGAGTGCTCCATAATGGCAAGACTCATTATTATTGGCCTGCTTTCCCCCTATTTTCTGTTGTCATGACATTGTATAGGCATATGGTAACTTTGAATATTTGGTTTTTCTCATTTGTTTTACCACTGAAAATGTTTTGTCTTCTCCTTCAGAGAAGACAGGTGGCAATACACCACTGAGGATCAGTGTGAAGGTTTGGAGGCACTCTAGAAGAGGGATTGAAACTGTGGGGTCTAGAACCAGATTTGCTTGGATTTGAATCCTGATTCTATCATTTATTGGCTATGTGATCCTGTACAACTTATTTACTACCCTGAACCTTAGTTTTCTAATTTTAAAATGGAGATAATAGTAGTACCTGTTTTTTATGTAGGGAGATAGGGATTAAATGAATGGATATATGTACTCACATATGTATATATACACACACAAACACATATATAGCATTTGACACAGAACCTGACGTTTCATGTTGACAATGTTAAAAAGCACTGAATGGACAGAATTAATAGAAGAAGGGAATTTTGTGGGAGTGGGGGGCATTTGTATAAACACAGCCTAAAACTCAGCCCCAGTATCAAAGGACCATCCTGAGTGAGCACCTGAATGAATCACACTTGTTTTTTTGGCAGTGTGTACATCCAGCTTACTTACCAAAGTACACCTTACTGTGGTCCAGGTGTACTTTGCTTTGATAAAATGTATGAACAAACTAGTAAAGAAATAATGAACCTCTACCACAAGACTCTCAGCTTAATGCTAGGGCCTGTGGAAATACAGATGAAGAAGAGGAAATGTTCTCTGTCCTTGGGGAACCTACAGTGTTGGCTGGACAGATAAGATTAACAGCATTGAAACATTATGAGAAAGTTCAGTTAAGTTCAGTCACTCAGTCATGTCCGAGTCTTTGCGACCCCATGAACCGCAGCACGCCAGGCCTCCCTGTCCATCACCGACTCCCAGAGTTCACTCAAACTCATGTCCATCAAGTTGGTGATGCCATCCAGCCATCTCATCCTCTGTCGTCCCCTTCTCCTCCTGCCCTCAATCTTTCCCAGCATCAGGGTCTTCTCAAATGAGTCAGCTCTTCACATCAGGTAGCCAAAGTATTGGAGTTTCAGCTTCAACATCAGTCCTTCCAATGAACACCCAGGACTGATCTCTTTTAAGATGGACTGGTTGGATCTCCTTGCAGTCTAAGGGACTCTCAAGAGTCTTCTCCAACACCACAGTTCAAAAGCATCAATTCTTCGGTGCTCAGTTTTCTTTATAGTCCAACTCTCACATCCACACATGACCACTGGAAAAACAATAGCCTTGATTAGACGGACCTTTGTTGGAAAAGTAATATCTCTGCTTTTCAATATGCTATCTAGGTTGGTTGTAACTTTCCTTCCAAGGAGCAAGCGTCTTTTAATTTCAGGGCTGCAATCACCATCTGCGGTGATTTTGGAGCCCAGAAAAATAAAGTCAGCCACTGTTTCCACTGTTTCCCCATCTATTTGCCATGAAGTGATGGGACCGGATGCTATGATCTTAGTTTTCTGAATGTTGAGCTTTAAGCCAACTTTTTCACTCTCCTCTTTCACTTGCATCAAGAGGCTCTTTAGTTCTTCTTCACTTTCTGCCATAAGGGTGGTGTCATCTGCATATCTGAGGTTATTGATATTTCTCCCAGCAATCTTGATTCCAGCCTGTGCTTCCTCCAGCCCAGCGTGTCTCATGATGTACTCTGCATATAAGTTAAACAAGCAAGTTGACAACATACAGCCTTGACATACTCCTTTTCCTATTTGGAACCAGTCTGTTGTTCAATGTCCAGTTCTAACTGTTGCTCCCTGACCTGCATACAGATTTCTCAAGAGGCAGATCAGGTGGTCTGGTATTCCCATCTCTTTCAGAATTTTCCACAGTTTATTGTGATCCACACAGTGAAAGGCTTTGGCATAGTCAATAAAGCAGAAGAAGATGTTTTTCTGGAACTCTCTTGCTTTTTCGATGATCCATCAGATGTTGGCAATTTGTACATGAGAGTATTAAGTGCTAAATGGTGTAGCAGAGTTGGTAAGTGCTGCAAGAATCCAGAGAAGGGGGAGGGGAAGGAGGCCAGAGAGAGGAAAGGCTTCTTGGAGTTACTGTTTTGAGCTGGGCTTTTCAGGATGGGGAAGATCTGGCTGGGAGGAGGGGAAGGGTAAATGAGAGGTGCTTATCACAATGCTGAAGGACTAATTAAGGATTCTTTTAAGTACTTGACACTCACAGAATTTCAGGACTCGATTTACAAAAAGTTCTGCTTACAAGTGCAAACATTTTGGATCGTACTGGACTGGGACAGAAAGATCTGGGGTCTTGCTTCATCCTTACACTAAGTATTTGTGTTCATGTGTTCAAATTTCCTTCTATTTTTTAGGCTTCTGTTTCCTCACTATAAAGTCAGAGGGCTGAACTTAATAACTTCTAAGATCCATTCCTACTCTGAAGACAGCCTTGCATTGCTAATGTCTCTGGGCCTGGCACTGTATACTTATCAATTTACTTAACAACCCTTGTGATGGAATACTCTTGTATCATCTGTTTTACAGAGGAGGGAACAAAGGTTCAGGAAGGTTATGTAAAATACTCAAGGTTTGTCACTCAAGAGGGTCATGGACCTGTATCACTAGTACCATGTGATATAGTTAGTTTCTGTATGGAGAAGATTTACAAAGAAGTAGCAGAACGTATGTGGTCCCCTGAACTTTCATCATGCCACAGCACAGACCAGCCATAGATGTTCTACATTCATGCGTGTTCTGTGTGGCCAAGGTTCTGGCATGGTTGGGCTCTGTCTGGGCCAGTACACTGGACTTGGGACAGAGAGCAGTCCAAGTGTGAAGTGAGCCCTATCCCCGATTCAGATTACATTTATAGGTTAATCTAAGAGGAGCTGGACTTCCCTGGTGGCTCAGATGGTAAAGAATCCATGTGCAATGCAGGAGACCCAGGTTTGATCATGGGTGAGGAAGATCCCCTGGAGGAGGAAATGGCAACCCACTCCAGTATTCTTGCCTGGAGAATCCCATGGACAGAGGAGCCTATTGGGCTACAAGAGTCAAACATGACTTGGTGACTAAACCACCACCAAGAGGAGCTAGGGGCCACCTAGTTTTTTAAGTGACAAGAAATATGTCAAAGGATCTCTCAGCCCTGGGGCCACACCAGGGAGCAGGCATCTAGGGCATCAGGATCTCCATACTGAAGTTGATAGGAACAGACTTGCGTACCCAGAATGGTGACATTAGCCAAAAGCCTAATCTCTCTGCAGTCAAGTTCAGTGCAGCTGAGCAGACTCTTGGTCATATTACCAAAAGGTGGAGGAAATGAGCCGCCAGTGACATCTGGATATGTCTCCAATCTAGGACAGCCAGCAGAGTTGGAATCAAACACAGGCAGTGTGGTGCCAGAGCCACACTGAACTGTCAATTCTTATGTGAGGTGCTCACTCACTTCAGTCATGTCTGACTCTTTGCGACCTTATGGACTGTAGCCCGCCAAGCTCCTCAGTCCAAGGGATTCTCCAGGAAAGAATACCAGAGTGGATTGCCATACCCTCCTCCAGGGGATCATCCTTATCTAGGGGTCGAACCCGGGTCTCCTGCATTTCCTGCATGGCAGGTGGATTCTTTTTACCGCTGAGCAACCGGAGAAGCCCTGCCAATTCCTATACTTCTACTAAATATAGTGGTGGTTTTATAATGTAGGGAAAGCAAGATAACTTTCCAGCCAGTACAGTCTGAATTTGAATCCTGGCTCCTCCACTTACCACATGTGAGGTAAGTTATTTAATCTCTCTAAGCCTGTTTCCCTAATTGCACAGTGATAAAAATAATACCTGTGTGGGTACAAGTGACGTCACTTCAGTTGTGTCCCACTCTTTGTGACCACATGGACTACAGCCCACCAGGCTCTTTTGTCCATGGGATTCTCCAGGCAAGAATAATGGGGTGGGTAGCCATTCCCTTCTGCAGGGGATTTTCCCAGCCCAGGGATCAAACCCTCATCTCCTGCTACTCCTGCATTGCAGGCGGATTCTTTACTGCTGAGCCACCAGGCAAGACCCCCAAATAATCCCTACCTCCCAGGTTTATTCTTGAGGATTAAATGAGATAATAAATGGAAAGTTCCTAGAACCCTGCCTGAGGGTATAGGAGGTGCTTAGAAAATATGGCTCCTGTCAGCCGGCTCACCTTCTAAAAGGGCTCAGTTCTGAGATAATCCACAAGATGTCCCCCTCTCAAAAGAAAGTTCTCTAGCAGGATATGTGTTATAAATATGTATATCTGAAGATCTGAGTTCTTGAAAAATGACTTTCACGTCCATGCCTGCCTGTGCAAAAACATATATTGAACCATGTGCCCAGGAAGAAATCATAGTTGGCTTTGCAACCAATGCACATATGGCTCTCGAGGCAGTTCTAAGGCAAGGCGGTTGCTTTCCAGGCTGTGTGTGGGCTGCCACTGCATCCCTACAGTAGAGCCCAAGCAGGATGTAGTGGAAGGACTTTGAGGATCTGTAATTATGTTCCTTTCTCAAGTCCTGAGGGAAATATATGAATCTTGAGGGATGTGCATGTATGTGGACGTGTGTGTGTTTGCGTGTGGAGGCACATTTGTGTGCCCATGTGCATACTGGGGGCAGACAGAGGTTGGGGGACAGAGGTTGCCCCCACCTCTCTGAAAATTTTGCACTAGACATGGAAGCATCCTTTCACTTCCTGCTATTCTGAGGAGTTTATTTTTGGTGGGTCCTTGTGGTACAGGACACAAGTTCAGAAAGATACTCTGCTGTTTGTGTGGAACAGATAATACCAGGCCTAAAATACTGACATGCATTCAGGATGATGGAACAATAAGAAATCTAAGTGTAGAAGCTGCTTTTGCAGCAGGAGCAATATAGTTGTAGAGTCATTTATTTATTTAACCACTTGAAAAAACACTTCCTCTTGGTCAACACAGGAGGAAGAAAACAGCTGTTTTTGATTCTTTCTTGCCTTCCATTCCATTTATTTGCATACTGAGTAAAGGGCCTACAACCTGGCGACTACTTTGTCCATTAGTCTTTTGTACATGGGCTTGCGTCTCCTAAGGATAATTTCCTTTGTTGTTTCTCAATGAAGGGTGACAGTGTCTTGGCTGCTAAAGCTGCATCGCACTGCTTTGTTCTGAGAAGAGAAAATGGCCTTTTTTTTTCTTGCAAACTTCCCAATATTCTGGATATTTTAGGCAAATTTCATCATGGCCCTGTTTGGGGTAGAGCAGGTCTGGGTTGGGACTGCTGAAAGATCTTTTGGCCTCTGAGAAACTAAGATACTGAGACTCACAAGAAAAGTCTGTTGCACCCTTCAAGAAATCCTCTCTTCCCAGGTGCTCAGAGTCCTTATGCTGCCTCCACTGTGCCCGCGTTGTTTCACCTAGACTGACCCTTTCTGGACAACACTCTAAGAGCCAGATTTTTTTTTTTTTCCAGGTCTATGTCTTTGCCTGAACCTCTGATCCTCAGTGTCTTTTCCTCTGTTTCCCAAGATTGTCCTTGGCTTCATGCTTTTCAAACTGGATTTAGCAAAGCCTGGGTGTACATGACAGTGTGGCAGGGGGTATGTATAGCCTCCTCTGGACTGTCACTTTTTCTTGGTGGCAATTCATTTGAATATATTCCGGAACAGAATGCAAAATTCTCTCAAATCTTTAAGATAAAATAATTAAGTAATGCCCATTGAGTACTTACTGTATACAAGGCTCTAAGTGCTTGGTATGTATTAATGAGGCTCATCCTCGCAGCAACCTGAAGAAGCAGGTTAGTATATTTAACCCAGTTATGCTCTGTGCTGTGCTTAGTCGCTCAGTCATTTTCAACTCTTTGCCACCCTATGGACTGTAGCCCACCAGGCTCCTCTGTCCACGGGGATTCTCCAGGCAAGAATACTGGAGTGAGTTGCTATGCTCTGCTCCAGGGCATTGTCCCAACCCAGGAATCGAACCCAGGTGTCCTGCATTGCAGGCGGATTCTTTACTATCTGAGCCACCAGGGAACCCAGTTACATGAATGAGAAAACTAAGGCTTGGGGTGATTAAATGACTTGTTCAAGATCAAAGATCTGGGTAAGTGGTAGTCTGGCTGAAAATCCATGCTCTTAGCTACAATCTTGTATTTGCTGACAAGGACAGATTGGACTATACCCTCCAGACCTAGGGAGATTTCTCTGTCCTTAGTGTAAAGTGCAGCTGTTCTGTTAAATGGATGTATAGCTTGGCCTGAACCTTTGAATGAGGTAACCTTCACTTAAAGGAATAATTCTGATATTGGGTTGGGGGAGCATGTTGCAGGTCAGTGGAGGAGATGGCTTGAGATAATGTAACCAAGTCCAAAGTTGCTCTGTTCACCGCATCACAGGCCAATGAATCCAAGAGACAAGGTGTTGAGGCAAGGAATATGACTTTATTTGGAAAGCTGGCAGACCAAGAATATTGTCTCAAAATAACCATCTTATGGGGATCTGGATGTTAGGTTCTTTTATAGAGCAGAGATGGGGGGAAGTGAGGAAACAAAGTAAAAAGGCCATTAATCTTGCAAATATCTTTTAGAATGGCAAGCCTCAGGCAGGGGAGGTTTAACTTCTTCCTTCCTGCCATTCACAAGAGGACAGGGTCCTGAACAAAGGCACTTTAGTTAACAGAGGAGAGGGGTGCAAGGTTCCCTGAGGCAGCCCATTTATGTATGATTATAATAACAAAAGCAATGAAAAGCAAGTCCAAGAAACATTTCTGTCCTGAAGTCAGATTTGGTTTTTCCCTGCAATGGTAGTTACCACTCTATGTTGTTAAATCAAAGACCAGAAGTTAGTCATCTTCTGTTTACTCGTAAGATCAGGGATATAAACGGGTTTGGCAGATAGGAGCTTTAGTCCATATCACTAAGGGTAATCCATATGTTGAAGCCGTAACCCTGCAATGTGGGCTTCCCTGGTGGCTCGGCTGCTAAAGAATACACCTGCAATGCAGGAGACCTGGGTTCGATCCCTGGGTTGGGAAGATCCCCTGGCGTAAGGGAATGGTTACCTACTCCAGCGTTCTGGTCTGGAGAATTCCATGGACTGTATAGTCCATGGGGTCGCAAAGAGTCAACGAATGAGCGACTTTGACTTTCACTTTTCAATCCCGCAATGTGGCTGTATTCGGAGATACAGCTTAGGAGAAACTAATTAAGGGTAAGTGAAGTCATAAGGCTGGGACCCTGATTAGTTGGGACTAGTATTCTTATAAGAGACATCTTGAGTGCTATTATGCTTGTGTGTGTGTGTGTGTGTATTTTCTTTCTCTCCTCCTTCCTCCCTTCTCTTTCCACCTTTCTTCTCCCTTGCTTTCCACGCATGCGCACAAAGAAGAGGTCATGTGAACACATAGCAAGATGGAGGTCGGTCTACAAGCCAAGAGAAGACGCCTCAGAATGAAGCCAACCTTTCCAGCGCCTTGATTTTGAACTTCTTAGTCTCCAGAACTTTGAGAAATGTATTTCTGTTGTTTAAAACACGCAGTCTGTGATATTTTGTTAGAGCAGACCTAGCAAGTCTCCCCTGGCGGCTCAGTGGTAAAGAATCTGCCTGCAATGCAGGAAACACAGTTTGATCCCTGAGCCAGGAAGAGCCCCTGGAGACAGCAGTGGCAACCCATTCCAGTATTCTTGCCTGGAGAATCCCACAGACAGAGGAGCCTGGCGGACTACAGTCCATGGGGTTGCAGAGTGGGACATGACTGAGCGACTAAACAACAACAGAGTAAGTTAATACAGACAAGATCTGTCGTTTTCCTCTATTTTATAGATTAAATGTAATCTTAGAGCTCCCAATATGTTTTTATGGGCAGGAAATTCAATCTCAGTTATTTAGGGGGTTTCCTATGTTCCTACATGAGATAATTGGTGAATCCTGGGCTTTTGTTAGGCCAGAAAATCAGGTGAGGGCCAGGTCCTTAGTGCTAAGTGGTTTCAGCTTTGCTTGCTCCTTGGGATCCCAGAGGTTGCTATTAGCAGGCTCCTGTTGATTGGTTTTGGGCACTGCTTCTCTGAGTGGACCCAAAGATGCTGCTCACAAGGTCTTTCCTTTTGACTGCTGACCTGTGTGGTTCACTGTGTTTGCACGCAGAGCACTGTCTTTGTCACTCAGTTCTCTGACCTCTTTCTGTCTCAGTGGGAAGGAATGCAACTCTGTCTTGGGCTCAGTGGCTTCCCCTTCCCAGCTCAGAGCTCTTCTCTGTATGGAATGATACAGCAGAATTGCCTTCATTAATCCTTTAGACCAGGAGTCGAAGAACTTTTTGTGTAAAGGTTCAGATATGTTGGTTTGTGGGTTATATGGTCTCCCATATAACCCAGCTGAGGTTGCAAACACCTCAGCTAGAGAGCAGTCACATGCAATTTGTAAATGAGTGGGTGTGCTCTTCCAATGAACTTCAGTTATGAGCACCAAATTTGAATTTAATGTAATTTTCATGTCACAAAATATTCTTTTTTATTTTCTTCCCCCAACCATTGTTTAAAAAAGAATTAAAAAACATTCTTAGTTCACAGGCTATACGAAAACAATCAGTGGGCCTGATTTTGAGTTGAGATGTAAATTTCTGATCTGTTTTAGACTTTTGCAACTCGAAGTGTGGGTGCATGGACCAGCAGTGTTAGCATCATCTGAACTTGTTAGAAATGCGGAACTTCAGGCCTCACTACAGACCCACCCAATAGGAATCAGAGTTTTAATAAGATCTCTGGTGAGGCACATTAAAGTTTTGTGAGAAGCAGTTTAGAAACACAGAGCTGGCTTCTCATTTCTGGACACTGGGGAGGGAAGAGCAGATGCTAACATCAGTTATCAGTTTTCTTTCCTCACTTCCATCCATTGCTATCTCAACATTGACCTTCCTACCCGATTTCTGCTGTGGCCCTTTCCTGAGTGGGGCAGCACTTAATAATGTGAGTTACAGCCAGCATTCCATTAGCCATACTAATCCACAATCATTAGCACTTGACCTTAGAATGAGTCATTTGATGTTTTTACTTTCTATGTTCTGGCTTACTTCTTTCAATGTTAACATTCCCACTTTCTGAGTTGAGCAGCAGCTGAGTATTAGGGAAGAGATGCCTTGGGGGCATTCTTGGAAATAATGTCAGAACAGCCTGGAATTAAAATTTTGTTGTGGCTAATCCCCACAGTATTAGCAAATTCAGTAATACAATGCATGGACCACTACATTTGCTGTAGCAAATATCACAAAACTGGCGGAATTTTTTTCAACTGCACATGGTTTTTAGGTACTGTATTAGTTTTTGTTTGGTAGGCTTTTTAAAAAATTGTGGGTTTTTTTTCCTAGACTAATATTAAAATGTGTGCGTATCACGAGCACACATCTGTGGGCATAGGGAGCTCAGAGGTGTGGGGGAAAGTCTCCCTGACACTAAAATTTTCTTGTAGATAATCCCTGCGATGATGTGGAACAGCCTCATGAGGTGACAGTGTATGGATAATTAAGATGTGTTTTGCCTGCCTTGGGCCCTTTACCATCGCACTCTTTCTCAGTCTTCCTTGGTGAGTTGTATACCAACAGTCTCATCACTAATTATCAGTGGTTCCTGCCTGAGATTCCCAGAACCCCAGTTTTGTGGAAGCGGGAGACAGACTCCTGCTTTTCTCTTCTTTCTAAATCTTGCAGTCGTTAAAGTTTGATTTCCGTTAATGCATGAATGTCACCACCCCAATGAAAATGCAGCTCTTCTGTGTGTGTTTTGATTAACTTGTCAGAGGCCAGGCAAGGAGAGGTAGGAACAGTAGTCCTGCTCCTGCACTCTGTTATTTCTGCTTATTACTTGTCACATCTGTCAGTTTCAGGAACATTCATATATATGGAGCCCTTATTTTTAGTACTTTAATTATCTTGGATGCTCAAGGACACAATTAATGTATCATGTTGGTCACATTGATGGGTTACAAAGACAGTAGGTGGCCTTGCAAGAAATGTGGGCTCAGGGAGTGGGTTTCCAAAGTGCTTGTGCATGTGGCAGAGTAACTAGGTGAATTCCCTTGGGTCTTGGCCTCTGGAGGGTCAGCCTCTGAAATAAATCCCGTATATTTACTTTGGTCTTCAAAATGCTAATAAGACTTTTTCGTCATATCCTGCTCCTCAATCTTTTTAGTCTACACACCACCCAGCTTGACTCTCGATCTTCCCTAACAGGGATTCATGTGCTAATCTCATCTTCCTGATGGATTGGAAAACAATAATAAGTAACTTTTATGGAGTGTTTACTCTGGCTTCCCCAATAGCTCAGTTGGTAAAGAATCTGCCTGCAGTGCAGGAGACCCCAGTTTGATTGCTGGGTCAGGAAGATCCCCTGCAGAAGGGATAGGCTACCCACTCCAGTATTCTTGGGCTTCGCTTGTGGCTCAGCTGATAAAGAATCCGCCTGTAATGCTGGAGACCTGGGTTTGGAAGATCTGGAGAAGGGAGAGGCTACCCACTCCAGTATTCTGGCCTAGAGAATTCCATGGATTGTATAGTCCATGGGGTCACAAAGAGTTGGACACGACTGAGCAAATTTCACTTCACTTTGTGCCTGCTGCTGCTGCTGCTTCAGTCGTGTCCGACTCTGTGCGACCCCAGAGACGGCAGCCCACCAGGCTCCCCCGTCCCTGGGATTCTCCAGGCAAGAACACTGGAGTGGGTTGCCATTTCCTTCTCCAATGAATGAAAGTGAAAAGTGAAATTGAAGTCCTTCAGTCGTGTCTGACTCCTAGCGACCCCATGGACTGCAGCCTACCAGGCTCCTCCATCCATGGGATTTGCCAGGCAAGAGTACTGGAGTGGGGTGCCAGTGCCTTCTCCGTACTCTGTGCCTGGTACCTTGCAGATGCTATCATATTTAGTCCTCTCACAGCAACCCTTCAAAGTATGTACTATTTTTATCCCCAATTTATAGATGAGGAATCTAAAGAATAGTAACTTGCTCAAGGCCACATGACTAGTATGTTCTGGAGCTAGGATTTTGGCTGTGATTCTAGGGCACAGGCTCTCAATTACTGTGTTATACCACACTCAACTTGAATAATAATAGCTAACAATTACTGAGTGCTTGCTTACCTTTTGACCAAACATGTGCTAAGTTTTTCATATGTATTAACTCACTAATCCTCTTAAAATTCTGTTAACTAGATTTTATTATTATCCCCAATTTTCAGGAAAAGAAACGGGGGCACAGAGATGTTGAATAACTTAACAGTTCACACCATTAAACGATTATAGACAGAAGCAGTCTTTGGTCACAAAGTGATCTGACTGCATTCTTAGTCACTCTCTTATATTACCTTCTGGGCTTCCCTGGTGGTTCAGATGGTAAAGAATCTGCCTGCAATGCAGGAGACTGAGGTTCAATCCCTGGGTTAGGAAGATCCCCTGGAGAAGGGAATGGCAACCCACTCCAGTATTCTTCCCTGGAGAATTCCAGAGACAGAAGAGTCTGGCAGGCTATAGTCCATGGCATTGCAGAGTCATACACACCCGAGTGACTAACACCCACACTACCTTCTAGTATACTATACTGGGCCAAGGCAGGGGATGTCAAAGAGTGAGGTATGTCCATCTGGGGAGAGAATGGGGAGGTAGTGGGAGCCACTATGCACTTTCTGCTAACTGTTACATGCGGGAATGTAAGCTCGGTGTCCTCAGAGCTGCCAGTTTTTAAAAGAGAAGCCCCAAATCTGGAACTTTACATGAAATTTCTTTATTTTAAATATTGGCAACAAATTCCAATTTTTAAAAAGCAGCAGTCTAGATTACAGGAAAATCTGTTGATAAGAAACCTTAAATTATAGATAAGGATATTTAATTCACAGACTTAGAAAATATTTGAGTGCTTCTTATAAACACTCTTGTGGCTCAGCTGTAAAGAATCCGCCTGCCAATAAAGGAGACTCAGGTCAGGTTCAATCCCTGGGTCAGGAAGATCACCTGGAAAAGGAAATGGCAACCCACTCCAGTATCCTTGCCTGGAGAGTTCCAGGGACAGAGGAGCCTGGCGGGCTACAGTCCACTGGGTCACAAAAGAGTTGGACACCACTTAGTGACTAAACAACGACAACATATGAACACTGCTAATTCTAGATACTATTGTTCAGTGTAAGGACTTCCTATTTTCTCTGTTAATTCTCAGTGTTGATAAAAAAATTGACTCCCTCCCTGGTTTCACTGGTAGCGAATCAGTTTAAATGATGGTTTGTTTATATTTTAGAGTTTAATTCCTTAGCAATGCTGTAAGATTGTTGGAAGAAAAATGTAGGCACACAGAGTTTACTACACCAAGGACGAATGTTAAATTCTCTTATCTTCCCCCCAAATGTGGATAGTTGTATGTAGAAATAAATATACATTTATGTAAACTTTGATTGCAGTGAACAAAACACACATATTATGCCACACACACGGGGATGCGCCTGTACAACACATCTGTCAGCCACATCTGATCAGTGGGCTGCCAGATCCCAACCTCTGAATTAGGGAATGCATCCTTTTTTCCCCTGTCTGCAGTTCCTAGCCTATTACTGGGTTTATAGCAGGCACTAACTAAAGACATATTGCTCTTGTGTGTTCTTGTGCTTGTCTCAAACCTGATGACCTCTGTCAGGCCATGTCTGTCAGTTTCCACTAAGAGAATTTCCTTGCTCTTTTTCTGAGCTGGCACCCAGTTTTTCTTATTCGTAGGGCATTTCCAAATGAATTGGAAGGGGCTCCGATCTATCCTCTGCAGAAGCTGTTTCCATAAAATATTTCTCAAAACAAAAAAAAAAAAGCAAGTGAAGGTGGCCTGGAGGTTTCCAATCCTGGCTGGATATTAGTCACCTAGAGATCTTTTAATAATGCTGATTCTAGAGTTCCAGACTCAAATTCTGATTTAAATGGTCTGTAGTGGGACCCTGGGCATCAGTAGTTTTTAATAAAAGCTCCCCTGTTATTCTAATCTGCAGCCAGTGTTGAAAACTGATCCAACTGATGAATATGTTTGTCAAAAGGTCCCAAATGTCCACTCTGGGACTTGATAGACTGCTTTCTCCTTCACTAAAATAAGAGAGTTGTGTAAGGTAAAGAGTCAGATGAGGGTCATCATATCTTTATGTATTTTTTTTTGTAAGCCAGAGGGTCATCATATCTTTATGTATTTTTTTTTGTAAGCCAGACTACTGTTGTGTCTAGTTCTTCTGTAGTGGCTGTGTGAAAAGGCAAGAACATGGGCTAAAAGGTATGTATTTGATATTGAAGAGGGTGTGGCAGGTAGCAGTAGCTTCTGAAATGGCTCCCAAGGATCTTCTCCTCTTTTATGGAGGCTAGACCTGGTGACTTCTTTCTAACAAATATGATACAGCAGAAGCAATAGGATTTCCCTTCTATGATTAAGTTACAGAAGGTTGTAACCTCCATCTTGCTGGCTCTTTCTCTTTGGCTCTATTTTCTTGCTCTGATGTAACAAGTTACTAATCTAGGGGAAGTCCATATGACAAAAAAAATGAGGTGAGTTCCCAGTGAGGAACTGAGGCCTTCGGTACAAAAGCCTATGTACTGATTGCAGCCCTAACCAACACCTTGGCTGCAGCCTTTTAAGAGACCTTGAGTCAAAGGAACGGCCTACCTTGAGCCAAAGGAACTGCCTAAGCCATGCTTAGGTTTCTGACCCATGGTGAAATTATAAATGTCTGCTGTTTTAAGCTACTAAGTTTTGGAATAATTTGTTATACAGCAATAGAGAACTTACAGAGGGGATGATGAGGGATTCTGTTTACAGTAGGAGATTAAGAAGTGATTCCCCAACTTCAGCATACATTGAATTTCCTTGGGTAACAATAAAATGCAGATTCCTAGGCTATACCCTCAGAAGCTTTCAATTCATTTGATCTGAGGTGAGTCTTAGGAATATGCATCTATATTATACACCCTAGATGTTTCTGATACAGGTGTTCTTTGGAATTACATTTCCAGAACTACCAGCCAGGAAGTGGAGTAAGCCTTTGGAGAGGCAGAGAAAATGTTGGAGGACCAGTGATTGCTAAGGGGGTATTGGACCAGTGGAGCAGGATTTCTGGAAGGCTTTTGGATCAATTGGGGCTTGTCTGGTGGCTCAGATGGTCAAGAATCTGCTTGCAATTCAGAAGATGTGGGTTCGATCCCTGGGTTGGGAGGATCCCCTGGAGAAGGGAATGGCAACCCACTCCAGTATTCTTTCCTGGAGAATCCCCATGGACAGAGGAAGCTGGTGGGTTGCAGTCCATGATGTCGCAAAGAGTCAGACACAACTGAGTGACTAACCCTTTGTTTAAATTAATTAGGTGACATGTTGAAAGGAGTACTGAACTTTGAACTAAAAGAAGTCTTGTTGAAATTCTGCCATTTGCAGCAATGTGGATGGACCTAGAGAATATTATGTTTGGTGAAATACATCAGACAGAGAAAGACAGATGCTATGTGATATCACTAATATGTGGAATCTAAAAAAAAACAATACTAGCAAATGTGTCTGCAAAATAAAAGCACTCACTCACAGACAAGGAAAACAAACTAATGGTTACTAAAGAGGAGTAGGGAGAGCGGAAGGACAAACTAGAGGTAGGGCATGAAAGAGATACAAATCAATATGTATAAAATATATAAGCAACAAGGATATATTGTATAGTATGGAAAATTATAGCCGTTATCTGGTAATAATTTATAATCTGCAAAAATACTTACACTTGATACTAATATAAAGTTGTAAATCAGTTACACTTCAAAAATAATAATAAGATAAAAGAAGCCTTGGAAGTCAGAAGATTAGCCCAATGATGGTGTACTAGATGAGTTGGAAGGGAGAAACACTAGAATCAGGGCCCAGGGTAGCATGAGGTGATAAAAGCCTGGACACAGGATGTTGGAATTGGGGACAGGGAGGAAAGGCATGAAGCATATTTTAAAGGAAGTTTTGAAGGACTTAATCACCGACAATAGAGATAGGATCTGAGAAAGAGAGAGATTTCAAGCCTGAGCAATTGGAAAAAATGTGCCATTGGCAGAGCTGAGAAGTTGAGAGAAGGGCTCAGATTTAGGGGCTATATCTCTCCTAGAACAATTTAGGGCTTGGTTACTTTCAGTGAATCAAATTTGACCTGGGAAGTTGAGTTGATTAGCAAAGGGTGCAATTGGAGGCTGGGAATGAACCTACATAAGTTGAGATAGAGGTGCTCCCTGCCCACTGATGGATAAATGTCATCACCTATTGGTGGTGCGGGGCTTCTGTGGTGGCTCAGCTCATAATCTACCTGCAATGCAAGAGACCCAAATTTGATCTCTGAGTTGGGAAGGTCCCCTGGAGAAGGAAATGACAACCCACTCTAGTATCCTTGCCTGGAGACTTCCATGGACAGAGGAGCTTGGTGGGCTATAGTCCATGGGATCAAAAAGAGTCAGACATGACTGAGAGATTAATTGTGCATGCACGCACACACACACACACACACACACGATTGGTGATGGGAGACTGGCCTAGATGTAGCCTTGCTCTCCTTGCTTTGAGCCTAGCCTTAAGCTGAGGTAGTGTTCTGAACTGTAGGGACTTGGTACTCACCTATCTGTCAGTCAGATGACAGAGTTGCCCCACGTTGGTGCCACCTGAATGGAATACACTGACAAAGTCCAGCTATTCAGAGAGGAAAGCATGATATTGGGCCTCCTTCAGGTGAGAACCTCTCTGTGGAGGTGAGGCTAGAGATCCTGTGAAATGAGTCACTTTTTTTAAAAATTCTTCTACTGTATTTATTTCCTACTTGGCTCTATCCTTACAGAGCTGGTCTAGTGTATGCTAGGGAGCTGAGAGAGGAGAGTCCATACCAGTATTTCTGACGGGTGTGTTGTGGATAGAATCTGTTTCAGGTTACACTATAAGAGATGAAGGCCTGAGCCTCTGTCAGACATTTCAGTGGCTGAGGCCTGAGTAGTGGCTTTGTACAAGTTGCCAGCCCCGGTCTGCTGTGGAAGCCTCAAGGGAACTGCTGCCTCAGAAGCTGTGGCCCTTTCATCACATTAATTCTGATTAATAATAATAAGTCTTCTCACTGCTTCATGGGGGCCAAAGATATGGCTATCCCAGAGATGAAGACTAGCACTGAATGAAATATTCTGGGCCCCAACCTGACGTGAATTGATTGTCATCCTCAAAAGACTGTCAGAACTAATCCCATTGTGCCTTACTTCCCAAGGCTCTCTGGCCACTGCTCACCCTCATACTGCCCTGTTCATTTTCTAGTCAGGCACAAGTCACTTCCTTCCACCTCCTCCTGTGCCCTTACTGTGAAAGTGAAAGTGTTAGTCGCTCAGTTGTATCTGACTCTTTGTGACCCCAGGAAATTTAGCCCACCAGGCTCCTCTGTCCATGGAATTCTCCAGACAAGAATACTGGAGTAGGTTGCCTTTACTGTGCCTTCTAGAAATGCCTCTCTGTGAAGGCCAAAGTACTTATATCTTTAACTTCTTATCAGGGCATGTCCTCTGCCTCCTGCCATAACTGGAACCTTAGCTGCCTCAAACCCATGTGTCCCAGGAGGTGAGGTTGGGGCTTTCATGGCTCCTCCACATCCCTTTAGGATTATTGTTCTCTCTTTCTCCCGCCAAAGTGCATTCCTCAGCTCTCTTCATTGTTGTCGCCTACCAACCTTCTGATTACACCCCCTCATTTATGGCAGACCTGGATTGTGACTTATTCTCTTCTTCTCATCATTGAGGACTTCCAGATTGTTGTGTCAAAGATGTCAGAGCATTACATGCCCCAGGGAGCTTTTGTTATAGAAAAGTCTTAAGTTGTTGGAAATTTCCAGATGAATTGTCCAAGAGTGAAGGAATTTGAGAGTGGGAGGAGAAGAGAGTGGACCAGCTGTGGTGTGTACTGGACACAGGACGGGGAGGGAGGCAGTGACCCAGTGTGTCTGGGATCTGTGCCTTGATTCTTCTACCTCCCAGCAGCCCAAGGGATGTGGTAGACAGTCATTTTGGTGGGGCTGGGGTTACCTCTAGGCTTTGTTGTTCTTTCCACCCATCTAGGCTGCATCATCTGGCTTGCAGGATGTTAGTTCCCTGAACACAGACTGAACCCATGCACTGTACATTGTAAACACAGAGTCTTAACCGCTGGACCGCCAGGAAAATCCCTGGCCATTGTTCTTGGTGACCTCAGTATTCACATGGATGATCCATCCCTCATCACGGCCTTTCACTTCCTTGATTCCTTCACTTCAATTATCTTTTCCTCTATCCACCTTTGACCCACCCACCTGCTTTGTCATACATCTTTTTCACTACCAGAAACTGTATTATTTTATAAATCTTGACCTCCACTGCTGCAGTTCTTCAACCTTATCAGGTTAGACATCTAATCCATTGATTCCCACTACAATTTTCTCTGTCAGCCCCTCATTGTTTATATTTACCTCCTTCCCCAGCTTAGAGTCCATTGGTAGTATTGTTATTATTGCATTCCTTTCCCCTTTCTTTTAGTTTCCCTAAGCTGTCATATCCTGCTGCTGCTGCTGCTAAGTCACTTCAGTCGTGTCCGACTCTGTGCGACCCCATAGACGGCAGCCCACCAGGCTCCCCCGTCCCTGGGATTCTCCAGGCAAGAACACTGGAGTGGGGTGCCATTTCCTTCTCCAATGCATGAAAGTGAAAAGTGAAAGTGAAGCTGCTCAGTCGTGCTGACTCCTAGCGACCCCATGGACTGCAGCCTACCAGGTTCCTCCGTCCATGGGATTTTCCAGGCAAGAGTACTGGAGTGGGATGCCATTGCCTTCTCCAGTGCCTTCTAGATTGTCTCTAATCTTGCTTCCAATGAGGACATGGCTTCTTCCTCTCTTTCCTGCATTATTGATATCTCCCTCTCTTCTGGTCTTTTGCACAATCAATCATATTATACAACCTGTAGTCAAAATAAAAACTAAACAATAACCTTTCCCTTCACATCCTCCTCTAGCTACCATCCCATTTCCCTATTTCTCTTCACAGCCTAGTTTCTTGAAAGCTCTTCTTACTCACATCTTTGTTGTTGTTCAGTTGCCTAGTCATGTCCAACTATTTTCAACTCCATGGACTGCAACTTGCCAGGGCTCCCTGTCCCTAACCATCTCTTGAAGTTTGCCCAAGTTCATGTCCATTGCATTGGTGATGCCGTTCAGCCATCTCATCCTCTGACACCCTCTTCTGCTTCTGCCTTCGACCTTTCCTAGCATCAGGGACTTTTCCAATGAGTCATCTGTTTGCATCAGATGACCAAAATGCTGGAACTTCAGCTTCAGCATCAGTCCTTCCAGTGAGTATTCAGGGTTGATCTCCCTTAAGATTGACTGGTTTGATATCCTTGCTGTCCAGGGGACTTTCAGGAGTCTTCTCCAGCACCAGAGTTCGAAGGCATCGATTCTTTGTTCTGCCTTCTTTACAGTCCAGCTCTCACAACCACATGTGACCACTGGGAAGACCATAACCTTGATTATATGGATGTTTATCGGCAGAGTAATGTCTCTGCTTTTCAGCACACTGTCTAGGTTTGTCATTGCTTTCCTGTCAAGAAGCAATCATCTTCTGATTTCATGGCTGCAGTCACCATCCACAGTGATTTTGGACCTCAGGAAGAGGAAATTTGTCACTACTTCCACCTTTTCCCCTTCTATTTGCCATGCAGTAATGGGGCTGGATGCCATGATTTTATTTATTTTAATATTTAGTCTTGAGCCAGCTCTTTCACTCTCCTCCTTAACCTTCATCAAGAGCTTCTTCAGTTCCTCTTTGCTTTCTACCATTAGAGTGGTATTATCTGCATATCTGAGGTCATTGATGTTTCTTCTGCCTATCTTGATTCTGGTTTGTAACTCATCCAGCCCAGCATGTCTCATGATATGCTCATCCTATGAGTTAAACAAACAGGGTGACAGCAGACAGCCCTGTCCTACTCCTTTCTCAATCTTGAACCAATCAGTTGTTACATACAGGATTCTGACTGTTGCTTCTTGACCTGCATACAGGTTTCTCAGGAGACAGGTAGGATGGTCTTGTATTCCCATCTCTCTAAGAGCTTTCCACAGTTTGTCGTGATCTACACAGTCAAAGGCTTTAGCATAGTTGATGAAACAGAGATAGATTTTTTTTCTGAAATTCCCTTTCTTTTTCTATAATCTGACAAGTGTTGGCAATATGATCTCTGGTTCCTCTTCCTTTTCTAAGTCCAGCTTGGACATCTGGAAGTTCTTGGTTTGCATAATGCTGAAGCCTAGAATGCAAAATTTTAAGCATGACCTTACTAGCATGGGAGATAAGTGCGATTTTCAGATGGTTAGCACATTCTTTAGTACTGTCCTTCTTGGGAATTGGGATGAGGATTGACCTTTTCCAGTCCTGTGGCCACTGCTGGGTCTTCCAGATTTGCTGACATAATGAATGCAAAACCTTGATAGCATCCTCCTTTAGGGGTTTGAATAATTCTACTGGAATTTAATCACATCCACTAGCTTTATTAACAGCAGTGCTTCTTAAGGCCCACTTGACTTTGCACTCCAGAATGGCTGGCTCTGGGTGACTAACCACACCATCATACTAATCTTGTTCATTAAGATCTTTTTTATACAGTTCTTCCATGCATTGTTTCCATCTCTTCTTGATCGCTTCAGCATCTAATAGGTCTGTACCATTTTTATCCTTTATTGTGCCCATCTTTGGGCAAATGCTCCCTTGATGTTTCCAATTTTCCTGAAGAGATCTCTAGTCTTTCCCTTTTTGTTGTTTTCTTCTATTATTAAACACTGTTCATTGAAGAAGGCCCTCTTTTCTCTTCTAGCTATTCTTTGAAACTCTGTGTTTAATTGGATGTACCTTTCCCTTTCTCCCTTGCTTTTTGCTTCTCTTCATTCTTCCCCTATTCATAATGCCGCCTCAGAAAACCACTTTGCCTTCTTGCTTTTCTTTTTTTTGGGGGTGGTTTTGTTCACCGCCTACTGTACAATATTATGGAGGTCTGTCCATAGTTCTTCAGGCACACTGTTATCTAGATCTTGTCCCTTAAATCTATTCATTACCTCTACTGCGAATTCATACAGGATTTGTATGAATTCATACAGGATTTGTATTAATTCATAGCTGGCTGGCCTACTGTTTTTCCTGGTTTTCTTTAGTTTAAGCCTGAATTTTGCTATAAGAAGCTGATGATCTGAGCCACAGTCAGCTCCAGGTCTTGTTTTCGCTGACTGTGTACAGCTTCTCACTCCATCTTCGGCTACAAAGAATGTAATTGATTTGATTTTGGTTTTGACTATTTGGTGATGTTCATGTGTAAAGCCATCTCCTGTGTTGTTGAAAAAGAGTATTTTCTATGACTAGTGCATTCTCTTGGCAGAATTCAGTTAGCCTTTGCCCCTCACATCTTATTCCCCCTCAAACCTTCTCCAACCTGGCCTCAGTCTCCAACTGACTGTATTTTGCTTCCATGTAGGTTTGAGAATCAAGCCTATGGGCAGCTCAGAGTGTAGCTTCAGAGTCTATTATAGTGCAAACACATGAGAAAACTAAGGGTCAGGTTAAATGACTTGCCTAAGATCATACAGTAGCTACACTGGGATTGAATCCAGGTGCACCAAATTCTAGGAGCCTATGCAGCAGCATTCTTGTCATTAACCATGCCTCATCTTGCTCTGCAAATCTAGTTTAGGCTTATCACATTGAATTGCAATTATTTGTTGATCTGTCTCTTTCTCCATTAGATTATGATTTCAATGAAAATAACAAAGCTTAGAACACATAGTAGGTGTTCAAGAAATGCTTATTGACTGAATGAAGGAATGCTGTTATATGAGCTCTTCTGTTCTTTTTTTTTTTGGGGTGGGGGGTTCCCGAGCAGTGATGGCTTACTGCTGGTCACTACTTTCTCTTTAATATAATCATAGAATCATGAAATTTTAGAGCTGTAAGGGACCTTAGAGATCAGGAAATTAAGACCCATAGAGGTTAAGTAACATATCCAAGGTCACTTGGCTAGTTAGTTGCAGTCTGGTACTCTTCAATAGGTGTTAATGCTCTCTCCCTCCTTCCACATTCTCTTTTTTAACCTAAATAATTCCAGTATTAGCCAGCTTGTAGACGGCAGAATGTCAGTAGAAGGACACATTGTGAATGTGATGGGCAGCCGATGCAGTGCTTTTTAGTGTTAATGAACACTTTCCTCCTTGGTTTGAGCAGGTGCCTGCTAGCTACTTTGGTTCCAGTTCAAAATACACTTTTCATGAGCTCCTGTCTACATTATGTTCCTCTTAGTGCTTTGGTTATTTTAATGAGTTTTTCTTATCTCCTATTTATAAAACCAGACCTACTTTCTGATGTTTTGTTGTTATTGTTTTTTAATAACTCATATTCCCAAGTCTTGTTCCTTTTCCATTGCTCTTTTTCTTTTATACTTTTAATGTTTGTGTGCTTCAAGTTGTGCAGTGCATTTTAAAATGCAATCTTGTTGCTTGCTAATGTAGTGCTAGAGCAATCAGTTTTTCTATAGGGAAGAATAAGCTAACTGGAAACCTTAACTAACCAGAACCTACAGTGTGGAGTTGTGAAAGTAGCAGGTAGCATAGTCTCTAAAATCAGGCCAAGTTGCTTTTAAATCCTGGCTTTACTGTTTATCCATCTATCTGCCTATCTATCCTGTTGATTGATCTCCCCTTACTCTTTTTTCTAACTGACATAGTTTTTATGTTATTAACATAGCATTATATTAGTTTCAGATGTACAAGGTAATGATTTAATATTTGTATATATTGCAAAATAATCATCATAGTAAGTACAATTAACATTTTACTACTGAATTGTGTGACCTTGGACAGATCACTTGACCTCTTTGAGTGTTTCCATATCTTTAAAAGATAGCTATAATAGTATGCCTATCTCATAGAGAAGATGTAAAGATTAAATGAAATAATATGTATACCTAGGTTTAAAAATCCTCATTATGTCACATACTGACTATATAATAATCTCAGTAAAGTTATTTAACTTCTCTGAGCTTCAGTTTTCTTCTCTGTAAAATGGGCATTGTTACCAGTTGGCATTTGCTGCATAATATACCACCTCAAAAGGCAGATTTTGTTTTGTTTTTTTTTTTTGGCCTAACACAACAGAAATTTATTTTCTCTGAGTTCTGGAGGCAAGAAACATGAAATTAGTTTCACTGTGCCACAGTCAAGGTGTCTGCAGGGTTATGCTCCTTCCAAGAGGCTCTACCAGATAGTCTCTTGTTGCTTTTTCCAGCTTCTGGTGGTGACTGGCATTCCCTGGCTTGTGGTCACATCACTCCAATTTCTGCCTCTGTGATCACACTGCCTACTCTTCTCTCTCAGATATCCTTAAACTGCCTCTTATAAAGCTGCTTGTGGTTGCACTTACACAAGGGCCCGCTTGGGTAATTTGGCACAGTTTCCAAATCTCCAGATCCCAAAAAGTAGTGGTTTAAAACAACCATATATTTGCTCATGATTCTGTGGGTTGGTGGTTTGGACTACAGTCAGCTGGGACTGTCTCTGTTTCATGTTTGTCCTCTGGGTTCACTCATCCATTTATGTCAACTGATCTCGCTTGTATGTCTGGTGGCTGGCTGGTTGTCAACACGGGTGATGGAAGTAAGTGGGTTGTGTGTCATTCATTACCTGGCAGACACTGGTCTAGCCCATTCACCTGGTGAGTGAGGGTGGCTAAGAGCATCAAGAGAGCAGACTCAATGTGCAAATACTTTTCAAGTCTTGACTTACATTTGCAGTTGTCCCATTGGTCAAAGTAAGTCATGTAACCAAGCCCAGAGTAGGTGTGGGAAGGCACTGACCAAGGACATGGATGCAGGGAAAGGGATTGATTACTGCAGCCATTTTTCCACAGACAATCTGTCATAGACTTGGTAATACCTGTTTTCTAGGATCTTTGTGAGAATTGGAGATAATGCACACCAAGGACTGAGTGAAATGACTGGTATACTAGATACTCAGCAAATGACAGCTAAAAGGTATTATATTGTACCTGACATACGTCATGTATGTAGTTAAGGAAAGTTTTCTTTTATGTCCACTCTCCTTCCCTCATTACTTGGCTATTAGAAGAAAACTATGATCCAAAAAACCCCACAAAACCAAAAAAAAAAAAAAAAAAAGCAAACCCACATGAATGATTTTAAATTTAATTGAGTTTTTCTAAATTAAACAAATATCCACAACAAAACACAAAATGAAAAATAAATTCCCAGACCCAAAGTGACAGGATTTGGGTACTGAGAAAACTTTATTATTGTACTTTCTCCACCCCTAACCATAGGGCCTATGACTCCGAGCGCATACAGGATATTGGGTCTTCAAAGAAAAAAAAATCATTATAGTGACCAAGGCAGTGAAGAGGGCATAGACATTTAACAAAGAATTTCTACACCTGGAAGTTGAACTAAACAGATTTTGGGATTAACTCTGTTTTCCAAACAGTTATATTGAGATCCTTGAATCTTTGAGTTAGAAGGGACTTCAGAGACCTTTTCATTTTAGACCATCCGTTCCTCCTCAGTAGTTCTCAAATATTTTGATCTTAGGGCTACTTTATAGTCTTAAAATTATTGAGGACCCTAAAGTGCTTTTATTTCTGTGTTTTATATCTGTCAATACTTATCATATGAAAAATTTAAGCTAAGAAAAATTTTAAAAATACAGGCGTATACAGCATATGTTAAGTTACTTGGCAAAACAATGATTCATCATATATCACATAGCTTCTGGAAAATTCCACTATACACTTATAAGAGAATGAGAGTGAAGAAAATAATGGCTTAGAGTTATTATAAAAATGGTTTTGACTTTACTAAACATCTCAAAGAGTTTCAGGGACTCCCAGAGGGTCCCTGGACCATACTTTGCAAATTGTTGCTCTACAGTCTTCCTGTCAGAGAACGTGAAAGTGAACGTCACTCAGTCGAGTCTGGCTCTTTGCCACCCCATGGGCTGTACAGTCCATGGAATTCTCTAGGCCAGAATACTGGAGTGGGTAGCCTTTCCATTCTCCATGGTATCTTCCCAACCCAGGAATTAAACCCAGGTCTCCCGCATTGCAGGCAGATTCTTTACCAGCTGAACCACAAGGGAAGCCCAAGAATACTGGAGTGGGTAGCCTATCCCTTCTCCAGCAGATCTTCCCAACCCAGGAATTGAACCAGGGTCTCCTGCATTGTAGGTGGATTCTTTACCAACTGAGCTATCTGGAAAGCCCCCCTGTCAGAGAGGAGTTGCTCAACTGAAAAATTTGGAGGCAGTATGGTATAGTGAAAAGGCTCCATGTTGGGACTGCTGCTGCTGCTGCTAAGTCGCTTCAGTTGTGTCCGACTCTGTGCGACCCCAGAAATGGCAGCCCACTAGGCTCCTCTGTCCCTGGGATTCTCCAGGCAAGAGTACTGGAGTGGGGTGCCATTTCCTTCTCCAATGCATGAAAGTAAAAAGTGAAAGTGAAGTCGCTCAGTCGTGCCCGGCTCTTAGCGACCCCATGGACTGCAGCCTACCAGGCTCCTCTGTCCATGGGATTTTCCAGGCAAGAGTACTGGAGTGGGGTGCCATTGCCTTCTCTGCCACGTTGGGACAGATGACATTAATTTCTCATCTATGAAATGGGGATGATAATATGATAATAATTAAATCTACCTTATGTAGTTGTGAAGTTTAAACAAAATGAAGCAATGCACCTAACTTCTACTAAGGGCCTTGTATAAAACCTAACATATATCAGGCTCTCAGTGAATGTCAGTCCTCCTATCACTGAAATAAATATCACGTAGTTCACTGCCTTGTTAGGCAGCTTATTCAGGCTCTGGATTTTGGACATTTCCTCCTTCTGCCTCTTTGTGATTTCTACCCAATAGCTCAAGCGCTTATTCCTTTGTATAGAATAAGGCAAAGCACTTGAGTTTTAGATAAAAACAGTTGTGGCACCTTTAGTTCTTCTTTCTTATAAGCTATGTTATGGTCGTCAGATTATCCTTATCACTTTGTCTCTGGATGCAGAGGCTTATACAACAAATATTTATGGAGCACCTAAATGCTGTGCTCCATTTTTTTTTTCACCAGTAGTGAAAAAATAAATCGACAATCCTTTTGTTTTCTTGAGGCTTATATTCTAAGTGTTGGAGACAGACCACATATAGTAGGCAAGTAAATAACAGATGCAATAGGTCCTATGATGGAAAACAAAGCAAGGTAGGGAATAGCAAGTGATGGGGGAATTGTAGAGATCTGAATAAAGAAGGAGGGCAAATCAGGATGAGGAAAAAGTTTGTGCGAAAGTTGAATTTTATTCTAATCCTGATTGGAATCTATTGGAAGATTTTAAGTAGGAAAATGGAGTGCTTTAAGTAGGAAAATGAATTGTATTTTAAAAAGATCAGTTATGTCATTGTGTGGAGAATAGACTAGGGGAAAAGAATAGAAGTAAAGAGAATAGTTAAGCAATTCTTAAAATAATCCAGACCAGAGGTGATGGTGCCCTGGTGGTGGTGAGAAGTTAAGCTGGCGTAGAAGGCAGAGCCTGCGGGGTTTGCTGATGGATTGAGTTTTGTGAGGAGCAAGGAGGGATCAGGGATATTGCCCTAGAGTTTTGGCCTGGATACCGAGATAAGAGGTAGTGCCATTTACTAAAGTGTGGAACACTGAGTGAGGAACAAGGTGGAGAGATAGGATCAAGAGTAATATTTGGGATATATGTTAAATTTGAGTTGCCTATTAGACATTCCTATGGAAATATGGAGTGAGTAATCTGGAGCTCAGGGGAGAGTCTGGGCTGAAGATTGCCATTTGGGAGTTCTCAGTCTGTAAACTGACAAGAGATAACATTCAAAAATTGAGCCCTAGAGCACTCCAATGGTTGGTGGTTGGGAAAATGGGAAGGTACCAGCATGTGAGTCTGAAAAAAAAGTGGCTGAGACATAGGAGGAAAAAAAAAACAACAACAACAAAACAAAACAGGAGATCGTGTGCTCATAGAAGCCAAGGTATGTTTCAGAAAGAATGGAGTGATCAATTGAGGCAAATGCTGCTGATAAATTTAATAAGATGAGGAGCTTACTTTTGGCTTTGGCAAGATGAAGGTCTCTGTTGACCTTGATTAGAGTGCTGTCAGTGGCATGGAGACACAAGCCTGTTTTGAGTGGGTTGAGGAGAGAAGAGAGAATGAGAGTTGAGGACGTAGAGACAACCCTATAGACAACTATGGTGAGGAATTTTCCTATAAAGAGGAGAATAGAAATTGTGACGTAACTGGGGGTGGATATATGGTCAAAGGGGTTTATAGTTTGTGTAAGGAGGGAGATTTTGTAGCATTTTAATATGCTGGTGGGAATGATCCATTAGTGTACTGATGGAAAGAGAAATTGGTGACATCAGAGAGAGAGGGGTTAACTGCTGGAGCAGAATGTTTGAATAGCTGACTGTGAAAGAGGTTCTGTGAAAAATTGAAAGGACTGGCCTTATGGAAATGTGTAAAATTCCTCCTTAGTAGTAGGGAAGAAGTCAGGGTATATGGATAGTGATGCAGATGAGTTGATAGACTTGGTGAAGATGAGGCAGTTCTCTTCTGATTGTTTATATTTTCTCTGTGAAATAATCAGCTGAGAATTATGAAGGGGAGTTGTTTGGAGGTTTCATGGGGGAAGAGAAGCATGAAACAGATGAAATAGTTGCCTTGGAGAGAAGGCAGTGAACTGACTAGGAACATTTAGAATTGTCAGACATTACTGAAGGCTTGCTTAAGATTTCTGGTCAAATTAAATTTAAAGTGGAACTATTCTGCTGCATAGGTGGAGTTGTTCTTAACTAGGACGAAGATGGAGGGAGTACAAGGACACCTGCACTTGCAGATATATACAAGGCAGTGGATGTAATGATGGAACCTGGGATTTAGCTGGGTAGTGTAGGAAGTCAAGTTATGGAAGGACAGATGGACAGTGAGGATAGTAGGATCCATGGCTGGCAGGTAGAGGTTATGTGGCAGAGATAGGCTTTGAAGCTGAAATGATGGAGGTGATACAGTTATTATTGGGCAGGACAACATCTAGAGTATGACCCTTTTAGTATTTGGCTGGGCTTGGATGATGGGAAATAAAAGGTTGTATGAAGTGACTTCAAGGGATTGGCTGTATCCCCCAGTAGATATTAAAATCACAGGAAAAAGTGGTGGGAGAAGAAAACTGTGAGCCAGATGCTAACATTTCCAGTGAATGAATGAAAGAGAGTGACTAATAAGTTGATTGAGGGCAGCCATAAGGAGGATTGGTATAGTCTGATGGTGGACACTTAAATTGGGTTGGGATTTTTGAGGAGAGAGGGGGGAGAAATGGCCTGGAAGTGGCAAAGAGGTGGTAGAAGAACATTCTTCTATCTCCATGTCCTGTGAGTGATAAGGGTGTGGGAAAGAAAACATCCACCATCTGAAAGGGCTGAATGGAAGGAGAGACTTCAGGAAAGCCAGACTTCTTTTAGAACAAGAAACCGAATTAAACATTGAGAATATAGAGGAATTTGCTGATGATTGCTTTTGCGTTTCAGAGACCATGGCAGGAGGGTTTGAGAGTTCATCAATAAGCAGGGTATTGAGTCAGATCAGGGAGGTTTAACAGGTTAGGAATTCAGATAATGATTCATGTTGGGAGGCTGAAACTTGTAGAGGTGACTGACATAAACAGGGATGGAAGATATGTTGGGATTAGTCCTGTTGGATTCTTAGGAGGAAGTGGATGATCGGCATTAATTAGAGTCTCTTTCTGGGGCTGGTCTCTTGGCCACTTTGTATTGGTGAGCTGGGGGAGAGGAGCTTACACCAGGACCACTTAATACTCCCTGGCCTCCCTTAACATTTTCTCTGGTCCTTTTCAAGCCTGGAGTAAGAGATTTATTAGGACTTTTCAACAATGATAGTACCTTGGGATCTTTAACTTATGAACTCCAAGTCTCCGTTGGTCCCTGTCAAGGCCACTTCAAATAAATACATGATCTAAGAAAAACTGTGTGATTGAAATGTAATGCAGTTTAAAGACAAATACTCTAGCCAGCCCTAAGCACCTTCCTACCAGATTGCTATACTAAAACCCCTTTCTTTTACCAGGACTTTCCAGGTGGCTCAGGCTTCCCTGATAGCTCAGTTGATAAGGAATCTGCCTGCAATGCAGGAGACCCCAGTTCGATTCCTGGGTCAGGAAGATCTGCTGGAAGAGGGATAGGCTACCCACTCCAGTATTCTGGCCTGGAGAATTCCATGCACTGTATAGTCCATGGGGTTGCAAAGAGTTGGACATACAGTCATTTTCACTTTCCAGGTGGCTCAGTGGTAAAGAATCCACCTGCCAATGCAAGAGACAAGGGTTTGATCCCTGGTTGGGAAGACTCCCTGGAGAAGGAAATGGCAACCCACTCCAGTATTCTTGCCTGGAAAATCCCATAGACAGAGGAGCCTGGTAGGCTATAGTCCATGGGGTCACAAAAAGTCAGACACGACTTAGCAACTAAACAAGAAAAACAGCAATCAAAATTTCAATCACACATAAAAGTAGATTCACATAATGAGCTCCCATATACCCCATGACCTAGGTTTAACAGTTGTTAACATATGTCGTCCCTGTTTCATTTATTTTATCCTTTTACTGAAATATCTTGAAGTAAATTACAGACATTGAGACATCTTATTCCTATACCTCAGTATCATAAGCCCTTTCTATATAGAAATTCTGAAGCTGCCACTGCCTTTTAAAATGTGCTAAGAACTGGACAAGAGTGTTCCAGATGTGGACTGATCAATGAGTATTCAGAAAGAACAACTAGGCTCACTTTTTGTTAATGAAGATTATAATCTCTAAAGGCCGTGGCACACTGTTGACTCAAGTGCATTTGTGATCAGCTGAAGTTCGCAAGTTCTTTGCACATGAACTGTGGCTGTCAAGTCAGGCTTCCCCCATCTTAGTATTTACGTAATTGAATTTTTGTTGGTTTTAGCCTATTGAAAATATTTTGAATTGGAATTTTGCCCTCCAGTGAATTAGTTAATCTTTTCCTGCTTTGGTTCATCGGCAAAGTTGATAAGTAAACCTTTTATGTATTCATGCTACTTTCTAAAATGGAAGCTTATGCTACCTCAAAATAGTGGAGACTGCAATAAGATCATCTCATGCATTATGAGTGGACTCTTTGTAGGGCAAATAATCTAAGTTAAGTGTTCTTGATTAAGGATTGAAATCTATTCTTCTTGACTATTCCAAGTCTCTGGTTTAACAGACTGGTGGTGTCTGAGTACAGTTTTCTAAGACATTCTAAATCATTCCAGAATAACTTTTTAATATAAGCAAATCACCAAACAGTTTCTTTGTAGAGTATTAGAAACACCCACATTGTTCATGACAGCTAAATCCAGGGGTTGGTTTGGCTTTCTGGAACTCCCTGGGTTTGCTTAGGTGACTTCTTAGTCAACTGTTCTCACAATTACACAGGGATCATTTTTTAAACCCAAGTGTGTGAATGATCTGAATGGACAGCCGCTCGCTCTGCCTCATGCTTAGAAAATGAGACTGTACCAGGAACATTCATCAACTGCCAGACAAGTGATATTTTTTATAAAATTTCAAACTAGATATGCTATATGCCTAAACAGAAGGCACAGTCATGGCAATACTCATGGCCAAAATAGCAGATCAGTATGGTATAACTCCGCATTCCGCAATATGGTTCCTAATTCTTAGGTATTTGAGAATGAGAGTTCTCTGACAGCAGCCTTCGTGTTGAGGCACCATACATAGTAATTGAGACCATGGGTACTGGACCTTGACTATCTAGGTCTAAAGCCTGCCTCTACCACTTGTTGGCTGTGGAATTGGGGCTATTTATTTAACCTCGTGAATGTGTGCTGTCACTTAAGTCATGTCTGACTTTTTGCGACCCTATGGACTGTAGCCCACCAGGCTCCTCTGTCCATGGGATTTCACAGGCAAGAATACTGGAGTGGGTTACCATGCCCTCCTCCAGGCAATCTTCCCCACCCAGGGATTGAACCTGCATCTCCTGCATCACAGGCAGATTCTTTCCTGCTGAGCCACCAGAGAAGCCCTTATTTAACCTCAAATAAGAGTAATTTCCTCATCTGTTAGTGATAAAAATAGTACATGCACCTCTTGTATACAGCAGTGTGAGGATTAACAGTGAAAAATGGGGCAATGCACCAAGCATTTAGTAAATGTTAGCTACTATTATTTGTCATGGTTCTGATAGTTCTTATGGAGACCCAAGGTATTGGCTACCATTTGGTGCCACGTTCATGAAGTTCTTCATCTAGATTTAAATACGCCTACTCTATGGATGTGAGAGTTGGACTGTGAAGAAAGCTGAGCACCAAAGAATTGATGCTTTTGAACTGTGGTGTTGGAGAAGACTCTTGAGAGTCCCTTGGACTGCAAGGAGATCCAACCAGTCCATTCTGAAGGAGATCAGCTCTGGGATTTCTTTGGAAGGAATAATGCTAAAGCTGAAACTCCAGTACTTTGGCCACCTCATGAGAAGAATTGACTCATTGGAAAAGACTCTGATGCTGGGAGGGATTTGGGGCAGGTGGAGAAGGGGATGACAGGATGAGATGGCTGGATGGCATCACTGACTCGATGGACGTGAGTCTGAGTGAACTCCGGGAGTTGGTGATGGACAGGAAGGCCTGGCGTGCTGTGATTCATGGGGTTGCAAAGAGTCGGACACGACTGAGCGACTGAACTGAACTGAACTCTAGGAATGCTCTAGGCTGCCACATAGCCTACTGTATTTACCTTATCATCCTAATTTCTACTCCTGTGCCTCCAGAGATCTGGGTAGAACAGTTTAAAGACATGGAGAGAACTTAAATGTTTTCTACTTTGAGTAAGATGAACTTGTTCTGGTCTCTTGGTTGCTTGTTCTAAGTCTTTGGATTAGTTGCCATGGTGACTGACAACCACACCAATGTGTGAGGGGAAGAAACAGGAAATTCTACTTTTCTTCATATATGAATCTCAAGATACATTGCTTTCAGCATCCAATAATCACCTAGGAAATGATAGTGATCTCCCTTGTATATCCACTTACGTGGTAAGAAAATGATATAAAAACAGTGACAAAATTTGACATAAATGACTTGGAGAGATAGTGTCCAGAGAAACAGTTGATATGTATGCCCTTTTCTTATTTCTCACTCTAAGTTATGATGTTCCTTTGCAGTGATTGTTTTGAGGGGTAACTATTCTCTTGGCCAATAGGAGCATACATCTTGTACTTTCTGTCGACTTACTACTTTTGTTTTCTTGGAAAAGGTAATTCATTTTTTGAAATTTATAATTTTTAGGTAATTTTACACAAATTGTAAAAATAGTACAGAGTATTTCCACGTACATATCACCTAGCTTTCCTAGGTGTTAGGTTTGCATATTATGTAACCATGGTATCATTATAAAAGGGTTTCCCTGGTAGCTCAGTGGTAAAAATTCCTCCTTCCAATGCAGGAGACACAGGTTTGATCCTTGGGACAGGAAGACCCCCTGGAGAAGGAAATTGCAACCCAGCCCAGTATTCTTGCCTGGGAAATCCCATGGACAGAAGGAGCCTGGCAGGCTACAGTCCGTGGGGTCACAGAGTCAGGCATGATTTAGCAACTAAACGATAACAACAAACCATTACAAAAACTAAGAAAATAACCATGGTAAGGTATCAGTAAAGATTTTACCAGTTTTTCTACTAATGTCCCTTTTTCTGGTCCAGAATCCAGTTCAGGACCTCACACTGAAGTTAGTTGTCGTGTCTTCTTAATCTCCAGTCTGTGACAGTTCTTCAGTCTTTCCTTATTTTTCATGACTTTGAGACTTTTGAAGAATACTGGCTAGTTATTTTGTAGAAGATCACTCTACTGGGGCTTTTCCAATGTTTTCTCATGATTAGACTGAGGTTACACATTATTGGAGAGGTTAACACAGTTGTGTGCCCTTTGTGCAGTCTATTGAGGGGACAGAATATTGCTATACATTATGGGTGATAATCTTCACTTGGTTAAGGTGGTGTCTGTCAGGGTTCTCCACTGTAAACTTACTATTTTCCCCTTTGTATTTAAGAATATTTGCAGGGAGATATTAGAAAGTATGAAAATATTCTGTTTATGCTTATGATTTACCCTCTAATATTAACATTCATCAGTTGATCTTGTTTGCAGCAATTATTACAATGAAGTACTAATGGTGATTTTCTATTTCCCGCATTCCTTGTATATTTAATAATTGGAAAACTGGAATTCTTATGTTAATAAGAATCATCTCTACTTTTTATTTATTTTACCATCACAAACTAATAGATATTTATTTTATTCTTTTGGCTATATTCCTATATTTTTTAGTTGGCTGCTCAAATTATTCCAGCTTTGAACAGCAAATTATTGTAATCTCTTTTAGATTGGCTCCTGTGCTGAGCATGCCCTTTATCTTTTTCAAAAATATTTCCTTATTTTCATCATCACAAGATACACCAGGTTCATCTTCTCTTTTCCCTACTCCAGCCCTGGAATCAGCCAACTTTTTGTTTAATGGGGAATGGCATTTCAATCCATGATCTGTGCTTTACATGTACTTGCTATTGAGGTATCACTGCTTATGGGTCCTTTTGGTGGGTATAGATAGGAAATACATGTGCGTGTGTATATGCTAAGTCGCTTCAGTTGTGTTCGACTCTTTGAGATCCTATTGTAGCTGGTATTGGACAGACCTTTGTCACATCCCTAACCTTTGGTAACCATTGACTTGTTTTTGTCCATATGGTTTTCTTTTTTTCAGAGTGTCATATAAAATGGAATTTTAACCATTAACACACTGAAAGGTATTTAGATTGTTTCTGCCTTTTGGCTCTTATGAATAAAGCATTGTAATAATAGCTTTAAGCATTTATGTATAGGTTTTTGGGTGAACATAAATTTTCACTTCTCTTGGGTGGTTACCTAGCATCAGGGTAAGTACTTTAAAAATGTATTTATTCAAATATCCAGAAAATAAAAAGGAAATCATATATATTCAGTACTATATTTTGGTAACTACCATATTAATACTGTACCATTTCAGTGTAGTTTCATAACTTTACATCAGCTTTATATTGCCATTACCATTTACTGTCAGAATCTTCTGATTTTGGTCAAACTGATTGCATTTTTTTTTCTCCTAGAATTTCTGTCTTATAATTGCCACAGTGATATAAAATGTTATATTTTGGTTGTTACATGGATTAGAATCAACCCTGAAACAGGTGTACATGGGGACAAAATGTTCAGTCTTGAAGCCAGGGACTGGCTCTGTTTACTAGCCACTGAAAAACGTTGACTTTATAATGACGAGTCTTTAAGGAGATGCCCTTTGTGTATGAGCAATGACTTATCTGACATTAATTGAGAGTCTTCTTAAAGAACCCCTGTCTTAATATTATCAAACCTATCAGCTTGTTACAGAACTTGAAGTTGCTGCCATTAGCATCATTCTTCTGGGTCAAGGTTCAGTCATTTTCTCTAGAAGGTTTCTGTTAAAAATGCACATTTTTAATCTGAGAGGGCAGATGTTTAGCACATTAACTAGCTGTCACCTCAGAGAGATCATGGCTCTGGTCTCTGAGATTCATCTCTACTGATACCTTTCTGTTAGTAGGCAGATACTCATTTCTGTTTTCACTAAACTGTGAGCTCTTAGACTGAGGTCAGAATTCACCTCTATATTCCCTGTGCCTGGCATTGTAGTAGTTGGTCCATATATATGTCTTGAATGGATGAATAAATGCCTGGTGAGTACATGATGCTTGAAGACAGAGGGTGGGAGGTTTGCAAGGAAAAGCTCCCCATATGTGGCACAGGCAGGAAAAGGGAAGCCTAAGTGGAAGGGCACAAGCATGGGTCTGGAGTACCAGAGAATGACAGGATGTGTGCATGCTAAGTTGCTTCAGTTGTGTCTGAGTCTTTGCAATGCTATGGACCATAGCCTGCCAGGGTCCTCTGTCCATGGAATTCTCCAGGCAAGAATACTGGAGTGGGTTGCCATGCCCTCCTCCAGGGGATCTTCCTGACCCAGGGATCTAACACGTGTCTCTTATGTCTCCTGCATTGTCAGGTGGGTTCTTTACCACTAGCGCCACCTGGGAAGCCCAGCAACAGGATGATATAAATCTATTGTGGGAAAAGTAGACAAGATAACGAATTGGAGGCCAGCTTCAAAGTTCAAAGCTTTGTGGAAGCTGTGTCTAAGGGGGTGAGCTCTGGAGACAGAATGGGCTAAAATTCCAGCCTTGCTACTTTCTGCTAGAATTTGGCTTTTACTTCAAGTAAGACAGTGATAAATTTGGGATGGGGTGTTTGAGTTAAAAAATAACTTGATGTGACTTTTATTTTGACAGGATCCCTCTGGTTGTAGTGCTGGGGGTAGAATGAGGTGGGAGGTCAATGCCAGCATGGGGAACATTGGTAAAGAGGCTATGACAGTAATCCAGGCTGGCGATGAGAGTGGCTTAGGACAAGATGGATGCAGTGCAGATTTGAGACGTGGTCAGATTCAGCATGTATGCTGGAGACAGAGTTGTCAACATTTCATGATGGATAATGCTGGACCTCTTTCATCTGTGCCAGACAAAACAAAATGAAACACTATAATGTCTATAAACTATCAAATAGAAGTTGATATTATTGGGTTAAGCAGAGCTAATTTTCCAGTAAAGCAAAACTTTCTTGCTTTACTTGCTTTACAAATCCAAGAAGTAACCTTGGATTTGGTATGTTTCCAACAGCTGACATGAGGCTTTCAAGTCCACATTTTCTAGCTGTCTTCTATAAGGAGCTTTAACAGAGTAGTATTTACATTACCTCTTTTCCTGCTGATTGAATCTGTAGCAAACGGAGCAGTGTGTACAATTTTATCTCACTTGAGAGCATTTCTGACTGTAGATCTGTCATTCTTTGTATGGGAAATAGAATTCTTTTAGGATGTACTTCTTACAGGGAAAGTTTTTATCCAGTGAGATAAATACACTATGAAAACAATTGGACCAGATAAGGGTTCATGAACTCCATCTATCCACCTGTGTACACACACTCAGCTTCATGTAAGTCTGCAAGTCTCTCTGGCCCTGATATGAGAAGACAAAGTCTTGGTTAGAGTAACAATGGATATTCTAATCCCTGAATAAAATTTTCATAATTGAAATTCTTCTTTTGATTACCCAGATGATTTTTTTTTTGCTCATATAACAACTGCTCTGTGAGGGTATGTGGAAATAGGGAAACTTTTGAATAGTGTATCCTTATGTCACTCACAGAGAAGGCAATGGCATCCCACTCCAGTACTCTTGCCTGGAAAATCCCATGGACAGAGGGGCCTGGTGGGCTGCAGTCCATGGGGTCGCTTGGAGTCAGACATGACTGAGCGACTTCACTTTATTTTTTCACTTTCATGCATTGGAGAAGGAAATGGCAACCCACTCCAGTGTTCTTGCCTGGAGAATCCCAGGGACAGGGGAGCCTGGTGGGCTGCCGTCTATGGGGTCACACAGAGTTGGACATGACTGAAGCGACTTAGCAGTAGCAGCAGTTATGTCACTCAGAGGGGAATTAACCTCCTTGATTCATTAGCACCTCTCAGAATAGTGCCCCATCCCCTACCAATTTGACATAACTAGGTATACAAGCAGCAAGAGAAGTGTTGGCAAGGGAACCTAAATCCCTCCAAAGATATACAGTCTCATGATTGAGCTGAACTGAGATTGAAAAACACAATCAACCTTCATTCCTAGGTCTGTGGTGGCATCTAAGATCAATCTCCAGGAGTCCTGTGTATCTGTGGAAGTCACCTGAAACAGCAGGCAGATGCCAATGGTTTGGGGTAGTTTTTTAAATCCCTCCTTTGCAGAGATGGTATTTGATCCATTGACGTTTTCTTAGAGGTGAGGGCTGGAAAAGTCCTTGTGACTTCTGTTAGTGTGCCTATCCACAGGTTAGCAGCCAGAGGATGAGCTGGCAGACACGAAGGTGCCTGTAAATGAATCAGTGATATCCTGCTTCATCTGAAAACTCAAGTGAAATTACATTTTGATGGATTCCTCTCTGGGAAGGAATAAAATTTTCTTTTTTAAAAAATTAATTATTTTAGTTGGAGGGTAATTTCTTCACATATTGTGGTGGTTTTTGCCATACATCGACATGAATCACCCATGGGTGCACATGTGTCTCCCCATCCTGAACCTCCTCTCACCTCCCTCCCCAACCCATCCCTCTGGGTTGTCCTAGAGCACTGGCTTTGAGTGTCCTGCTTCATGCATCAAACTTGCACTGGTCATCTATTTTACATAGGGTAATATACATGTTTCAGTGCTATTCTCTCAAATCATTCCACCCTCTCCTTCTCCCTAATGGTCCAAAAGTCTGTTCTTTACATCTGTGTCTCTTGCTGTCTTGTGTATAGGATCGTCATTACCATCTTTCTAAATTCTACATATATGCATTTTCTTGCTGTATTTATTTTTATTTTGTAATATAAATTTATTTATTTTAATTGGAGGTTAATTACTTTACAATATTTTAGTGGTTTTGCCATACATTGACATCAATCTGCCACAGGTGTACATGTGTTCCCCATCCTGAACTCCCCTCCCACCTCCCTCCCCATCCCATCCCTCTGGGTCATCCCAGTGTACCAGCCCCAAGCACCCTGTCTCATGCATCAAACCTGGACTGGCGATTCATTACACGTATGATAATATACATGTTTCAATGCCATTCTCCCAAATCATCCTACCCTCGCCCTCTCCCACAGAGTCCAAAAGACTGTTCTATACATCTGTGTTTGTTTTGCTGTCTTGCATATAGGGTTATCATTACCATCTTTCTGCTGCTGCTGCTGCTAAGTCGCTTCAGTCATGTCTGACTCTTTGTGACCCCAGAGATGACAGCCCACCAGGCTCCTCCGTCCATGGTATTTGCCAGGCAAGAGTACTGGAGTGGGTTGCCATTTCCTTCTCCAATGCATGAAAGTGAAAAGTGAAAGTGAAGTCACTCAGTCATGTCCGACTCCTAGCAACCCCATGGACTGCAGCTTACCAGGCTCCTCCGTCCATGGGATTTGCCAGGCAAGAGTACTGGAGTGGGTTGCCATTGCCTTCTCCGACCATCTTTCTAAATTCCATATATATGTGTTAGTATACTGTATTGGTGTTTTTCTTTCTGGCTTACTTCACTCTGTATAATAGGCTCCAATTTCATCCACCTCATTAGAACTGATTCAAATGTATTCTTTTTAATGGCTGAATAATATTCCATTGTTTATATGTACCACAGCTTTCTTATCCATTCACCTGCTGATGGACATCTAGGTTGCTTCCATGTCCTGGCTATTATAAACAGTGCTGCAGTGAACACTGGGGTACACATGTCTCTTTCAATTCTGGTTTCCTCAGTGTGTATGCCCAGCAGTGGGATTGCTGGATCATAAGGCAGTTCTATTTCCAGTTTTTAAAGGAATCTCCACACTGTTCTCCATAGTGGCTGTACTAGTCTGCATTTCCACCAACAGTGTAAGAGGGTTCCCTTTCCTCCACACCCTCTCCAGCATTTATTGCTTGTAGACTTTTGGATCGCAGCCATTCTGACTGGCATGACATGGTACCTCATAGTGGTTTTGATTTGCATTTCTCTGATAATGAGTGATGTTGAGCATCTTTTCATGTGTTTGTTAGCCATCTGTATGTCTTCTTTGGAGAAATGTCTGTTTAGTTCTTTGGCCCATTTTTTGATTGGGTCATTTATTTTTCTGGAATTGAGCTACAGGAGTTGCTTGTATATTTTTGAGATTAATTCTTTGTCAGTTGCTTTGTTTGCTATTATTTTCTCCCATTCTGAAGGCTGCCTTTTCACCTTGCTTATAGTTTCCTTCATTGTGCAAAAGGTTTTAAGTTTAATTAGGTCCCGTTTGTTTATTTTTCCTTTTATTTCCATTAGTCTGGGAGGTGGGTCATAGAGGATCTTGCTGTGATTTATGTCAGAGAGTGTTTTGCCTATCTTTTCCTCTAGGAGTTTTATAGTTTCTGGTCTTACGTTTAGATCTTTAATCCATTTTGATTTTATTTTTGTGTATGGTGTTAGAAAGTGTTCTAGTGTCATTCTTTTACAAGTGGTTGACCAGTTTTCCCAGCACCACTTGTTAAAGAGATTGTCTTTTCTCCATTGTATATTCTTGCCTCTTTTGTCCAAGATAAGGTGTCCATAGGTGCGTGGATATATGCATTAATATACTGTATTGGTGCTTTTCTTTCTGACTTATTTCACTCTGTATAATAGATTCCAGTTTCATCCACCTCATTAGAACTGACTCAAATGTGTTCTTTTTTACAGCTGAGTAATATTCTATTGTGTATATGTACCACAACTTCCTTATCCATTTGTCTGCTGATGGACATCTGGGCTGCTTCCATGTCCCAACTATTGTAAACAGTGCTTCAGTGAATGTTGGAGTACATGTCTCTTTCAATTCTTGTTTCCTCAGTGTGTATGCCCAGCAGTGGGATTGCTAGGTCGTATGGCAGTTCTATTTCCAGTTTTTTAAGGAAACTACACACTGTTCTCCATAGTGGCTGTGCTAGTTTGCATTCCCACCAATAGTGTAAGAAAATTTCCTTTTTCCCACACCCTCTCCAGCATTTATTGTTTATAGACTTTTTGATAGCAGCCATTCTGACTGGCCTGAGATGGTACTTCATTGTGGTTTTGATTTGCATTTCTCTGATAATGAGTGATGTTGAGCATCTTTTCATGTGTTTGTTAGCCATCTGTATGTCTTCTTTGGAGAAATGTCTGTTTAGTTCTTTGGCCCACTTTTTGATTGGGTTGGTCATTTTTCTGGTATTCAGCTACATGAGCTGCTTGTACATTTTGGAGATTAATTCTTTGTCAGTTGTTTCAGTTGCTATTATTTTTTCCCATTCTGAAGGCTGCCTTTTCACCTTGCTTACAGTTTCCTTCTTTTTGCAAAAGCTTTTAAGTTTAATAAGGTCCAATTTGTTTATTTTTGTTTTCATTTCCATTACTCTGGGAGGTGGGTCACAGAGGATCCTTCTGTGATTTATGTCAGAGAGTGTTCTGCCTATGTTTTCCTCTAGGAGTTTTATAGTTTCTGCTCTGACATTTAGATATTTAATCCACTTTGAGTTTATTTTTGTGTATGGTGTTAGAAACTGTTCTAGTTTCATTCTTTTACAAGTGGTTGACCAGTTTTCCTAGCAACACTTGTTAAAGTGATTGTCTTTTCTCCATTGTGTATTTTTGCCTTCTTTGTCAAAGATAAGGTGTCCAGACATGAATGGGTTTATCTCTGGGCTTTCTGTTTTGTTCCATTAATTTCTATTTCTGTCTTAGTACCAGTACTATACTGTCTTGATAACTGTGGCTTTGTAGTGGAGCCTGAAGTCAGGCAGGTTGATTCCTCCAGTTCCATTCTTCTTTCTCAAGATTGCTTTGGCTATTCGAGTTTTTTTTTGTATTTCCATGCAAATTGTGAAATTATTTGTTCTAGTTCTGAAAAATACTGTTGGTAGCTTGATAGGGGTTGTGCTGAATCTATAGATTGCTTTGGGTAGTATACTAATTTTCAATATATTGATTCTTCAAATCCACAATGATGATATATTTCTGCATCTATTTGTGTCATTTTTATTTTCTTTCATCAGTATTTTAGAGCTTCCTATATATAGATCTTTTGGTTCTTTAGGTAAATTTATTCATAAGCATTTTATTCTTTTCATTGTAATGGTGAATGTGATTGTTTCCTTAATTTCTCTTTATATTTTCTCATTGTTCGTGTATAGAAATGCAAAGGATTTGTGTGTATCAATTTTATATCCTGCGACTTTACTCTATTCATTGATTCAGTTCAGTTCAGTTCAGTCACTCAGTCGTGTCCGACTCTTTGTGAACCCATGAATCACATCACGCCAGGCCTCCCTGTCCATCACCAACTCACAGAGTTCACTCAAACTCATGTCCATCAAGTTGGTGATGCCATCCAGCCATCTCATCCTCTGTTGTCCCGTACTCCTCCTGCCCCCAATACCTTCCAGCATCACGGACTTTTCCAATTAGTCAACTCTTCACATGAGGTGGCCAAAGTATTGGAGTTTCAGCTTTAGCATCAGTCCTTCCAATGAATACCCAGGAATGATCTCCTTTAGGATGGACTAGTTGGATCTCCTTGCAGTCCAAGGGACTCTCAAGAGTCTTCTCCAACACTACGGTTCAAAAGCATCAATTCTTCGGCGCTCAGCTTTCTTCACAGTCCAACTCTCACATCCATACATGACAATTGGAAAAACCATAGCCTTGAGTAGACAGACCTTTGTTGGCAAAGTAATATCTCTGCTTTTCAATATGCTGTCTAAGTTGGTCATAACTTTTCTTCCAAGGATAAACGTCTTTTAATTTCATGGGTGAAGTTACCATCTGCAGTGATTTTGGAGCCCAAAAAATAAAGTTTGACACTGTTTCCACTCTTTCCCCATCTATTTCCCATGAAGTGATGGGACCAGATGCCATGATCTTAGTTTTCTGAATGTTTAAGCCAACTTTTACACTCTCCTCTTTCACTTTCATCAAGAGGCTTTTTAGTTTCTCTTCACTTTCTGACATAGGGTGGTGTCATCTGCATATCTGAGGTTATTGATATTTCTCCCGGCAATCTTGATTCCAGCTTGTGCTTCTTCCAGCCCAATATTTCTCATTATGTACTCTGCATATAAGTTAAATAAGCAGGGTGACAATATACAGCCTTGACGTACTCCTTTTCCTATTTGGAACCAGTCTATTGTTCCATGTCCAGTTCTAACTGTTGCTTCCTGACCTGCATATAGGTTTCTCAAGAGGCAGGTCAGGTGGTCTGATATTCCCATCTCTTTCAGAATTTTCCAGAGTTTGTTGTGGTCCACACAGTCAAAGTCTTTGGCATAGTCAATAAAGTAGAAATATATGTTTTTCTGGAACTCGCTTGCTTTTTCGATGATCCAGCAGATGTTGACAATTTGATCTCTGGTTCCTCTGCCTTTTCTAAAACCAGCTTGAACATCTGGAAGTTCATGGTTCATGTACTGCTGAAGCCTGGCTTGGAGAATTTTGAGCATTACTTTACTAGCGTGTGAGATGAGTGCAATTGTGCAGTAGTTTGAGCATTCTTTGCGATTGCCTTTCTTTGGGATTGGAACGAAAACTGACCTTTTCCAGTCCTGTGGCCACTGCTGAGTTTTCCAAATTTGCTGACATATTGAGTGCAGCACTTTCACATAATCATCTTTCAGGTTTTGAAATAGCTCAACTGGAATTTCATCACCTCCACTAGCTTTGTTCGTAGTGATGCTTCCTAAGGCCCACTTGACTTCACATTCCAGGATGAATGGTTCCAGGTGAGTGATCACACCATCATAATTATTTGGGTCATGAAGATCTTTTTTGTACAGTTCTTCTGTGTATTCTTGCCACCTCTTCTTAATACCATCTGCTTCTGTTAGGTACATACCATTTCTGTCCTTTATCGAGCCCATCTTTGCATGAAATATTCCCTTGCTATCTCTAATTTTCTTGGAGCAATCTCTAGTCTTTCCATTGTGTTGTTTTCCTCTATTTCTTTGCATTGATCACTGAGGAAGGCTTTCTCATCTCTCCTGCTATTCTTTGGAACTCTACATTCAGATGCTTTTATCTTTCCTTTTCCCCTTTGCTTTTCACTTCTCTTCTTTTCACAGCTATTTGTAAGGCCTCCCCAGACAGCCATTTTGCTTTTTTGCATTTCTTTTCCATGGGGATGGTCTTGATCCCTGTCTCCTGTACAATGTCAAGAACCTCTGTCCATAGTTCATCAGGTACTCTTATCTGTCAGATCTAGTCCCTTAAATCTATTTCTCACTTCCACTGTATAATCATAAGGGATTTGATTTAGGTCATACCTGTGTGGTCTAGTGGTTTCCCCCACTTTCTTCAATGTAAGTCTAAATTCGGCAATAAGGAGTTCATGATCTGAGCCACAGTCAGCTCCCGGTCTTGTTTTTGCTGACTGTATAGAGTTTCTCCATCTTTGGCTGCAAAGAATATAATCAATCTGATTTTGGTGTTGACCATCTGGTGATGTCCATGTGTAGAGTCTTCTCTTGTGTTGTTGGAAGAGGGTGTTCGCTCTGACCAGTGCATTCTCTTAGCAGAACTCTATTAGCCTTTGCCCTGATTCATTCTGTACTCCACGGCCAAATTTGCCTGTTACTCCAGGTGTTTCTTGACTTCCTACTTTTGCATTCCAGTCCCCTATAATGAAAAGGACATCTTTTTCGGGTGTTAATTCTAGAAGGTCTTGTAGGTCTTCATAGACCCATGCAACTTCAGCTTCTTCAGTGTTACTGGTTGGGGCATAGACTTGGATTACCGTGATATGGAATGGTTTGCCTTGGAAATGAATGGAGATCATTCTGGCGTTTTTGAGATTGCATCCAAGTACTACATTTTGGACTCTTTTGTTGACCATGATGGAAACTCCATTTCTTCTAAGGGATTCCTGCCCACAGTAGTAGATATAATGGTCATCTGAGTTAAATTCACCCATTCCAGTCAATTTTATTTTGCTGATTTCTAGAATGTTGACATTCACTCTTGCCATCTCCTGTTTGACCACTTCCAATTTGCCTTGATTCATGGACCTGACATCCCAGGTTCCTATGCAATATTGCTCTTTACAGCATCAGACCTTGGTTCTATCAGCAGTCACATCCACAACTGGGTATTGTTTTTGTGTTGGCTCCATCCCTTCATTCTTTCTGGAGTTATTTCTCCACTGATCTCCAGTAGCGTATTGGGCATCTACTGACCCATGGAGTTCCCCTTTCAGTATCCTATCATTCATTGAATAGCTCTAGTAATTTTCTGGTGGTGTCTTTAGGGTTTTCTATGTAGAGGATCATGTCATCTGCAAACAGTGCGAGTTGTACTTCTTTTCCAGTCTGGAATCCTTTTTTTAATTTCTTTTCTTTGATTGCTGTGGGCTAAAACTTCCAAAACTATGTTGAATATTAGTGGTGAGAGTGGGCACCCTTGCCTTGTTCCTGATTTTAGAGGAAATGTTTTCTATTTTTCACCATTGAGGATACTATTTGCTTTGGGTTTCTTTGAATATGGCTTTTATTGTGTTGAGTTATATTACTTCTGTGCCTGCTTTCTGGAGGGTTTTTTTTTTTTATCATAAATGGGTGTTGAATTTTGTCAAAGGATTTCTCTGCATCTATTAAGATAATCATATGGTTTTTGTCTTTCAACTTGTTAATATGGTGTAACACATTGATTGATTTGTGACTTTTGAAGAATCCTTGCATCCCTGGGATAAAGCCCACTTGGTCAAATGTATGATCTTTTTCATATGTTGTTGGATTCTGTTTGCTAGAATTTTGTTAAAGATTTTTGCATCTATGGTCATCAGTGGTATTGGCCTGTAGTTTTCTTTTTTGTGGCATCTTTGTCTGGTTTTGGTATTAGGGTGATGGTGGCCTTATAGAAAGAGTTTAGGAGTTTACCTTCCTCTGCAATTTTTTGGAAGTGTTTGAGTAGGATAGGTTCTGGCCCTTCTCTAAATTTTTGGTAGAATTTAGCTGTGAAGCCATCCAGTCCTTGGCTTTTGTTTGTTGGAAGATTTTTTATTACATTTTCAATTTCTGTGCTTGTGATGTGTCTGTTAAGATATTCTATTTCTTCTTGTTTCAGTTTTGGAAGGTTATACTTTTCTAAGAATTCGTCCATTTCTTCCAAGTTGTCCATTTTATTGGCATATAATTGCTCATTGTAGTCTCTTGTGATCTTTTGTATTTCCATGTTGTCTGTTGTGATATCTCCATCTTCATTTCTAATTTTATTTATTTGATTCTTCTGGCCTGAAGAGTTTCTATTGAAAGATCAGCTGTTATCTTTATGGGGATCCCTCTGAGTGTTATTTGTTGCCTTTCCCTTGCTGCTTTTAGTGTTTGCTCTAAGTTTTTAATATTTTTTTAGTTTGATTAATATGTGTCTTGGGGTGTTTTGCCTTGAGTTAACCTTTTTGGGACTCTCTGGTTTTCTTGGAGTTGAGTGGCTATTTCCTTCCCCATTTTAGGGAAGTTTGCAACTATTATCTCCTCAAGTATTTTCTAATTCCTTTTCTTTTTGTCTTCTTATGGGACACCTATGATTCGAATGTTGGGGTGATTAACCTTGTCCCAGAGTCTCTGAAGTTGTCCTCATTTAACTCTTTTTTCTTTTTTCCTTTCTGCTTCATTTATTTCCACCATTCTATCTTCCACCTCACTTATCCTCTCTTCTGCCTCAGTCATTCTACTGTTGGTTCCCTCCAGAGTGCTTTTAATCTCAGTTATTACATTGTTCATTATTGATCATCTCTTCTTTATTTCTTCAGGTCCTTGTTAAACATTTCTTGCATCTTCTCAATCCTTGTCTCTAGTCTATTTATCTGTAACTCCATTTTGTTTTCAAAATTTTGGATCATCTTTACTATTATTATTCTGAAGTGTTTTTCAGGTAGACTCCCTATCTCCTCTTCTTTTGTTTGGTTTGGTGGGGTTTTTTTTTTATCATGTTCCTTCACCTGCTGAATATTTCTCTGCCTTTTCATTTTGTTTAGATTGCTGTGTTTGAGGTGCCGTTTCTGCAGGCCAACAGGTTGTTGTTCCTCTTAATTGTGGATTCTGCTCCCTGTGGGTGGGGTTGGGCCAGTGGCTTGTCAAGGTTTCCTGGTTTGGGGAACTTGTGTCTGTGTTCTGGTGGGTAGAGCTGGATATCTTCTCTCTAGCGTGCAATGAGGTGTCTGGTAGTGAGTTTTGGGGTGTCTATGGGCTTGACATGGCTTTGGGCAGCCCATCTTTTAATGCTTAAGGTTGTGTTCCTGTTTTTCTGGAGAATTAGCGTGGTGTATCTTGCACTGGAACTTGACTCTTCAGTGGAGCTTAGTTTCAGTGTAGGTATGGAGACTTTTGGGTTAGCTCTTGTCTATTAATGTTCCCTGGAATAAGGAGTTCTATGATGTTCTAAAGTTCTGGAGTTAAGCCTCCTGCCTCTAGATTTCAGTCCTTCTCTTACAGTAGCCTAAATACTTCTCTATCCATATACCACAGAAGATGAAACCCTTAGGCTGATGGTGAAACAACTCTCCACAGCCAGGAACTGTGGAGCCAACAACAGCCAACTCCACAGCCAACAACTCTCCATACCCAGAGAGACTGACAGTTATATGAAGAAGAGAAGAAGGAGGAAGGAGATAGAGGTCACTTGGAGGAGAAAAGGGAGTGTCAAGAGGGGAGAGAGCAATCAAGCCAGTAATCAAATCCCTACGTGAAAATGGATACTGAAGATTAGATTCTTAAAGGTACAAAATCAGTTACAAATATAAAAAAGCAAAGATTAAAAACCTAGAATAGAGGTTAGACTCTGACAAATACAATATAAAAAATGTAAAACAAAATCGATCACAAAAATTAAAAAAATATATATGGAATTTTTTTTTTAAATAGGGTTTTTTTTTGAAAGGTAATAATAGTAGGCTATAAAAGTGAAAGGTAAGAGTCATAAAGAACTAAAATTTTAAAAAATTTAAAAGGTGATAATAGTAAAAATATACCTAGGAGTTTTTCGGGAGCTGTTGTGGGCAGTATGGGGTCAGTTCTGTGTCAGATAGTCCCTTCTTCTGGCTTGTACTTATTCTCAAGGTCTATAGCTGCCCCTCAAATACACAGTCTTAGCAATAATTGCAGGGTTTTATTCTGTTGTCCGTCACTTCTGAGGTGGTTCCCCTTTCTTTGTTTATTTTGCCTTTCTCTGTTTGCAAGTCTCTTCAGTGTCTAATTTCTGTCTTGACATGAGTGGGCGAAGGCTCACTTGTTCGATTGTGCTGTGGAGAGGGATGGACACTGCAAACAAATACCACTGGCATGTGTGGGGAGAGCTCACAGTGGATGGACCACACGGGGTTTGCCACAGCCCACGGGCATGTGTACTTCCCAGGTCCACACTGCTCAGCCTCCAGGGTGCTCTGCAAAGGCACTGTCCCAGGTGAGCCCTGCATTTTGAGCACTTCCCAGGTCTAAGCCTCTCAGATTCTTGGGTGCTCTGCAAGGTCACAGACCCACATGGGCTGTGCGTTTTGTGCCCTTCAGGTCCAAGCTGCTCAAGTGACTGGGTGCTTGGCAAGTGGACTGTCCCAGGTGGGCCATGCATATTATACACCTCCATGGTCCAGGCTGCTTGGTTTCCCGTATATGCTGTGAGGGCACAGTCCCAGGTTTGACGTGTGTCTCCTCTGGGGAGCTTACCTCAGGCTGTGACACTACTGGCAGATGTGAACCACCCAAGATCCCAGGAAGATGTGGTAAGCAACTGGCAGCCTGCTCAGTTTGCCGGAGGATGTGATCTCTGGGGCCAGTATTGCAGCCACTCCTTGCCTTCCAGCTCTGGCTGTCATATACATGCCTCTCTGCCTCCAGGGAGGTAGGGCCCTAAACGGCAGCCATCTTGCTCTCCTTTGGTATTCGTTAGGGGCACAATCTTTTGTTCTGTGAGGGCTCCAGGGGTCACCATGCAGGATTAGAGTCTTTCGCGGGAAAGGTCCTTTTTTTTTGTTTTGTTTTGTTTTGGTGATCCCATGGTTTGGGGGTTGCTATGTCACTTTAGCTCCCTTAGATTGTCCTCAAGGCATTCAAGCTCAGTCCTTACCCTAGGGACCGACGATGCAGCCTGCACCTCCTTGCCCAGCCCCACTTGCTGCTGGGCAGACGCACAGTATCTGGGCCACTTCTCCACTGGCAGTTGCGGTTTGGTGTGTATTCTGTGTGTTTCCCCTGCCCCCCCACCCGCCCCCCAGTTATGTTGCCTTCTGAGATTCCAAAGATCCTCACAGACACACCTGTGAGAGGGTTTCCTATTGTGTGGAAATGTCTCCTTGTTCACGACTCCCTCCCCAGGATGGGTCTCCATCCCTAAATCTTTTGTCTCAGTTTTCATCTCATGCATTTTGTCCTACCTCCTTTTGAGACTTCCCTGGTGACTCAGATGGTAAAGCGTCTGCCTACAATGTGGGAGACCCAGGTTCAATCTCTGGGTGGGGAACACCTCTTGGAGAAGGAAATGTCAAGCCACTCCAGTATTCTTGCCTGGAAATTCCCATGGATGGAGGAGTCTGGTAGGCTACAGTCCATGGGGTCACAGAGAGTCAGACTTGACTGAGAAACTTCACTTTCACTTCACCTACTTTTGAAGAGATTGGGCTGCCTTTCTGGGTGCCAGGTGTCCTCCACCAGCATCCTCTGCTAGCGTCTACAAGTTGTTTTGTGGACGTTGCTCAACATTCAAATGATCTTTTGATGAGTTTGTGGGGGAGAAAGTGGTCTCCCCATCCTATTCTTCCACCATCTTGGGACTGCCCCCTGGAGTAAAATTTTCAAAACATAAGTGCAGAAGTCTTCAGTGATATTTTTAGAACTTGTCTTTTATTGTGCTTCAGTGTATTGTAAAAAGTATACAAAGTCAGAAGTTTATTCTTCTATCATTAAACAGATTAGAATTCTCAGTATGTTAATAGGTCTCAGTATGTTAATAGGGCAAATGTAATAGGGCAAATGACTAGTTTCTGGAAAATCTATTTTTTAAAGACTGCATTTTATGTCTGTCCATTCTGTAAAAATGTAACTTTCTTGGTAAAGAATCCCATGGACGGAGAAGCCTGGTGGGCTACAACAACAAAGAAGCTCAGTAGTGTCCAACTCTTTGCGACCCCGTGGACTGTAGCCACCAGGCTCCTCCGTCCATGAGATTCTCCAGCCAAGAATACTGGAGTGGGTTGCCATTTCCTTCTCCAGGGGATCTTCCCAACCCAGGGATCGAACCCAGGTCTCCCGCATTGCAGGCAGACGTTTTAACCTCTGAGCCACCATGGAAGCCATATATATATATATATATTCAGAACCAGTTTATGAACCACATAAACTTACCAATCTCACGATTTTGTAATCTCATGACATACACACAGAGAATAACACAATGCAATGCAGAACCAGGCAGTATGAGACAAAAAGGTCTCTGAATAATAAAAGCTTTCATTTATTCAGCTTTTAACAAATATTTATTGAACAGTTATTAGATACTAACAACTGTATGAGATACATATGAGATACTATATGAGAACTGTAAGAGATATGAATACAAATGAGAGTAAGACAGATAATATCACTGCCCTCTTGTTTTCTAGTATGTGTATTGAGGGTCATGTGAAACAGGCAATGAGTAATAAAGCACTGTAAGGTGTGGAGTTACAGTAGGCGAGGTTCAGAAAAAGAATGAGACTGGCACTCTACAGGAACAGATCACCTTTAATGAGGCGAGAAGGGGCAGCAGTCATTAGTTAGCTGCTGCCCTTACCTAAGAAAAGAGTAAGTATATTTAGGTATGTATGAGGAAAGCTCCTGTCTTAAGGGGGCCTGTTCTTCTCCAAGGTCGCTGGGAGTAATTCTCTCTTAATGGCTGGGGCGAGGAGTTCTGGAGATCAGCCAGAGGCTGGGCCGGCTTGGAGCTGGGCGTAATCAAACTAATGCCTATTTTTTCTTTGTGTGAGAGAGTTCTTTTTTTTGCCTAGAATGGTGGGGAGGACCTGGAGGGGAGTTTTAACTCCAGGCTACCTTAAGCCATGCAACTTTCCTTCATTCCAGACTTTAAGGAATATATATAAAAAGAGAAAGAGATGTGGGTGTCATTAATGTTCAGGGCTTCTTTGTGCTGATAAATGAGGGTCAGGGGTTTGTAGTCTGGGAGGAAGGAAGTCTAAGGCCCATAGTGTTAATTTTTTATTCTCACTGCCAGGGTTTCAAGGAAAAGAACAGCCTTGACTTGGTCTCAAGAGATGGCCTGAATCCGTTCTTGGAGAAACCTTTGAAAGAGATTGAAGAGACAGGGTCCAAATAAGAGGAATAAAATGATAAGTACCAATGGTCCCAAGAAAGGGAGTAACCAAGGGAGGGCGTGTTGGAACAAGTTTTGGGGTGTAAAGGTTTTGTAACTTTTTTGTGGCATTCAATTCTGCCTCTAAGTTCTTTGACTCTACCATGGACTATGCCCGTTTCATTAACAAAATAGCAGCAGTCTTCCCCTAGAAAAAGGCAGGTCCCTCCCTTTTCTGTGATGAGAAGGTCCTGCTGCTGCTGCTGTTGCTAAGTCGCTTCAGTCGTGTCCGACTCTGTGCGATCCCATAGATGGGCAGCCCACCAGGCTCCCCCGTCCCTGGGATTCTCCGGGCAAGAACACTGGAGTGGGTTGCCATTTCCTTCTCCAATGCATGAAAATGAAAAGCGAAGTCGCTCAGTCATGTCCGACTCTTCACGACCCCATGGACTGAAGCCTACCAGGCTCCTCTGCCCATGGGATTTTCCAGGCAAGAGTACTGGAGTAGGGTGCCATTGCCATCTCCATGAGAAGGTCCAGGGCTCGCCTATTTTGTATGGCCACATAAGGTAACGAGTTAATTTGTCTTTGTATTGAAATGAAGGATTCTGCTACTTGCTCCATATCCTCATTAAGTTCTTGGGACAGCTTGTAGTAAAAATGGGCTGAGGTTGAGATGCCCCCAATCCCGGTGCCTAGGGCTGCTGCTATGCCAGTACCAATCAGGAAGGGGGCTATGACAGTTCGTCTTTTTCTGTGGGAAATTTTCCCTTGGGGGTAGACTATTTGTTCTACCTCTTCTTTGAGGAATGTTAGACCTGGGGTCAGGAAGACCAAGATCAAGGTCCAGGGGGTGTCAAGAGGGAGACATGAATATGCATAGGTCCCAAAGAGAATGAAGATTCCAGGTTGGTGCAATTATTTGTACTGTTCCAGAGAACCCAAGTGGAACAGAAGGAAGGAGCGGAGTTTGTTAAGACCAGTGTAGTTGGGACTAGAGTAGTTGATACAGGTTGGGTTTGAAGAGACTGAGAGTAGGACATTGTCAGACACTGGCCCAATAAGTTGTGTGGTTTTTTGTTGGGAAGGGAAGGTATAGTTGTCCTGTGACAGCCAGGTTGAGGGTAAGGGAATTGCTATGTATGGTGAGGGAGACCGTGACCTGCATATCCAACACTGGGATGTGTGTCGTGTGTACTGGAAGAATTAGAAGAGTTGAGAAGGCAGGTAAGGTGTTGGTTATCAGAGTGAGGTTTTATGTGAGGTCGTAATTGGGAAAGGAGGTCTAGGTGTTTATAAGGCTTAGGGGTCGCCTGCAACTGGGAAATTAAGTTCTTTATAACTTTTTTTTTTCTGCTTTTAATCTAGTATCCCACCCCCGTCTGAGTACCCCCAGTGGGTAATGGGATAGAAACGTATTTTTTTCCATTTGGCTTATGGCAGGTGCTCATGAAACTTCCTCTCTTTTGTAGTTTAACAGTGAGTAGGGGTTTGGACTTTCCCCCCTCCCCCAGGTTCATGGTGCATGGTCTTGGAGCCGTATTATAACATGAGGAATGAACATAGGAATAAGTGTCTGAGCAGGGGCAGGGACTAGCCAGAAGGCTGGGGAGCACAGCAAGGATAAGGAACAGAGGAGTCATGGTTCTGTTAGTTAGGCAGTGCAGAGGAAATAGTACCCTAGGAGTAGAACACAGCTAACAACCTAGGTGATACCAATGGAAAGACAAAGGATAAGTGACCAGTCCTGAGGGGAGATAGTTATTAGGCCTATAGCAAGGACTAAGATTAAGAGTGCAGTTATAGTTAGAGACAGGAAGAGGCCAGTCAGGGTGTGGGGCAGAAGGTCCCAAGTTGGTGGTTGCTTGAATCTGAGGAGGAAAAGTGTTCATTAGGATGTAGAGAATGAGAGTAAAGAAACCAATTTCGTCTGGAGTCAGGTTGTAGAAGGTTCCCTGAAGCCACAGTTGAGACACCAGCATGGCCAGGTCTTCGAAGGAGCTTCCTGTCAGGGTGCTGGTCCAGAGGTCTTGTAGTAGTTGAGTCAGGAATAGCTGTAGGTTGAAGAGTGTCCAGGTCATTCAGTGTCTTCTTGGATGCTTGACAGAGGTTGTCGCCGGGTGATTTTTAAGGAGGTAAGCTCTGTGAGAGAGACCTGATATGGGTCAGTTAAGGAGGGCAGCACAGGATCAGAGGTGAGGTGAGAGAGGTGTACCCAGGTGGTGACTCCAGTGGGTAATGGGATGGAAACATATTTTTTTTTTGCAAAGGCAGTTTAATGTCTTAAGACACTTGTACCATGCACAAAACTTTCTACTTGCCACAAACCTTTTCTATACTTTCTGTATTCATCACTTTGTCCATTCACAAAACAGCCATCTATAAGCCATATTTCCTTTTTCTCTTAATAAAATGTAATTCTTATACCTTTTTTACTGAAAATATGCATCTTACTTTCTTTCAGAAACCATGAACTGTTGTTTAGCTCACTTATAAATTAACTTCAGCAATATTATCCAGAGACAGACATATACTGAGACATACATATATATCCAGACAGACAGAAATCTTAGTTTTCTGCTTTACGAATTAAAATGTCTCTTTGCCCTCTTTTTTTGCTTTAAGTTGTACTAATCTGTCTAAGGCTGACATCTCAGGCAAACTGGGTTATATATTTCAATAACATGATAAGAATTAACTACAAGCTTTTGCCTAGGCATGTCTCTGTTATATCAGGGTTGGAGCTTTTGGGTCAGGAACAGCTGTAGGTTGAAGAGTGTCCAGGTCATTCAGTGTCTTCTTGGATGGTCGACAGAGGTTGTCGCCGGGTCATTTTTAAGGAGGTAGGCCCTTTGAGAGAGACCTGATACGGGTCAGTGAAGGAGGGCAGTGCAGCATCAGAAGTGACCCGTTTTAGGTGAGAGAGGTGTGCCCAGGTGACCACCTCGAGTTTAGCTGCAGTTGGGGTAAGCAGTATGATTTTGAATGGTCCCTGCCACTTTGGGTTTAGGTCACCCTGGGGATTATCTGACAGACTGACCATGTTCCCAGTTAGACCATGTCCCCAGTTTGTAAAGGGGGCAAGGGGGCTTGGGGGTCGGGGCAGGCAGGTTGTGGTTGATGAATTTCCAGAGGGCATTGTGGAGTTCCGCCAGCAGAGGGGAGTGTAGGAAGCTTGGTATGGGAGGAGGTTCAGCGGGGAGTCCAGGAGGGAGCATGGGCCTTCCGTACATCACCTCAAAGGGGCTCAGCCCCAGGGGCTTTCTGGGTAAAGCCCACACTCTGAGAACAATTGGCAGAAGTTTAGTCCAATCCAGATGTACCTTGAGGATTAATTTGCTAAGAGTTTCTTTGATTATTCTATTCATCCTTTCTACCTTTCCTGAGGACTGGAGACTATATGGAATGTGAAATTTCCAGGGTATCTGTAAGAATTGGACACGTTGGGTGACCTTGGAAGTAAATTCCAGGCCCTTATCACAAACCTGAGGATAATTTCTGTGAGGAGGATTTGGGCCACAGTGTGGGCTCTTTTGTTTGTAGTGGGAAATGCTTCTACGCATCCCGAAAAAGTGTCCACAGGACCAGGAGGTATCTGAATCACTGAACTGGGGGCATATGAGTAAAGTCTATCTGCCAATCCTGTGCTGGGAGGCTGCCTTGCATTTGGTGGATTGGAAAGGAAGTAGGTTTAAGGTTGGAATTGGGATTAATACATTGACATGTTTGACAGGAGTGGGTAAAGTTACCTAAATATTGTTGGTCAGCAGTGGATATGGGGAAGTGGTTACAGAGGAACTGTTGGGAGTATCTTGGATGAGGGATGAAAGAGTGAGTGTAAAAAAAAAAAGAGTGAGTGTAGATAAGAGAGGATTTTTCTGGTGGTGGGAGGGTTGGATGGAGTCAGAGCTAAAATGACAGGGGACTGAAGGGAGGGATGGGCTAGGGCTCTCTCTTTTGCCTTCTGGTCTGCAGCATTGTTGTAGGCTGATATGAGACTTCCCTTTTGATGTCCCCTATAGTGGAGGATGGCGGCTTTGTTTGGTAAGAATGCTGCTTCTAGAAGTTTGTGGATCAGGTCTGAATTAATAATGGGAGATCCCCTTTGGGTTAGGAAACCTCTCTCTCTCCATATTAGGATGTTTGAGTGATGTTATGTTATAGGCATATGTAGAGTCTGTGTGGATGTTAACCCTTAGATTTTTAGCCAGAGTCAAAGCTCTGGTGAGAGCTATCAGTTCTGCCTGTTGGGAGGTGGTGTGAGGTGGCAGAAGTGAAGCTTCAATTGTCTGGGTCTCGTAATTGTGGCAAAGGTCCCCCTGGATGATGGCATATCCTGCTGCAGAGGGTGGGGATTTTTGAGAGCTGCCATCAACGAACCAGTGTGGGGCATCTGGGTCTAGGATGGGCTGATCTGTTAAATGTTGAAAGGGGTTTTGAGTAAGATCTACTGTTAGGCTGCAGCTATGTAGGAGAGGGTCTGTTGTAGAGGACATGGGTAATAAGCTGACGGGGAGGGGAGAGCAGGGGGAAAATGAAAGCCGAGGGTCGAGGAGAAAGGCATGTAGGACTTGCACCCTGGAAGGGGGAAGGGAGAGGAAAGCCCGATGTGATAGTAAGTCTTGGAAGGTATGTGGAGAACAAACTGTTAAAGGGGCATGTCTAGAGAGTTTATTTGCTTCGGGTACAAGGGCTGCTATAGCAGCCATGGCATGTATGCAGGGAGGCCACCTCCTTGGTCACATGTCAAGCTGTTTTGACAGATAGGCTATGGGAGCCCAGGTGTCTCCAGCCTGCTGACATAGAAGTCCCAGGGCCTGTCCTTGTTTGGAATGGGCAAAGAGAAAGAATTGTCTGGTGTGATCTGGCAGGTGTAGAGGTGGCTCTGGGTGAGCTGGCAAAGAGGATTGGCCAGCGAGGAGGGGTTAAAGAGGGGCTCATCCAGACATCCTTTAGTTGCCTCATAGAGCGGCTTTACAATGAGGGAGAAGTTAGGGATCCAGATACGGAAAAAATTTAGGAGGCCAAGGATAGACAGGAGTTCCCTTTTTGTTTTTGGAAGTGGACAGTTAATTAAGGCCTGGATTCTGTCTGCGGGAATAGTTTTTTGTTGGTGGGATATGGAGAGCCCCAAGTAGGTGACGTTTGTCTGTACTACTTGGGCTTTGGATTGGGACACCCAATAACCCCAGGATCCCAGGGCCCCAAGGAGTTTGGCAGTATGTTGGAGAGTTTTCGGGTTGGGCTACAAAGGAGGAGGTTATCAACGTATTGGAGGAGATGACTTGGGGCTAGATCGAATGTCTGTAGATCCTTTTGTAAAACCTGTCCAAAAAAGTGGGGGCTCTCTCTGAACCCCTGGGGGAAAACTGTCCATGTTAGTTGTGAAATGTGAGTCTCAGAGTCTTGCCAAGTGAAGGCGAAAAGGGGTTGGGAGAAGGGGTGGAGGGGAATAGTGAAAAAGGCATCTTTGAGATCTAATACTGTGAAGTGGGTTGCAGTTGAGGGTATGGCAGACAGAAGGGTTTAAGGATTAGAGACTACTGGGAATGTCAGCGTAATAGCCTCATTGATTTTTCTCAGGTCCCGGACCAGTCCCCAAGAATTTGGTCCCTTTCTTACTGCCAGAATAGGGGTGTTGTGTGGTGAATGGGTAGGAATTAAGATAGAGGCTTGAAGAAGATGGTCTATGATAGGCTTAAGTCCCTTGTGGGCCTCTGGGGTGAGAGTATTGTTGTTGGGTGATTATAGTTGAGGGGTCTTTTAGGGTAATGTTGACTGGGGGATGATGTTTGGCTGTTTGGCTATGGATGGGTGATCAGTGTCTCAGACTTGGGGGTCTAAGGCGGGTAGATCCAAAGGCAAGTCGGGGGTGAGGGATAGGGACTGTCCAGGTGCCATCTGCATGCAGAATATATAGACTGTATCGAGGTGGGGGTATGGTAATAAAGACTCCCAACTTGTATAATAGATCTCTCCCTAGGAGAGCCATTGGGCATTTAGGCATTATGAGGAATGAGTGTATGAGGATCGAGTAATGGAGTGCTGATTTTTGGCCTTAAGGGAACTCCACAGACTCACTTGATTTTGAGTTCTGAGTCTTGAATTAGGCTGGAGTAGGAAATTGAGAAAGCAGCTCCAGTGTCGACTATAAAGGTCGTCCTTTTTCCAGCCACTACCCCGTCTACCCTAAGTTCCAAGCTTGTGGAACACGGGCTGGGGGGCTGGAACCTGGGCCCCGTCATTGGAATAACTCTCGTAGTGTTGGGCTGGGGTTCTGGGGAGAAGTGGGGATCTCCCCAGGGGCACCAGGGCGTCTCTGTGGACATTCCATTTTCCAGGTTTGGAAGGTGGGGACCTCTTCAGGGGCATCAGCACGTCCCTGGGGACAGTCCATCTTTCAGCGTGCCCACTGGCTACAGGTTGGGCATGCCTTTGCCCATCGTTCTGACGGGTTGCATTGGAAGCAGGGTCCAGGCCAGGCGGGGGCAGGGAGTCTTAAGTTCCAGTCTGCGATGACTTGGGCTGGGCTGATCTCTTCCTTAATTGCTACCACCAAAAGGGCATATTTAGCTTTTCTCTCACGGTCTCTTAGCTTCTTCCTATTATTGAACACCTTGAAGGCTACTTCTAGGTCTCTTTGGGGGGGGGTGTCTCAGGGCCCTTCTCTAGTTGTTGAAGCTTGCATCTAATGTCAGGGGCGGACTGGCTGATGAACTGAACATGAAGGTAGAGTAACCCAGCAGGGGTGGTGATATCTAGGTTGATGTACTTTTGGACTGCCTCTATGAGGCATGCCAAGAATAAGGCTGGAATTTTGTCTGCCCCTTGGGTGATTTCTGACTTTATCATAATTGACATAGATATGAGTATTTTTCTGCATTCCTAGAAGGCAAGTAATCATATGATTGAGTCTCTTGATACCTGGGTCATTGGGCTGGTAAGTCCAGTGGGGATCTAACTGAGGCACCACCTAATCAGCAACTGGGCTATCTCAGTCTTGGTTATGTAAGTGATTGGCATAGGCTTTTGCTGCTTGCCAGATACGGTCTTTTTCATCTGGAGTGAGAGTGGCATTTGGGATATATGTCACTCCATGTGAGGTAATAGGCCTGGGAGAGTCTCAGGAATTCTTTTCTTTATCTTCTATCTGGCTCATATCTGACAATGAAAATGGCACGTGGACTTGGGTGGGGCCCTCTGGTCCTCCTACCTCTCAGGGGAAACATATGTTGGGTACGTGACCATGTGGCAGGAAGGGAGGGGAGAGGGAGTCAGGGAGATGGGGTAGCGGGGGAGTCAGGAGAGGTTTTGGGGTCAGTAGGTAAATTGGATGAGGGGGAAGGAGAGGGTTGGCAGGGTGGCAGATAGGGAGGGGGCTCGTCCACTGGGTCAAACTCGAGGGGTGCGGAAGGTCGTGACTGGCGGTTAGTTGAAGAGCCCTTTTGTTTGGGAGGCAAGGTGCATAGAAGGACTTCATGGGTGGAGCAGTTCTTGCATAGGGAGGGCCTGCTCCAAAGGGCCCAAAAGGCTCGGGCATATGGGATCTCCGATCCTTTGCCATTCCATTTGAGGAAGTTAGTGAGATCTGATAAAATACTGAAATCAAAAGTCCCGAACTCAGGCCAGTGATTTTGGTTGTTTAATTGATTGTTTAATTGATATTGAAGCCAGATCTGTACACAGAGTTGTTTTAAGCGGCTAGCCTTGAGTTCAGTCAGAGAGAGTGGCTTGAGATTTTTGAGAACACAGGTCAGAGGGGAACCCTTTGGGACAGACTGGTGAGACAGACCCCATAATTGAAAGGCAAGCAGAGGCTCCTATTGGGAGCTTGAGTCGTGACCCGTAGTCACAATAGTAGTTATGAGAAAAGAGCTCTGTGTTGAGGTGGAGCATCCCCCACCATCGCCTACAGAGTGGCCCTAGGCTGGGGGTCCCTGGGACCCAGAGAGGACTAAGTTTTAGGGTGCCTCTAGAAAACTGTCCAAATTGGATCTTACCTTAATTTAGGGGCCGGCTTGAATGGAGTGTTGTATGTAAAGCAGTCGAATGCCAAAAGGCCTCTGTCCTGGAGTTGGTTGGTCTTGAGAAAAAGAGTATAGAGAAACCAGGGAGAGAGAGAGAGGCCAATATTCCTCGGAGTATGTGGAAAACCAATAAAGCCCTTACATAGGACTTGTATCGCTCACAGGGCGTCCTCTTGAAGAGTTCTTGAAAGCCCGGGCAGGAAAGTGGGCTCAGCAGGCTTCCACGCTCCAAAGAGCTGGCCGTGGAGAAGGAACCTCAACCTCCTGGATTTTGGCACCAAAAATGAAAGGTACAGAGTTAGAGTAGGCGAGGCTCAGAAAAAGAACAAGACTAGCATTCTACAGAACAGATGACCTTTAATGAGGTGAGAAGGGGCAGCAGTCAGATTAGGGAACTGCTGCACTTATCTAAGAGAAAGCTACTGTCTTAAGGGGGCCTGTTCTTCTGCAAGGTTGCTGGAGTAGTTCTCTCTTAAATGGCTGGGGCAAGGAGTTCTGGAGATCAGCCAGAGGCTGGGCCAGCTTGGAGCTGGGTGTAATCAAACTAATGCCTATTTTTTCTTTGGGTGAGAGTTCTTTGTTTTGCCTAGAATGGTGGGGAGGACCTGGAGGAGAGTTTTAACTCCAGGCTACCTTGAGCCATGCAACTTTCCTTCAAGCACCTTGCAAAATGAGTCTCATAAGGAGACAAATGCTATAAGGAAAATAAGATGCAACTCAGAGTGCGGAGAAGGCAATGGCACCCCACTCCAGTACTTTTGCCTGAAAAATCCCATGGATGGGGGAGCCTGGTGGGCTGCCGTCTATGAGGTCAGAGTCAGACATGACTGAAGTGACTTAGCAGCAGCAGCAGCTAATAGAATAACTAATCAAAAGTACTGTTTTGTACATGTTAAAGATGCCAGTTAGACACACAAAAGCTGTTACCAAGAAAAAAGAAAAGTGAAGTCACTCATTGTCTGCCTCTTTGCCACCTCATGGCCTGTAGCCTACTGGGCTCCTCCGTCCATGGAATTTTCCAGGCAATACTGAAGTGGGTTGTCATTTCCTTCTCCAGTTACCAAAAAGTTATAAAACTTTTTCATACAGAAGCTCCTCAGGTCCTCTGTCAGAATTATTTCTCTTATTTTATGCACAGATTAAATGAACTTGGTCTGCTGTTTCTTTCACCCACAGCCGAGTAAAAGCTTGGCATCTCTTTGTGTTTCTAGCACTTGGGATACCATATATATGTAATTCCCTGCTGAAAATATCCACTCAACCTAACATGTTCCAAGCTAAATCTTTCTCTTCACACTACTTCTGTATTTTTAATGCAACTTGATGATTCCTTTAGTCATCCTTTTAATCAAGCTTTTTCCTAGACTCTGCCCCTCCCTTATTCCAATGAATCACTAAGTTGTGTTGAGTAATACCTCCCAAATGTCTCTCATCGCTCTCCTACTCTCCTTCTGAACTGCTACTACCATTCAAGACCACATTACTTCTTGTCTGGATTACCACATAAGCATATGTTACAGTACAGTCTTCTTGAAAGTTTAAGTCACTCAGTTGTGTCCAACTCTTCTTAACCCCATGGACTGTAGCTCACCAGGCTCCTCTGTGCATGGAATTCCCCAGGCAAAAATACTGGCTTGAGTTGCCATTCCCTTCTCCAGGGGATCTTCCTGACCCAGAAATCGAACCCATCTCCTGCATTGCAGGCATATATACTCTTTACCATCTGAGCCACCAGGAAAGTCCATCTTCAATCATCCTTTACCCGCTACATTTTTGGTAACTCTTGATTATCCTTCAAAACTCAGCTCAGTGATAACTTCAGAAGACTTCACAGACAACTCTGGCTTGTTCCCTCTCACCCCATCTAAATTAGATAACCTCTATTATATGTCCCTGTAGTACCCTGTGATTAGTTTTAGCATCTAGCACATGGTATATTTGCCTCTTCACTTCTCTGTCCTTCCATTGCTCTGTGGGCTCCTAGGTATGTTAGGGATTGTATCTTTTATTGTCACATCTCCGATGTCCACTGTGGTGTCTGACATGTGATTGACACTCAATAAACATTTGTGAATGAACAAATGCTTGAACCAAATTAGAAAATCTGCCTAAAGGGAAACTGGCAACAGTAAGAAATGGTAGCTTATACTTGTATAAGTGAAGGAAACAGTGAAGTCATTAAAAAAACTCAGAAAGTACCAGTCTGGGGTCACTTTGGTCCCCTCACTTCATGGGAAATAGATGGGGAAACAGTGGAAGACTATTTTTTGGGGCTCCAAAGTCATGGCAGATGGTGACTGCAGCCATGAAATTAACACATTTACTCCTTGGAAGGAAAATTATGACCAACCTAGACAGCATATTAAAAGGCAGAGACATTACTTTGCCAACAAAGGTCCGTCTCATCAAGGCTATGGTTTTTCCAGTAGTCGTGTATGGATGAGTTGGACTATAATGAAAGCTGAGCACCGAAGAATTAATGCTTTTGAATTGTGCTACTGGAGAAGACTCTTGAAGAGTCCCTTGGACTGCAAGGAGATCCAACCAGTCCATCCTAAAGGAGGTCAGTCCTGGGTGTTCATTGGAAGGACTAATGTTGAAGCTGAAACTCCAATACTTTGGCTACCTGATTTGAAGAGCTGACTCATTTGAGAAGACCCTGATGCTGGGAAAGATTGAGGGCAGGAGAAGGGGACAACAGAGAATGAGATGGTTGGATGGCATCACCGACTCAATGGACATGGGTTTGGGTGAACTCCAGGAGTTGGTGATGGACAGGGAGGCCTGGTGTGCTGTAGGGGTCACGAAGACTTGGACATGACTGAGCGACTGAACTGGGGTCACTTAGCATTGACTGGGACTGTTAGTATTATACTGTATTATAATTTTCTATTATGGTTTGTATAGCGTAATGCAGTCATTCCCACTAATTTTAAAAACATCAGAATACCTAGAAAAGATGATTTGGTAGCTTCCATTTAAGAAAATGTGGGAACATGTACTACGTAATAGGACTTATAACGTAAGACTAATCTACATCAAACCAGGTTTGGGGAAAGTAATTAAAGACAAAGTTTTTTAAAATTTATTTTAGTTGGAGGCCAGTTACTTTCCAATATTGTGGTTTTTGCCATACATTGACATGAATCACCCATGGGTATACATGTGTGTCCCCCCATCCTGAACCCCCCAAACCCCCCCTCCCACCTCCCTTCCCAACCCATCCCTCTGGATTGTCCCAGAGCACCAGGTTTGAGTGCCCTGCTTCATGCATTGAACTTACACTGGTCATCAATTCTACATATGGTAATATACATGTTTCAATGCTATTCTCTCAAATCATCCCACCCTCACCTTCTCCCACACATAGTTCAGTAGTCTGTTCTTTACATCTCTGTCTCTTGTTGTCTTGCATATTGGGTCATCATTACCATAAAGAGTAGTTTTAACACACACAGTTCTGGAATTTATGTATTTTTTCCAAATTGATTTGGAGATTTAGATATAGATAAATATCATAACTGAAACCCAAATCATTTTTACAAAGGTACTATTGAGTTCATTTTCTGAGACCATCCTTAAAAATCTTTCATATACTATACAGTTAGAAAAAAATGTTTCTCTAGTGGAAATGTCTTCAAAATGATCATGACTTATGTAAATAGTTATGAATGCTCTAATGTAAAGGAGCTTAGAAGTAATGATTTATGCCTAGATCTTTTGTTTTATTGCTGATTATTATACTCTTTGGCCTTTTTTTCCTATCCCTGATGTTTTCCCATAAAACTCTTCTTGCAATGCAGGAACAAGGGCTTGATCCCTGGGTCAGGAAGATCCCCTGGAGAAGAAAATGGCAACCCACTCCAGTATCTTGCCTGGAAAATTCAATGGCCAGAGGAACATGGCATGCTACACAGTCCATGGGGTCACAAGAGTCGGATATGACTTAGTGAGTAGACCACCAACCACCATCAGTTAAGTAGCTCAACAAATGGCTAGAGTACATATACCAAATGTAGGTAATAAAGATATAGGCAACTATGAATCCATATTAAGTGATCAACGGCCATCTAAACATTTAGAAATGATTGATGACCATCATTTGGAAGCAGCAGAACCAGGACACATTGTTGCTACAGTTTGGAAGTGGAGTGGGTAAGGTGAGTAGATTGGGGAATAGGGAAAACAAAAGGAGAGCAAAGTCCATTAAGTCTTTTCTGTACATAAAATATTATTCAAGCTTTTAAACATGTAACATACAGATTAACATATGAATTAACTTTTCCTTCGGAGAAGGAAACCTCTTATTAGGGCGAAAGAAAATTTCAGGATGGGCAATCAGTATGCGAGTTCTGTCACTGCAATTTCAAGTTGGTTTTGAAGAGTGACATGCTGTGTAAGACTGGGAAGCTATTGAGACAAAAATCCTTTCCAAAGGGAGACCAAGATCAGTCTTACCTTTTTAAGGTCAGTACTTTAAAACACACACGTTTCTCATGCAACATAAAAAAAAAATCATTCTATACTCTACAGTCCCTAGTAGCAATACTACAGAGTTTATACACAGGAAGTAGCTTGAGAAGTGCTGTTGTTTGACAGTGGAAACCTGCAAATCACAAAAATAATCATATATTTATTTAATGCCTATTATATGCTATGCTTTCATTTTTTCTCTTTTAATCCCCTTTAACAAGCTTATAAGGCAGGTACTATTATTATCCCTTTTTCCAGATGAGAAAATTAAGGGCTCCAGGAGGTGATGTTAATTGCCCCAAATAATAATAACATAGCAAGTGATGGAATTGTCATCAAGCACAGGCATCTGGATCTCCAAGAGCTATGTATTTTCCCACTAAGATATCTTGTTCTGTGCACTGGCAAGCACCATTTTCCTTTCCCTTCATAACCTCTCTAACCCATGTTTCTGGATATGGGAATAAATGTGGCACATTGGCTTATTGAAATTGAAGGTGTGAATGTGGCAACATATGGTTACGATTCCATAACCCGAGCTATGCCTGGGGCATTTGCACCAGCGATTCATAGCAGGATTGTCTAATGTGATTTGAGGACTACATAACCTTAGAGGTTTACAGGGCTTTCTCACCAGGATGTGTCATGGGCCAGGCCAAAGGGGGACAATATTAAACGGTACTAAGTAGATGTGAGAGCCCTGTGGGAGTGAAGGAATAGTCCTACTGAGTCCTTGGCAGTGCTGAGACACCTGTAAGATGCTTTCCTGGAATACGATTCAAGGATGGAGTCATATTAAACCTTCAGTGTAGAATTTTGTGGTTTATGAATGTTTCAGCCAAGTGTGGCACCTCTGATGGTTACTAATGACTATCTTAAGTATAATCTAACAGGATTTTTAAAAAAAGAAAAATATGTGTTTTACACTGGAAAGAGGAAATATATTTCTTTCCACTGAGACAGAAACCAAAATATTTCAGTCATTCCTGTGACTCTAATGAATCAGAGACATGGTTAGCTTACCAAAGACGGAGAAGCAAAATACATTCTCTGTTGTCCCTGAAGAATTTCAGGGTAAAAGATTTTTATAAAGGCTTCAACTTTGAATGAATGAATGAATGAGAAGTTCCTTTGTCTGATGGCCACTGCTCCCTGCTGAAAATATTTTCTCAAAGAGATGATGTTGTATCTGCTACTCTGAAAAATCCACTAAAATCTGTATACAAATTGAAAGAACTGCTTATTAGAACTTACTATGTTTTAAGCCCTTGCTAATATAATACCCACGAGAACTATGTAATGTTGGGTACTCTTACTGATGGGCTTCCTAGGTAGCTCCATGGTAAATCTGCCTGTCAATGCAGGAGACGCAGATCTGATTGCTGCGTCAGCAAGATCTCTTGGAAATGGCAACCCTCTTCAGTATTCTTGTGTAGAGAATCCCACAGAGGACCCTGGCAGGCCAAAGGGTCAGACACAACTGAGCACATATGCACTCTTAATATTATTTTACAGATGAGGAGATAGCCTTGGAGTACTTATATTTCTTGATCTAGGTTACACAGCTGTAGACTAGTGATTTTACATTAGTCCACAAATCACTCCCTTTACTACTATACTGTTTTAAAATTTTGAGTATAGAGTACCCTTAAAGTAACTCAGTCCAGCAAAAAGAATACAGATAATAGCAGAGATAGGAAATTAAGCTCAGTCTTCCTTGAGGAGGACTTCCCTGGTAGCTCAGATGGTAAGCATCTGCCTGCAATGCAGGAGACCTGGGTTTGATCCCTGGGTGGGGAAGATACCCTGGAGAAGGAAACGGCAAGCCACTTCAGTACTCTTGCCTGAAAATTCCTATGGACGAAGGAACCTGGTAAACACAGTCCATGGCGTCGCAAAGAGTCGGACACTACTGAGCGACTTCACTTTCTTTTCCCTTTTCTTTGAGGAATCAAACATTTAACCAGTACCTGAAGATGCCTCAGAAGTGCCCAACAGTAGTAAGAAACTGGCCCAAAGTTTGTCTGTCTGCAGAGCTAATTTATATAATAGAACTACTATCTTTACTTGTTGCATGGTGGAGGTGAAAAGGTAAGGCAATCACCTTTCTACACCACATCTAGGCTGAAAGTGTGTGTATGCTTGGTTGCTTCAGTTGTGTCTGACCCTTTGATCCCCCAGTCTTCTGTCCAAGGAATTCTCCAGGCAAGAATACTGGTTTCCATTTCCTCCTCCAGATATCCCCAACCCAGGGATCGAACCCCTATCTCCTGTGTCTCCTACATTGTAGGCAGATTCTTTACCGGTAAGCCCCCACTTTCTGCTGAAAAAATTTTTGTTCCTTCCTAATGTCTAGAGAATCAAGTTCTGATTCTTTACCTTGTTATTCAGGGCTGGCCACAAGATGAACACAACGTAACTTAGCAATTTGTTCTTAGGCCATTCTCATACTGCAGACTAGAGCAAGTTTGGAATCAAGGATAACATGCAGCTCAAACAAACAAGATTTTATTAAGCATGCAACAAGTCATATTGTTAGTGAAAACTACTTACAGCAGTTATAATTTCTTCCCGGGTACTCAGGTAGTGCCAGTGATAAACAATCCGCCTGCAATGCACACACACACAGAAAAAAATGAGGCGTGGGTTCTAGCTCTGGGTCCAGAAGAACCCCTAGTGGAGAGCATATCACCCACTCAAGTATTCTTGCCTGGAAAATCCCACGGATATAGGAGTGTGGCGAGCTACCATCTATAGGATTGCATAGACTCAAAAACACAACTGAACACAGGCAGTTAAGTTTGCACATTGACAACTTGAACTAGGAACAGAACTGATTACTGACACCTCACCTTAGGGGCAGTATGACCTAGGAACAGTGCCAGTTACTAACAGCTCGACCTAAGGGAAAGACAAGTGCCAGTTAGTGACAACTCAAGCTATGGACAGCTCCGGTGACAGCTCACATCAAAGGGATCTCCACTGGCGGCTCACATCACGAACAGCCCAAAGGGCGGCTCCAGTGGAAACTAACCCTTATTACTCAGAACAGCTGTAACCTCGCACGAAACCGAAGTTATTCTGGCTTTCTTTCTTTATACCTTTGGTCTCCACACCCTGGAGCCTGATTGGTTATGCCCTATGCAAAATAGGTGACAGTACTTACATGCCTCTGATTGGTTACACAGGAGTACTCGAGCAAGGGGTGTGTGTTTCCCCAGGTTAGGCCCTATGCAAATATTGGATGGTGCGAGCATGTGCCTGATTGGTTACACCCAGGACCGACCAATCAGGGAAGAGGGTGTGTTTTCCCTGGTGAAACTGAAAGTGAAAGTTGCTCAGTTGTATCCAATTCTTTATGACCCCATGGATTATAGCCTGACAGGCCCTTCTGTTCATGGAATTCTCCAGGCAAGAATTCTGCAGTGGGAGTTCCCATCACAAGGGGATCTTCCCAAACCAGGGATCGAACCCAGGTCTCCTGCATTTTAGGCCGGTTCTTTACCGTCTGAGCCACCCGGGAAGCCTAGGAATACTGGCCTGGGTAGCGTATCCCTTCTCAGGGGATATGCCTGACCCAGGAATCCAACTGGGGTGTCCTGCATTGTAGGCTAATGCTTTACTTGCTGAATTTTCCCAGGTTTGGCCCTATGCGAATATGGGATGGTGTCAGCATGTGCCTGATTGGTTACACCCAGGACCAATCAGGGAAGGGGGTGTGTTTTCCCTGGTTAAAGTGAGTGAACGTTGCGCAGTTGTGTCCAACTCTTGAAGACCCCATGGGTTATATAGCCTGACAGGCTCTTGTGTTCATGGAATTCTCCAGGCAAGAATACTTGAGTATTTGAGTTCCCATCGCCAGGGGATCTTCCCAACCCAGAGGATGAACCCAGGACCTCTCCTTTCAGGTGGTGTCTTTCCATCTGAGCCACCAGGAAAGCTTAGGAATACTGGTCTGATGCTCTAACTGCTCCAGTTTCCAGGTTTGGCCCTATGCAAATATGGGATGGTGCTAGCATGTGCCTGATTGGTTACACCCAGGACAAAGCAGGGATGGCGGTTACACCCAGGACCAATCAGGGATGGGGGTGTGTTTTCCCTGGCAAAAGAGAAACTTGCTTAGTTGTGTCCAACTCTTTAGGACTCCATGGTTTATGGGAGGAATACTGGCCTGGGTAGCCTATCCCTTCTCCAGGGGATATACCTGGCCCAGGAATCCAACCGGGTGTCCTGCATTGTAGGCTGATGCTTTACCCCTAAGGCTTCCCATTTCAGCCCTATGCAAATATGAGATGGTGGCAGCATGTGCCTGATTGGGGGCACCCAGGACCAATCAGGGAAGGTGGTGTGTTTTCCCCTGTGAAAGAGAAAGTTGCTCAGTTGTGTCCAACTCTATAGGACTCCATGTGTTATAGCCTGAGAGGCTCTTGTGTTCATGGAATGCTCCAGGGATGAAGACTGGAGAGGGAATTCCCGTCGCCAGGGGATCTTCCCAACCCAGAGGTTGAACCCTGGACTCCTGCATTTCAGGCGGTTTCTTTCCGTCTGAGCCACCAGGGGAGCCTATCCCTTCTCCAGGCAATATGCCCAACCCAGGAATCAAACCGGGGTGTCCTGCATTGTAGGCTGATGCTCTACTTGCTGAGGTTTCCAGGTTTGGCTGTATGCAAATATGGGATGGTGCCAGCATGTGCCTGATTGGGTACACCCAGGACCAATCAGTGAAGGGGGTGTGTTTTCCCTTGTTAAAGTGAGCGTGAACGTTGCGCAGTTGTGTCCAATTCTTTAGGAACCCATGGGTATACCCTGACAGGCTCTTTTGTTCATGGAATTCTCCAGGCAAGAATACTGGAGTGGGAATTACCATCACCTGGGGATCTTCCCAACCCATAGGTCGAATCCAGGACTCCTGCATTTCAGGCGGGTTTTCTCCATCTGAATCACAAGGAAAGCCTAGGAATACTGTCATAGGTAGCCTATCGCTTCTCCAGGGGATATGCCTGACCCAGGCATCCCACCTGGGTGTCCTGCATTGTAGGCTGATGCTTTACATGCTGAGGTTTCCAGGGATGGCCCTATGCGAATTTGGGATGGTGCCAGCATGTGCCTGATTGGTTACACCCAGGGCCAATCAGAGATGGGGGTGTGTTTTCCCTGGGTAAAGTGACAGTGAAGGTTGCGCACTTGTGTGCAACTCTTTAGGACCCTATGGATTACAGCCTGACAGGCTCTTCTGTTCATGGAATTCTCCAGGCAAGAATAGTGGAGTGGGAGTTCCCATTTCAGGGGATCTTCACAACCCAGGGATCGAGCCCAGGTCTCCTGCATTGCAGGCGGATTCTTTACTGTCTGAGCTACTAAGGAAGCCTAGGAATAGTGGCCTGGGTAGCCTATCACTTTTCAGGGGATATGCCAAACCCAGGAATCCAACCAGGGTGTCCTGCATTGTAGGCTGATGCTTTACCCAAAGAAGTTTCCCATTTCGGCCCTATGCAAATATGGGATGGTGTCAGCATGTGCCTGATTGGTGGCACCCGGGACCGATCAGGGAAGGAGGTGTGTTTTCCCCAGGAAAGAGAAAATTGCTCAGTTGTGTCCAACTCTTTAGGATTCCATGCGTTATACCCTGAGAGGCTCTTGTGTTCATGGAATTCTCCAGGGAAGAATACTAGAGTGGGAGTTCCCATTGCCAGGGGATCTTCCCAACCCAGAGGTTGAACTCTGAACTCCTGCATGACAGGCAGTTTCTTAACATCTGAGCCACCAGGGAAGCCTAGGAATACTGGCATAGGTAGCCTATCGCTTCTTCAGGGGATATGCCCGACCCAGGAATCAAACCGGGGTGTCCTGCATTGTAGGCTGATGCTCTACATGCTGAGGTTTCCAGGTTTGGCCGTATGCAAATATGGGATGGTGCTAGCATGTGCCTGACTGGTTACACCCACAACCAATCAGGGAAGGGGGTGTGTTTTCCTTGGTTGAAGTCAGAGTGAACGTTGCACAGTTGTGTCCAACTCTTTAGGAACCCATGGGTATACCCTGACAGACTCTTGTGTTCATGGAATTCTCCAGGCAAGAATACTGGAGTGGGAGTTCCTATCACCTGGGGATCTTCCCAACCCATAAGTTGAACCCAGGACTCCTGCATTTCAGGCGGGTTCTCTCCATCTGAGTCAACAGGGAAGCCTAGGAATACTGGCATAGGTAGGCTATCGCTTCTCCAGGGGATAGCCCGATCCATGCATCCTACCCGATTGTCCTGCATTGTAGGTTAATGCTTTATCTGCTGAGGTTTCCAGGTTTGGCCTTATGCAAATAAGCGATGGTGCCAGCATGTGCTTGATTGGTGGCACCCAGGACCAATCAGGGAAGGGGGTGTGTTTTCCTTGCATAAAGTGAGTGAAGTTTGCAGAGTTATGTCCAACTCTTTAGGACTCCATGGATTATAGCCTGAGAGGCTCTTGTGTTCTTGGAATTCTCCAGGCAAGAAAACTGAGTGGGAGTTCCCATCGCCAGGGGATATTCGCCACCCAGGGATTGAACCCAGGTCTCCTGCATTGCAGGCGGGTTTTTTACCGTCTGAACCACCAGGGAAGCCTAGGAATACCGGCCTGGGTAGCCTATCCCTTCTCCAGGGGATATGCCCGAACCAGGAATCCAACCGGGGTGTCCTACATTGTAGGCTGATGCTTTACCTGCTGAGTTTTCCAGGTTTGGCTGTATGCAAATACGGGATGGTGCTAGCATGTGCCTGATTGGTTATAGCCAGGACCAATCAGGGAAGAGGGTGTGTTTTCCCTGGTGAAAGAGAAAGTTGTTCAGTTGTGTTCAACTCTTTAGGACTCCATGGGTTATACCCTCTCAGGCTCTTCTGTTCATGCAATTATCCAGGCAAGAATACTGGAATGGGAGTTCCCTTCAAAGGGGATCTTCCCAACCCAGGGATTGAACCCAGGTCTCCTGCATTTTAGGCGGGTTCTTTACCATGTGAGCCACCAGGGAAGCCTAGGAATACTGGCCTGGGTAGCCTATCCCTTCTCCAGGGGATATGCCCGCCCCAGGAAGCCAACTGGGGTGTCCTGTATTGTAGGCTGATGCTTTACCTGCTTAATTTCCCCAGATTTGGCCCTATGCGAATATAGGATGGTGCCAGCATGTGCCTGATTGGTTGCACCCTAGACCAGTCAGGGAAGGGGGTGTGTTTTCCCTGGCTAAAGTGAGAGTGAACGTTGTGCAGTTGTGTCCAACTCTTTAGGACCCCATGGATTATAGGCTACAGGCTCTTGTGTTCATGGAATTCTCCAGGCAAGAATACTGGAGTGGGAGTTCCCATCGCCAGGGGATCTTCCCAACCCAGAGGACAAACCAAGGACCTCTCCATTTCAGGCGGTTTCTTTCCGTCTGAGCCACCCGGGAAGCCTAGGAATACTGGCACAGGTAGCCTATCCCTTCTCCAGGGCATATGCCCGACCCAGAAATCAACCCGGGGTGTTCTGCATTGTAGGCTGATACTTTACCCGCTGAGGTTTCCCATTTCGGCCCTTTGCAAATATGGGATGGTGCCAGCATGTGCTGATTGGTGGCACCCAGGTCCAATCAGGGAAAGGGGTGTGTTTTCCCCCGTGAAAGAGAAAGTTTCCCAGTTGTGTCCAACTCTTTAGGACCCCATGGATTATAGGCTACAGGCTCTTGTGTTCATGGAATTCTCCAGGCAAGAATACTGGAGTGGGAGTTCCCATTGCCTGGGGATCTTCCCAACCGAGAGGTTGAACCCAGGACTCCTGCATTTCTGGCAGGTTCTCAATTGACACACCAGGGAAGCCTAGGGAGAGTGGCATAGGTAGCCTATCCCTTCTCCAGGAGATATGCCCAACCCAGGAATCCAACCGTGGTGTCCTGCATTTTCGGTTAATGGTTTAGCTGCTGAGCTTTCCCAGGTTCGGCCTTATGCAAATATGGGACGGTGCAAGCCTCTGCCTGATTGGTTGCACCCAGGACCAATAAGGGAAGGAAGTGTGTTTTCTCTGGTTAAAGTGAGAGTCAACGTTGCTCATTTGTGTCCAACTCTTTAGGACTCCATGCGTTATACCCTGACAGGCTCTTCTTGTTCATGAAATTTTCCAGGCAAGAATACTGGAGTTGGAGTTCCCATCGCCAGGGGAATCTTCCCAGCCCAGAGGACGAACCCAGGACCTCTCCATTTCAGGAAGTTTCTTTCCGTCTGAGCCACCAGGGAAGCCTAGGAATACTGGCACAGGTAGCCTATCCCTACTCCAGGGAATATGCCCGACCCAGGAATCCAACCAGGGTGTCCTGATTGTAGGCTGATGCTTTACCTGCTGAGGTTTCCAGGTTCAGCCCAATGTAAATATGGGATGGTGCTAGCATGTTTCTCATTGCTTACACCCAGGACCAATAAGGGAAGGGGGTGTGTTTTCCCTGATGAAAGAGAAAGTTCCTCGGTTGTGTCCAAATCTTTAGGACCCCATGGGTTATACCCTGACAGGCTGTTGTGTTCATGGAATTCTCCAGGCAAGAATACTGGAGTGGGAGTCCTCATCACCAGGGTATCTTCCCAACCCAGGGATCGAACGCAAGTCTCCTGCATTTTAGGCGGGTTCTTTGTCCCTATGCAAATATCAGATGGTGTCAACATGTGCCTGATTGGTTATGCCCAGGACCAATCAGGGAAGGGAGTGTGTTTTCTCTGGATAAAGTGAAAGTGAATGTTGCTCAGTTGGGTCAATGTACTATAGCCTGATGGGCTCTTCTGTTCGTGGAATTCTCCAGGCAAGAATTCTGGAGTGGGAGTTCACATCGCCAGGGGATCTTCCCAACCCAGGTCTCCTGCATTTCAGGCTGGTTCTTTACGGTCTGAGCCACCAGGGAAGCCTAGGAATACTGGCCTGGGTAGCCTATCCGTTCTCCAGGGGATATGCCCCACCCAGCAATCCAACCGGGGTGTCCTGTATTGTAGGCTGATTCTTTACCAGCTGAGGTTTCCCAGGTTTGGCCCTATGCAAATATAGGATGGTGCTAACATGTAGCTGATTGGGTACAACCAAGACTAGAGGTTCTCCCTCAGGTCCTTGACTTCCCCTTTTAATGCCCTTCCCCCCTGCACCACCTCCCTCACTACCACGTGGTTCCATCATGTTGGACTCCCTATTTTTTCTGTCTACCTGATTTCCTCGCTTTGCTCCTTGTATGCTCTGATCTCTCCAACAGTTCATTTCTACTGGTCAAAATCATATATATCTTTCTACATTCTATTCAAATGCCATCTTAAATGTAAAACTTTATTTTTATTTCATTGATGTATAATTGATATATAGCATTATTTTCAAGTGTACAACACAATTTTTTGATACTTGTATTAGTTGAAAAATGATCACCATAAGTCTAGTTAACATCTGTCACCATACATAATTACACGATTTTTTTCTTGTGATGAGAATTTTTAAGACTTACTCTCAGCATCTTTCTCATATGCAGTGCAATATTATTAACTGTCTCCATACTGTACATTATATTGCCCAAGGACTTTACATATAGTTTTAGGTATAAAATATAATTGACAGTAAAGTATAGAGATTTCTCATATTCTCCTCTGTTCTGTACCTCCATAGCCTCCCCCATTATTAATATCACACCCCAGAATGATAACAATTTTTTTTAAGGAATGATGAACCTACATTGACAAATGATACTCACCCAAAGGCCATAGTTTACAGCGTTGTAAATTTCTATGGGTTTGGACAAGTATAGCGACACATATCTGTTATTGTGTGTGTGCTCAGTCCCTCAATCATGTTCAACTCTTTGTGACCCAGTGGACTGTAGCCCACCCGGTCGGGTGGTTGCCTTTTCCTCCTCCAGGGAATCTTCCTGACTCAGGGGTCAAACCTGCATCTCCTGTGTCTCCTGCATTGGCAGCTGGATTCTTCACCACTGTGCCACCTGGGACACCTCTATATCCGTTACTATAATAATCATAAATAATGTATTCACTGCCCTAAAAATCTTCTATGCTTTGTCTATTCCTCTTTCTCACCCCTAGAAACCACAGATTTTTTTTAATCGTCTTTAATTTTGCCTTAGGCAAAATGTTGTGTAGTTTGAATCATACAGTATGCGTACAGAGGATTCCCTGGTGGCTCTGCCTGCCAAGCAGGAAATGTGGATTCAATCCCTGCGTCAGGAAGATCCCCTCGAGAAGGAAATGGCAACCCACTCCAGTATTCTTGGAGAAGAATGGACAGAGAAGCCCAGAGGTGTTGCAGAGTTTTACACAACTGAGGATGCACAAGGATTATACAATATGTAGTCTTTTCAGATTGGCTTCTTTCACTTAGTAATTATGTATTTGTTTCTTGATAACGCATTCGTTTTAGGGGTGAATATTCCTTTGTCTGGATGTACCTTTTGCCTTCAGTCTTTCCCAGCATCAGGGTCTTTTCTAAATGAGTCGTCTTTTCACACCAGGCAAAGGGAGAGCAGGGTGCCAGAGGATAAAATAGATAGCATCACAGTCTCAATGGACACCAATTTGAGCAAACTCTGGGAGATGGTGAAGGACAGGGGAGCCTGTTGTGCTGCAGTCCATGGAGTTGCAAAGAGTTGGATGTGACTTAGTGACTGAACAACAACAACAACAACTGGATGTATTACAATTTATTTATCCATTCACCTTCTGAAGGACACCTCTGTTGCTCCCAAACTTTGATAAGTATGAATAAAACTTCTGTAAATATCCATGGACTGATTCTTTCATAGACATGTTTTCAGCTCCTTTGGGTAAGTGCCAAAGTGTGTGATTGCTGAATCATTTGATAAAAGTATGTTTAGTTTTGTAAGAAACCGCCAAACTGTCTTCCAAAGTGTCTGTACCATGTTTCATTCCTACCATCAATGAATAAAAATTCCAGGGAAAAACACACCTTTCCCTGTGTTCCGGTGTTCTGCATTTTGGCCATTCCAATAGGTATTTAGTGTATCTTATAGTTATCTTAATTTCCATTTCCATGATGACATATGATGTGGGGAATCTTTTCATTTGCTTATTTGCCATCTGTATATCTTCTTTCATGAGGTGTCTGTTCAGATCTTTTGCCCATTTTAAAATTGGGTTGTCGGTTTTTTTATTGTTAACTTTTAAGTGTTCTTTGTATTTTTTGGATAATGGTCCTGTATCAAATGTGTCTTTTGCAAATATTTTCTCCCAGTCTGTGACCTGTCTTCTAATTCTCTTGATACTGTCTTTTTCAGAACAGAAGTTGTTGATTTTAATGAAGTTCAGCCTATAAATTATTTCTTTCTTGAATCTCATTTTTGGTGTTTTATTTAAAAAGTAATTGTCATACCCGGTGTCATCTATGTTTTCTTATATTATCTTCTGAGTTTTATGGTTTTGCATTTTACATTTAGGTCTATGATCTATTTTGTTTGTTTTCTATTTTGAAATTTTCTTGTCTTAGTTTTTTTCTACAATTGCAATGATAAAGGAATTTTAAAAAATTGATTCCTGAGTCCAGAAAACATCTCTCTTTTGATAGGTCCCTGAAAACATGGATTTCATTTTACTCAGTGTTGAAGGCTGCTAGGCCCTTGCAGTCTGCTACTTTAGGAAAATAGTCCTTTATTCTCTCCAAGCATGAAGGTGTTCAAAGGCCAATTTCTCCTGCAAGACAACAGCTTAAGTACAGAGGAAAGAGCAGTTTGGAAACTACTGAATGTATAGTCCACCAGGAGCAGTTCTTCCCAGGTGTGGCTGGAGAATCATTGTGCTGAAGGAGGTAGAACAGGATGGCAGATGATTTTTATAATTTTCTTCCTACTACCTTTTAAAATGTATTTTTTTGTTGAGATATAATTGACACATAATATTATGTAAGTTTAGGTATAGAATATGTCATTTTGGTCTGTTTATATATTACAGTATGATTACCACCAGTTAGCTAACAGCTCTATCACATCACATAATTATCTTTTTTTTTTTTTTTTGTAGTGAGAACAGTATTTTTCAGTCACAAGAAAGAAGAAGTCTTGCCATTTGTGACAACACTGATGGACCTTGAGGGCATTACCGAGAGGTACGTCAGGCAGAGAAATACAAATATTGTACAATATCACTTGTATGTGGAATATTAAAAAAAATCTAAAGCAGAGTAGAATGGTGATTATCAGAGAGTGGGAGTGGAGGAATTGGGGAGATGTTGTTTCAGGGTACAAACTTGCATCTAGTAGATAAATAAGTTCTGGAGAACTAATACATAACATAGTGATTATAGACAATATTATTGTATTATAAACTTTCCAGTTACTAAGAGACTAGATCTATGATCCATTTAGAGTTATCTTTTGTGATGGCTACTCAAATACATCTTCATGGAGACTTTTCAGATTAGCCTCTCCCATGAGATGTACATGATTTTACCCTCCAAGCTATCAAACACCTATTTTTTTCTCCTCTCATGATTGGGGTTGACCATATAATTTATTGTTTGAAGGGGGACACTTTCCAAAGTGAAAGAGTGTTCTACTGATAGTTACATCAGTATGATAGATGCTAACTGGAACTGTCTTTATGGACATGTTAATTATAGTACATGCTTTATCTTATCCATATTGTTCAGTTCAGTTCAGTCGCTCAATTGTGTCTGACTCTTCGTGACCCCATGGACCACAGCACACCAGGCCTCTCTGTCCATCACCAACTCCTGGAGTTTATTCAAACTCATCTCAATGGAGTTGGTGATGCCATCCAACCATCTCACCTTCTCTTGCCCCCTCCTCCGCCTGCCTTCAATCTTTCCCATCATCAAGTTCTTTTCAAAAATGAGTCAGCTCTTCACATCAGGTGGCCAAAGTAATGGAGTTTCAGCTTCAACATCAGTCCTTCCAAAGAACACCCAGGACTGATCTCCTTTAGAATGGACTGGTTGGATCTCCTTGCAGTCCAAGGGACTCTCAAGAGTCTTCTCCAACACCACAGCTCAAAAGCATCAATTCTTTGGTGCCCAGCTTTCTTCACAGTTCAACTCTCACATCCATACATGACTACTGGAAAAACCGTAGCCTTGACAAGACGGACCTTTGTTGGCACAGTAATGTCTCTGCTTTTCAATATGCTGTCTAGGTTGGTCATAACT